>NC_081412.1:444779542-445379542 GCF_030272615.1 Cryptomeria japonica | reverse complement strand
TTTTTCATTGTGAGGCTAGATTGGATCAATAGACTCTAGCAACATTTCTCACTGAGGTTTTTCCTCACCATGGGTTTTCCTCGTATATCTTTGTGTTATGTGGTTTGTCTCTTGTGTGCATGTGCTTTAATCTATTTTCTTATTAATATTGACACGATTTTATTTAAAGTTCTAAATTTTTAATTATCACTGATTCACCCCCCTCTCAATGATCTATTGTGTTCCTTCAGTGGTTGCATGTGAGTCCTTTTACACCCAACTTTTTTGCCAATTTTCTTAACCCAGACCTTTTCTAGTTTTCATTATTTGCATTTGTTGTTCATGTTCTTGTAGAAGTTTGTGTTTGTTGTTTCCATTATTTTGAAGGATTCCACCAATTGTGGAGTATGACATATTTTTCAACTTTAACAATTACAAATCGATTGATCACTGCTTCATTTTGAATTCTTATTGCCTATCTTGTAGATTTGTTGAATGTCATTTGTAGTCTACATTGCCCCACCATTTTAGGTTTACTTTTAATATCACATTCCTTACATAAATTGTGGTGAGTGTAGGTCTCTTATATTAAGAAAGCTCATATTCATAGGTAGACTAGTAAAAAAAAAAAATGACATTTCTTTTATTCTATTTGTATAAATTAAGTAAAACTTTTTTTGTTAAATTTTTTATTAAGGTAAGTGAGGGAATCATTAACATTGAATCTGCACTTTGAGTGTCATTAAGGCACACTCCTTTGAAAGTTTGAAAACAGTTGAAAATGACTGAAAGCTTTTGATTGAATCTAAACTTTTGAAAATGTGCTCAAATCGACCTTGGAATAATCGACATTGAGGCGTTTAGTGCTAATTATCTAAATTTAGTGTTAACTAAATTTTAATTTTCTAAGTTTAGTGTTAATTAATATTTTTTCCTAATATTAGTTTTAAAATGTTATTTTAATGTTTTGATGGTTTAATCTGTTTATAGATTCACTCATTACAAGTGTATCTTTATTTTTTATTAATAATTTGTCAGCAATCATTTTCTTCTTTTTCTTTCTCACTTATTAGAATTTTTCTTTCTCCTTTATTATAAATGTATTATCGTTGTTTAAAATTAGTTTCTTGTCCAATTTAAACATGATTTATGTCACATGACACAATAATAGATGAAAATGTGTCTTTATTAGTAATTATGAAATATATACAACATAAATTAATCTTAAATTAATTAATAACCATTTGTGTTTAGATAATTTAAAAATAAATGTTAGCTTTAAGAAATTAATTGTGAAGGAATGGTATATGTAGTCACACAAATCTGTCCATTTTAATTAAATGAATATTTTGTATTTATTTGATTAAAAATCCACTAGCCACCAGTTAATTAAATTAATATTTAATTAATTCATCCCCAAACATTCTTCTATTAATTAAATAAATTATTCAATTTATTTTAATTAATTCATTAAATCAAATTCCATTCAATTAAATAAATAAAATCAATTTATTTAATTAAATCCCCTTTTCCTCTTTTAAATAAATTAAATAAAACATTTATTTAAATCATTATCCCCACCCCACTTGCATTTTCCTACAAATGCAACTTGCACACATTTTGAAATAAATGAATTTTTATTTTAAATAAAATCCTATTTTCCCTCACCCACCAAATCCACTTGCAAAATCTAATCCCCTTCTAGATTCTTCTAACCCCTTCCTAATTAGCCTAATCCATCCCCTAATTATTGTCACATTCCTAAACAAAATGGAGTCACTTCTCAAAGCCTAAAAGTCTTTGATAACCATTAAAGGCTTTCAACCTTCAACCACTAAATGGCTCAAAGTCTTTGATAACCATTGAAGGCTTCCAACTTTCAACCACTTAATCCACAAAGTCTCCAATAACCATTAATGGTTAATTCAACCCTCCCACATGGTTAAAACATTTGTTTTGACTCAACCTCTACTCAACCCAAGGGTCTCATCAAGCCTTTAATGCTTTGACCATGATTATCTCTTAATCATTTGCACAAAGGTTTATCCTTGGATTAACTCTTAATTCAATGGGTAATCTTAATTTAGACTTGACCCTTAGCCTTTAGATAAACATGAGGTCTTCTCGGGCCTTTAATGCCTCCAACCTCTTCTTTCAACCCAACCCTATGTGGACATTTGTCATCATTTCATTGGTGCCAATTGTGCACATGGATCCCCAACTTTCAAGCTTGACCCTTGATTAAACCCTTCAATCCTGGCCATCCATTGCTCCATTTTTCCTATAAATAGAGCCCATTCCTTCATAATCCAGATCCTGAAAACTTGTATGCATTTAGGCTATAGACATTTTTAGAGAGCATTTAGCATAAACAATCTAACATCTTATCATTTTGGTTAAAATACATCATTTTAGCATTAGTATTAGCTTTTTATTTCACATTTAGAGCTATACTACAATCTCAATCCTCCATAAGCATCCATAATGCAAAAAGCTGCTGAGAGCTACACTATTTTGGAACTTGGAGAGGAGAGGAACAAGGGAGAAGAAGCTAAAGCCATGCTAAGAGGCAGTTGGAGATGCCTCATAATCTGTGTTTTGTTTATTAGATAAATTAGCATGTCTTTTGTGTCTCTTTTGGTATGCCTTTTAGATTAGTTTTTGATTGACTAACACTAACGGTTTCGTGTCTTTTTGTGTTGTTGATCATTTGTTAACCTTGTGCCATTTACGAGGGCATCATTTGGTGAACCCGACGTGAATCGAACACGCAACCTTCTGATCTAGACCCATACTCATTTGTGCCTTTAAGGCAACATTCTTGTGTTTGTGTACTTGCTTTGTTTTCTTGTCAAAGAAAAATCAGAAAATCACTTTCAAAAACAAAGTACTCATCCAATATTTCTCAAAAACAACCAAAAACAATCAAAAACAAAGTACAAACAAACAAAGAGTCAAATTTTATGACCATTCTTCACATCTTGCGAAAGAAGAAGTGTCATCAGAATATCAACTTGAAAAGGAGACCATTAAGCTCAAAGGCTTTGATCAAGAGGAGGAAATTCTTCTATATCAATCGACAAATCTTTGTCTCCCATAGAGTCTTTCTACATCGCATGCGTTTCTACCTTCAAGGCAAAACAAACGAATTTGATTCCGAATCATTGAACCGCAGAGCTTTTATGCAATATAGAGCTCTGAGTTATCACAAAAATCAAGGAGGAAAGATTAATCCCAATTTCTTCCCAAACATCTGTATCACCTACAACACAGCTCGAGAAGTGCCACCAACGCCTGAAAGGGAAGAAGAAGAGTTTGTCCCATTTGTGACACAAAGTTTTTATTGAAAGTTGAAAAACAAAACATCCAGCATCTTATTCATACATCATCACTTCATCATCAATCCATCCCAAAACTCTCAAAACATTAAGAGGTTCTTGTCCCAAGATTCCTTTTTAGATATTGCTTGAAATCAAACACATCACATCACTTTTTAGATTGTTTCTACATCTAGGATAAGCTCATCCTAAGAGACACGTCTACGCAGGTTAAAACTAGTTCATGAGTGAATCCTCTCATTGCTAGGTAGTCAAAATCTGTAACACATCTCAGATTTCTCTACACCTTATCACATCCAAACTTATCAAACAAACAAGCAATTTAAAGAAGGAATTTTGGTTACATCTACCTTAAAGTGCTAGAGATCCCCATACAACACAAATCACCAACCATCAATCTTTCATTTCATCACCAACTCATCATCATCTTCAATCAACTTCAACACAAACTTGCAAACAAAATGGCTCAAACCCGATCACGGTCAAGGCAACAAGAAATAGAAAGGGAAGAAGAAGAAGAGGAAAATCTCAATGAATTTCAAGAAGCACTTGGAGGAAATGCAGATGACGAAAACCCAAGTACTCCCACTCCTGCAACAATAGAAAGGGCTCGGCATAACCCTCTCTTTAATAGACTTTTTGATGAAATACTCAGGAGCAATGCAGATGCTCACTTCTTAAGACTCGCTCAAGAAGGAGCAAAACTCCCCTCTGACTTTGATCTTGCCCAATTAAGACAAGCATCAGAAAGACAAAGTCACCATGAAGAGGAAAGGCGTAGAGATCCCATCAGATATAACATCCCTCGAGGTAACCCACCACCTCCTCCTCCAAATGAAATGGAGATGTTGCGGCAACAAGTCGAGAATCTCGCCCAACAGCTTCATAGTGGTGTCAAGACTAACCAATTCTCACTCAATGACATCTGTCCCTATCCTTTTGATAGGAATCTTTACATGCCACCCTTTCCACGCGGGTTCGAAACACCCAAATTCAAAAAATATAGAGGAAAGGGGGATCCCCGTGATCATGTCCATTTCATTCCACTTGTCTTGAAGTGGCATATGAAGACACATACCTAATGCGCCTTTTTCCCCAAAGCTTGGGAGGAACAACCACATCATGGTTTTCCCGACTACCAGGTGGCATTAGAACATTTGACGAACTCATCCAGAAGTTCCTATCTCATTACTCTTATAACATTGAACGCAACATCACCATGGCTGATCTATGCAACACCAAACAAAAACCAGGTGAATTATTCTCAGTATTCCTGCAACGATGGTGCCAAATGTCTAGCAGATGTTCTCTTCAGTTACCTGAACGAGAACTAGTGGAAATTTTCATTTCCAACTTAAACGAAGAAATGGAATTTCACCTAGATGTCAAAGACACAGATTCTTTTAACGATATGATCACCAAAGGTATAAAATGTGAAAGGGCACTCATCAAGAAAGGACTCATCAAAATCTTTAATGAACCAAAAGATGGTCCTCGCCCGCGCTTCAATAGTGATAAACCAAACTTCTGGAACAAAAACAAGAATATCGTCAACGATGGAGTTGTGGATGCTTGGACTATCCAAAATGCACAACCTGTGGTTCGGTTTGCAGGACAAAATCCTCCACCTCAGAATAACACAAATGTTCCTCCTAATCAAGGTCGCATCACATCTCATGATGAATCAAGACCTCAACCACAAAAACAAAAACGAACATACACTCCCTTAGGGGAACCCATTGAAACAGTGTTGTGACAACTTATTTCCCAAAATTTGGTCACTCTACCTAAGCTATCAAACTATGAGCCTCAAGTCAAACCGGCATGGTGGAGAGATACTGAACACTGTGAATTCCATCAAGGAAGAGGACACAAGACAAGTAATTGTCACCGATTGAAAGATCTCATTCAAGATCTTATTGATCGAGGAGAAATTGAAATTGAAGGGCATGACCCAAAAACAACCAATAATGATCATCAGATGTTCAAGAATCCACTTCCATCGCAAGATCAAAGGGGTCCTTCCACTTCCAGACGAGGTCCTGATACCACTGATTATACGCAAGCTGCGTATAATTACACTGTCAATCATCTGTATGATTCCAGTGAAGAAATTGCAACCATAACCTTCAAAAATCCCACCTCAAATTGCAATGTTGTTACACGTCATGGCAAGGTCACCATCAAGGCAGCTCCACAGGGCACCACCTCCATCCCAAAGCAGTACAATCTTGTGGAACACTTAGATAAAACACCTGTGCTTATATCCATTTTAGAGCTATTGCGCCTATCACCATCTCATAAAACTATCTTGGATCAAGCACTCCAAGAGGCGTCAGTCCCTGCAAACTTGAATACGGACCAATTTCAAGCCATGGTTGGAAATCTAAAGTCATCACCTTGTCTCACTTTTTTCGAAAGTGACAACTCTTCCTTCCAACAACCTCATAATTCTTCACTACACATTGAAGGCTTTATCAACCAACACAGGATCAAGCGAGTCTTGATCGATAATGGAGTAGGCCTAAACATTTGTACACTACAGTTGGTCACAGCATTGGGATATGCAATAGAATCAGTGGATCCTCGCAAGAAGATCACCATCAAGGCCTATGATGATGCAGAGCGTTCATCCAAAGGAGCTGTGGTACTACCAATCCGAGTCAGTCCTGTGGTAAAGCACATAATTTGTCAGGTTCTGGACCTTCCTCTGCCATACAATCTATTGTTAGGAAGACCTTGGATACATGCCATGCAAGCTGTTCCATCTACCTACCATCAATGTATCAAGTTCCCACATAATGGTGCAGAGATCACAATCCTGGGCGATGCAAATCCCTTTGCATTTTGCCATAATATCAACCATCAACCAGAGATTACTGTTCCTAATAATAGGGAAGCCATTTCCTCCACATCATATGTAAGTCCCGCCTCTCTTGCCAGTTCTAACACCCCTATACCCAAGCAAGAAAAGCTAAAGATGAAAGTAGCAGAGGAAGGTCCTGGAGAATACAACTTGAGTCAGCTCTTTTGTGTGGGACAAATGCCCACTTCTCCTAGAACACATGGTAAACCACAACAGTTACTCCAGCAACCACTAATCACGCTAGCATGTGCCTTGACGCCTTTCGTCCTTGGAAAGAGTCAAGAGGAAGAAACACAAGATGAGGACCTAGCGGACTGGATCTATAAAGATCCCATCACCACTGACAAACCGCAAGTTACACTTCCTACGGAACAATATGGCAAAGGCCTCCTAATTATGCAAAGAATGGGATATGATGGTCAGAGTGCTTTGGGATACTGCAAACAAGGACGACATGAACCTCTGCTACCAGAATTCAAGCCCAAAGGTAATACAGGCCTAGGTTTTGAAAAAGAGATCCTTCCTAAACTCAGATTCAAAGGAAAACCTAGCAAACCATTTTGCCCACCTACTACAAAGAGGACACCTTTCATAATCAAAGCACCATCAAACACTATCCCCACTGCCCCATCGAGGCTCACAAACCCACCACAACCATCTACAATACCAATCATCCCACCAAACGAACCAGTAATCCCATCAATAACACCAATAGTAGTAGCAACTATATCAGAACCCGCAGCAGCATCTATGGCACTAGCCATTCCAGCAGAAGTCACTAAATCAACACTGCCGATACTTCCAGTGACAAATCCTTTAAACCCCATCACGGTTCCTGTAGCACCGATCACTACAAAGATACATAAACTAATCACACCTGCCGTGTTTAACTCCAAAGACATCCGAGTATGGTAGAGCAATCGGATGCTGGAGAGTGATTCAGAGACCGACTCACATGAGTGGGAATTTGATTCTGTATAGCTTAACACTTCAGATGAGGAAGACACATCACCACCTCCGCCCCGCAAAGACATCCCTGTTTATGGAGAAGCACAGATAAAGACCACTTGGGTACCTGAGCTGGAAACATCTTCCACAGACCCTACGTCTCATCCTACGCCTGATTTTGACAGGGAGAGTACCATCAATGACCTTCACCACACTATCTTAACCCTCACTGATACATCTAACGAACTTAACCTGATCGATGATGTAATGCCCATTATCCACCCTGAACTTATCAAATGGAACCAATCAAATCCTCCATGTCTTGACCTCTTCCAAAATGATGAGGCTATCATTGACTTTTTGGAATTAAGGGATAATCTACCAAGCAGGGATCACAAAGCTGGATTCGCCATTCAACTTAATAGCGCAGCATACTTCAGGGCGGATGCCAAACCTTTCAGCTGCAAAAACATAACAGTAAAACATGGATCTTTCAGTGAAAACCACATTGTGGCGCTGTTTGATCCGATAAAAGTAAAAAAAAAGAGCGTATCCAACGGTGAAAACCTCTCTGAGGCGCCTGAGGATGAAGGGTTTGACATTCTCCCTGCTAGTACACAACAGGAATGATCCACGATTCTTATCGAGGAGACCAATGAATACAATGTGGGGACTCTTAAAAATCCTCATATTATACATCTGGCATCTCTTCTCACTCCAGAGGAACAGCCTAAATTTATAGAGTTCTTCCAGCAGCGTCAGATCAACTTTGCATGGTCATATGCGGACATGCCTGGGCTTGATCCTGATTTAGTCATGCATCACCTCACCATTGCAGAAGGAGCCAAACCTGTCAAGCAGAAGCTTCGTAAGATGCATCCCCAGATTGCAATGCTAGTCAAAACAGAACTCAAGAAACTCCTGGATGTTGGTTTCATTAGACCAATTGATTATGCAGAATGGATCTCCAACATCGTGCCAGTTGGCAAACCAAAAGGGGGCATCCGCATTTGTACCGACTTCAGAGATCTAAATAAGGCTTGTCCTAAGGATGATTTCCCCCTACCAAATATCGACATCATAGTGGATCTAACAGCAGGACATGCCATGCTTTCACTCATGGATGGCTTTTCAGGATACAATCAAATAAAGATCGCACCAGAGGACCAACATAAGACAGCCTTCACATGTCCATGGGGCACCTACTGCTGGAATGTAATGCCTTTTGGTCTAAAGAATGCAGGAGCGACCTATCAAAGAGCAATGACTACCATCTTCCATGACATGATGCATACTATGATGGAAGATTATGTTGATGACTTACTAGTAAAATCACTCACCAGAGAAGGGCATCTCCACATCTTAGATAAAATCTTTGATCGACTGGAACAATACCATGTTCGACTCAACCCAAAGAAATGTGTCTTTGGAGTAACTTCTGGGAAGCTTCTAGGATACATTGTCTCAAGCAAAGGCATTGAGGTCGATCCAGCAAAGGTAAAAGCTATCATGGACATGCCACCTCCAAAGAATATCAGTCAGCTAAGGACATTACAAGGGTGGCTTCAATCCATCTGAAGATTCATTGCACAATTGGCTGATAAGTGTCACCCATTTACACACCTGCTACACAAGAACATCCGCTTTCAGTGGGATGACAAATGCTAGCAAGCATTTCAGGCACTTAAAGACTATATCATGAATCCACCATTGTTGATGCCACCAGATCCAAGTAGACCGTTGTTACTTTATATCTCAGCGACAAGTACAACATTAGGTGTACTACTGGCACAACATAATACAGAAGGAAAAGAGTGTGCTGTATACTACATCTCTCGCACACTGGTTGGCTATGAACTCAATTACACACCTATTGAGTGAGCTTGCTTAGCAGTAATCTTAGCAGCCACTAAATTGCGGCACTATCTGTTGACGCACAAGTTACAACTCATCGCAAAGATTGATCCACTCAAGTATTTACTCAGCAAAGCAGCATTGACAAGCCGCTTGGCCAAATGGGTGATGATTCTAAGTGAATTTGACATCGAGTATGTAGACCGTAAAGCTATCAAAGGTCAGGTTATTGCAGATCAGTTGGCCGATGCACCACTCATAGGCGATCATCCTCTCATTTCCAATTTTCCAGATGAAGAGATATTCATGATCATAGAAGCACAGCCATGGAAACTATATTTTGATGGTTCATACACTAGGCATGGCTCGGGGGCAGGCATTCTGTTTATCACACCTCAAGGTGATAGCATCCCGAAGTCTTACAGGCTCACATTTCCATGCACCAACAATATAGCAGAATATGAGGCTTTGATCACAGGACTCAGATTAGCCATACAATGGAAATTACAAGAACTACAAGTATATGGCGACTCACAACTGGTCATTCGATAAGCAACTGATGAATATCATACCAAAGATGATAAACTCATGCCATACAAGCAAATGGTGGACACTCTAAAGACATCATTTACTACTATCACTTTTGAGCAAATACCAAGAGATCAGAATCGAGCTGCTGACGCTATGGCTACTATCGCATCTCTCCTAGATCTTCCATAGAATTCAACATGCTACGAGTTCTTGGTAGAACAGCTTTGGATCCCCGCTTATGATACCCCTGAATCCGAGATGATATGTCGCCTTGTCGGTTCTGAATCCCCATGGTACGGTGAGTTCTATACCTATATCCGCAATCACACCCTTTCTCCCAACCAATCAAATAACCAATGTAAAACCTTCATTCGCCAAACTGCTCGATATACCATTATTGCCGAAACCCTATACCGACGCGGTCTTGATGGTACTCTCCTTCGATGTCTGGAACAAGATGAGATAACAAAGGCCTTAGAAGAGGTACATGAAGGAATTTGTGGGACTCACTCAAGTGGTCCATCACGAGCCAAGAAGATCATGCGAGCTGGATACTATTGGCCATCTATGGAAAAGGATTCCTACTACTTTGTCAGGAAATGCAAGAAATGTCAAGTTCATGGCGACCTAATACATGCACCAGCTCAAGAACTGCAACCAATCACAACACCATGGCCTTTCTGTCAATGGGGCCTTGACCTTGTGGGTAAAATTCATCCATCTTCATCCAACGGTCATAAATTCATTATTACTGCCACCGAATATTTCACCAAGTGGATCGAAGCTGTTCCACTTACCCAAGTCACCGGCAAGCAGATCGCCTCATTCATCCTCAACTACATCATTTGCCGGTATGGTGTGCCCATGTCCATCATCACAGATAATGGTCTTCCTTTCAAAAATCAGGATGTCCATGAGCTTTGTGAGAAATTTCATATCCAACACCGCTTTTCCACTCCCTATTACCCACAAGGCAATGGTCAGGCCGAAGCATCCAATAAAAACATATTAAGAATCCTAAAGAAGACAGTCAATGATGTCGGTCGTGATTGGCATGTTCAATTGAATCCAGCATTATGGGCATATCGAACTAGCATTCAAACCCCTATAGGTGCAACTCCTTATTCATTGGTCTATGGTGCTAAAGCTATCTTACCTATTGAGGTCGAGATACCATCATTACGAGTTTCCTTGCATAATCTCATCGATGATGAAGCATACAGGGTCTCACGTCTTCAGGACTTAGAGTTACTTGATGAGAAGCGACAAGCTGCATACAACCATCTCAAAGCCTATCAGCAACGCATGAGCAGAAGTTACAATCACCGAGTTAGGCCTCGTACATTTGAGGTAGGTGATCTTGTTCTTCGAGAAAATCCTCGCAACCAACAAAATAGAGAACATCAAGGCAAGTTTGAATCAAACCGGCTCGGCCCATATGTTGTCACTGCTGTATTCGGGTCCGGGGCATATCAGTTGGCTACATCAGAAGGAGAACCGCTCGCAGATCCAATCAATAGCATGCACCTCAAAAGGTTTTATACCTAAGCTAAATAGAGCATCAGGCTCCCCTACATACCAGAAAATACCAAAAACATTCAGGAAAATGTCTCAACAAAATACCAAAAACATTCAAAACAACACAAAAATACCAAAAACATTCAAAACAATTCAAAATCCAAAAAACATTGACAAAACCATTGAAAAATCACACAAAAACATGACAACACCTTGTACATACCCATCCATGCAGATACCAAAATAAACATTGACAAACTACTCACACAATGACCATTTACCAATGAACCACACAATCAACATCAACAATCCAAACTGTCTTTAAAACAAGGATGCATCCTTCCTTATCAAAAACAAAGACAAGATGACGTTTTCTTTGACAAGAAAATTATGTTAAGCTATCAAATACTTGGTTGATTTATGAGTACAATCATTTGTTTATCTGTATCGGGATCTTTCAGCATTGTTTTGTATCGTTTGCACATTATTTCCGATGAAGTTCTGGGGCATGTACTAATGGTGTCTACGTGGGAAGTTCACCAAGCTACGTGATCTTATGCAAAATGCAGTCATAGATCACTACGGCTTGCTGACTACAGCGTATACCTTGACCATATGAGCATGAACCATTACCAAGGATCCTTATTCTTTATTCTTTATGTATATATACTGTTTGGTTACAAGTACAATGCTCTTCCTTTGGTTCCTCCTACCTCATCCAAAATGGATAAAGGTTTTATTTCTTAGTACGGTATGAACTTGTCTCAGGATCTGATCAGCCTAAGATCAAGGAGGACGATCCAAGTCATGCACAAAAGGAGATAATCCTTCTCTGTTCCGCAAGCAATACTCCGATCGACTTGACCCTTATATCAAGTCGTTTGTATTAACTTGCTATATTAAAATCCATGAAAGAAATACTCAGGTCATCTTGAATCATTATGTCAAGATGCTTGTATTCTCTTCCAACATTTTAAAGCTCAATGATGAAAATAGAGCACTATGGATCGTCATTTCATCTCATCTGTTTATATATTGCATTCCGTTGCATATCACCCATCCGTTCGCTCATTCATATGTAGGTTTTATATGCAAAAGTGACCATTCAAAACTGGTCTTGGATACAATCACGACCGAGTACTCTGATACATCATCCAATGCATCATGCAAAGTCTTACAAACCTTGCATTCCTCATGATCATATCATCCTAACATTTAGTTGCATCTTGCATTAAACATTCATGTCATTTTTAACATTGCATATCGTTCATTTTGGACATTTAGTTTTCATTTGCATCATTGTATTAATCATAAATAATTAGATTCATCCATAGGATCAACTTGTCTTTGATTATTTTAGACCATTTTACTAAGCATTCATATAAGTGTTAATTATCCATTATCATCTTATCAACTTATTATTACACACATTCATTTATCCATTTAGTTACAAAGTGCATTCATTCATTCATTAATAAGCATCTTATTATGTTCATCTTAGGATTTATTCGCATTGCATTCATTATCCTCTTTTAAGGTGCAGTTATTACAACATTAGTTATCATATCATCACATTATCATTTGTACTTAAAACATAGTTAAGTATTTAGAATCACAAAAACATTTGTACTTTACATTTTGTTTATCCATAAATACATTCATTTAACACATTATCATATATACATTTGTACTTTGCATTTTGTTGCATTTCATTTGACAAACATCTAGATGCATATTCATACATAACATCATTCATTCGACCATTGCATTAACACCATCACATAAAGTCATCTCATCATTATATCAAAATAGGAAACACCAAAATCCTGTTCATATATCATCATAAAGCATACCTCATCATCATGGCATTACATACATAAAGCATTACATCAAAAATAAAAAACAAAAATCATAAATAAACCTGCATTTCATATGTCAGTATCCAACATCATAAATCATCATAAAAACATGCATATACGGAACATATCATCAATGCATACATATACACATATCCATCTAAGCAATAAACTCATCATCCTGCATAAGCATCCATACATAATCAAATGCATATCATCAAAATATGGGATCTCCTCATATATCTCATCTCATATATCAGAGTACAATGAAGTCTACAAAATCGACTACCAAGAGCCATCCAAGATACAGTCTATAAATAAACAACGATACAAATACATATAGGCATGAATGCTCTCTCAAATGCCGCTCTGGCCAGATGCTGTCCCAATACCTCCCCCTGCTCCACCACTGGTGCCTACACCACCTGATCCATCTCTCCGTGGAGGCCTCATCGAACCCCCACTCCCTCCTACATCTCCTGATCTCTCCCGCCTCAAAGGACCCATCACTCCCCCACTGCTCTGCATCCTTTGTGATCGCTCTGATCTCGTATGCCGCATCTGGGTATAACTGAGAGCTCGCTGATTCAGTGGCACCACCTGCTCATATAAACCTCGCCAGTACTCTATCTCAGCCTGTGCTCGCCCAAACTGCCTCATAACATCCCCTGAAGGCCCCTGTGCTCCTACTCCAGCTCGGACTCTCTCCTGCAGCTCCGCCAATCTCTCCACTGTAGTATCTCTCTCCCACAGCACCACCGTCAGCTCTGACTCACATGCAAATAGCTGCACATCCCTGGCTGCTACCTCCTCCTCTAATCTCTCTATCCGGGTCTGCAAATAAACTATCATATGCTCCTGCAGATCTCCAGTAGCTCCCTCTCCCGTGTCCATCGCTGCCTCACCTGTATCACCCTCTCCAATAGGTCCCTCCCCTGCACCACCCTCTCCAGCAATACCCTCTCCTCTATCCATCGGGATCTCTCTCTCCATACCCCTCCCACTTAGCTGCACTCCTCCCTGCATCAAAGGTCCCTGTGATATCTGCAGTGGTAGTCCACCTCTCCCTCTCCGCTGCCTTGGCATCCCCAACCCACCTCCTCCTCCCCCACCTCCATCTCCACCTCCTCTGCCACCTCCATCGCCACCTCCATCTCCACCACCTCCTCCTCCTCCTCCTCCTCCTCGACCTCCTGCTCTCCGTCCTCGTCCCCGTCCCCTCTCATCCTCAAAAGCTGGGATCGGCTCTGCTGGGTCTGATATCCGTCGGATCGGGTGTGCCGCTCGGTACTGTGTATACTCCGCTGTCACCCCTGCATCAATAACCCTCGGTCGTAAGTCCCATGGCCTCGCCTGCAGTGTCCGAAACTCTGCTAGTGCCTGATCATAAGGTAGCACTGGACCCCATGCATACCTCTCCCGAATCACCTGTGCATACTCCCCCGATCCGCTAGGCAGTCCCTGGTGCCGTCCAAACTGCCTCATCACTCGTCCAGGCACCTGTCTCTCCACATGATAGGAGGTCCTCCCAATGAGGAATCGGGTCATGAACACATACGGTAGTGCCTCTGCATCATCCTCCCATGGCTCACACTCCAAGTATGGCCGCCATATCACTGCATCTAAGTCATCCAATGCCCGCCGCCACTACTCTAACTTCCCCAAGTGGGGCTGACTCATCATGCCACTGTACATAAACATGTATGGCTGGTCCACGGCTAGGAATCTGAGACTCACTGGTCGAGTCACTGGTAGGTGCTCCCATGCCCAAACATGTAGCAGCATCATGCCTACTGCTAGAGAACCCCTCCCTCGGTACACTACCTCGTGGAGCTCCTGATACATGTGCGCCAGCACGCACGACCCCCATGCAAATCGGGTCCCCTCGGTCATCATCATCTCTATCACCTATCCCCATCCCACTGCCAATCCATGTGACCGCCTGTCTGGACACAGAAGTCCTCCCACAATCCCTGACAACACTGCTGGAAGGGGCTCATATAGTGCCGCTATATCCTCCCATGCGATCGAGTCATCGTCAATATACACGTCCTCATCAAAAATCCTCTGACATGAAAGAGTCCCCCAGGATCTGTCATATGTAACCAGCTCTCCTCGAATCAGAATCCGAAGGATGCGCCACACGTCCTCCAAGGTTACAGTCATCTCTCCCTGTGCCAAATGAAAGGTGCACGTCTCACTGTGCCACCGCTCTGCCAATGCTATAATCAAACCGTGATTCATATGAATCATAGGCATGTGCATCACCTCGTACAAACCAGTCGCAGCAATGCAGTCTATCTCAGTCTAAGTCAATCGGTCCCGCAACCCCTGTGTCGCAGGATGACGCTCGTGTAACTGCAACACGCACAGATCCTCCTGCACATAGACATTCATCAATCACCATCAGTTGTTTTGTTATCAAACTTTCTTAAGTTTAAACCTAGACTATCATCAGATACTTTGATCAAGTATCTTCGGGTCTCAACAGGTAAGCAATCATGGGCACCTAGACTTCAACAGGCATTTATCCTGACAAATGACCTAAGTCTCATCGGGCTGCTATGGTTCAAAACAACTCCCACTTCACCTCGCCATCCATCAATCATTGGCATCCGGAGATTTGTTTTGTCCAACACTGGGGCATCTCTTTATCTTAAGCAAAAGCACTATTTTATCTACAAAAGCGCTAGTTTTCCACAATAGCACTACAACCCTGACAAAAGCACTCAAAAAGCTACACAAAAGCGCTACAAAAATAAAAGTGCTAAACCAGCTATACAATAACGTTATTTAACATCAATAGCGCTCAATTAACCATACAATAGCGCTACTTAGTCAATAGCGCTAAAATATGCATACAGTAGCGCTAATGCATTGCAAAAAGCGCTCAAACAACAACACAATAGCGCTATTGCGGCACAATAGTGCTAGTTTATGGAGCAAAAGCGCCAAAACCAGAGTTTCAGCGCTCTTGCTTCGACTTGACTTAGACTCAGCTAAAAACCTATCAAAAATGCATGAAAAGTAAGTTTTCGAGTTTGCGTACCGCTGGTTCGTAGTCGTCTGGGTGCTGGAACCGTCGGACTCGCTCGAATCTATGCTCGGTGATCGGAATCGGCATGGTAGCTCCTCCTTGCTCCTCCAAATGTCAATATCAGAGCTCTCATTTTCAACTGGTCACGGTCACAAATGATCCTATTTTCACCCCTTTCACCCCATTTATACCCCCCGCCGTCACCGTAACTTCGCCCCGCTCATCGCCGTGGTCCCCGTGAACTTCCCGAGCCCCCCATTTCTCCATGTTTCCCCCGATTTCTTCTATTTTTCACCAGTATACCTAACTTCTTCTCTTCTACCACCCTGCCAATTTTCATTCTTTTTCGAGAGATCGCCCGATTTTTCGAAATTTTTCGGCCCATCTCTCGAGGGGGCATACCACCCATTAAATTTACATTTTATGGGGCATTTCTTCACACCTATTTTTTCTTTCTTTGAAACGACGCGATAAACCGCACCGTCTCAAAGAGGGGCAAATGTAGTCACACAAATCTGTCCATTTTAATTAAATGAATATTTCGTATTTATTTGATTAAAAATCCACTAGCCACTAGTTAATTAAATTAATATTTAATTAATTCATCCCCAAACATTCTTCTATTAATTAAATAAATTATTCAATTTATTTTAATTAATTCATTAAATCAAATTCCATTCAATTAAATAAATAAAATCAATTTATTTAATTAAATCCCCTTTTCCTCTTTTAAATAAATTAAATAAAACATTTATTTAAATCATTATCCCCACCCCACTTGCATTTTCCTACAAATGCAACTTGCACACATTTTGAAATAAATGAATTTTTATTTTCCCTCAGCCACCAAATCCACTTGCAAAATCTAATCCCCTTCTAGATTCTTCTAACCCCTTCCTAATTAGCCTAATCCATCCCCTAATTATTGTTACATTCCTAAACAAAATGGAGTCACTTCTCAAAGCCTAAAAGTATTTGATAACCATTAAAGGCTTTCAACCTTCAACCACTAAATGGCTCAAAGTCTTTGATAACCATTGAAGGCTTCCAACTTTCAACCACTTAATCCACAAAGTCTCCAATAACCATTAATGGTTAATTCAACCCTCCCACATGGTTAAAACATTTGTTTTGGCTCAACCTCTACTCAACCTAAGGGTCTCATCAAGCCTTTAATGCTTTGACCATGATTATCTCTTAATCATTTGCACAAAGGTTTATCCTTGGATTAACTCTTAATTCAATGGGTAATCTTAATTTAGACTTGACCCTTAGCCTTTAGATAAACATGAGGTCTTCTCAGGCCTTTAATGCCTCCAACCTCTTCTTTCAACCCAACCCTATGTGGACATTTGTCATCATTTCATTGGTGCCAATTGTGCACATGGATCCCCAACTTTCAAGCTTGACCCTTGATTAAACCCTTTAATCCTGGCCATCCATTGCTCCATTTTTCCTATAAATAGAGCCCATTCCTTCATAATCCAGATCCTGAAAACTTGTATGCATTTAGGCTGTAGACATTTTTAGAGAGCATTTAGCATAAGCAATCTAACATCTTATCATTTTGGTTAAAATACATCATTTTAGCATTAGTATTAGCTTTTTATTTCACATTTAGAGCTATACTACAATCTCAATCCTCCATAAGCATCCATAGTGCAAAAAGCTGCTGAGAGCTACACTATTTTGGAACTTGGAGAGGAGAGGAACAAGGGAGAAGAAGCTAAAGCCATGCTAAGAGGCAGTTGGAGATGCCTCATAATCTGTGTTTTGTTTATTAGATAAATTAGCATGTCTTTTGTGTCTCTTTTGGTATGCCTTTTAGATTAGTTTTTGATTGACTAACACTAACGGTTTCGTGTCTTTTTGTGTTGTTGATCATTTACTAACCTTGTGCCATTTAGGAGGGCATCAGTATACATAGCTCATAATGTAATGAGAAAGTGGGAATGTTGATCTCTAGTGGAATCAATTTATTACATTCTAGGAAAATGACAAGAGTAGAGTTAATTTATTGCATGTTTATTGTCCTTAAATTATTTGCAAACCTAGAACTTGAACTAGAAATTGCTATGAAAAATAATCTTTAAACAGTTTTTTAGGTTTTTCACAAAGACATAAAAAAATATGACAAACGAAAAGGGAATATCGTTGAATCGACACAAATAAAATAATAAACCAAAACCTTTCAACTTTATTGTTTATAAAATAATAATAAAATAATAACATTATATTTTAGAAGTTTCGGTTTACACACTCATTGTTTACAAAAAAATGTGTTTTAAAATATAGAAAATGCAACTTAAACTTCATTACTATACATGAAGCCACAAAGATATAGAAAGAGGTTCCTTTATCTTTTTCTTATCACTTCTATTTTTCTATTTGAAGATGTTGTTATACTTTTGAAGAGGTTTATTCTAAAATTAAAATTTGCATGTTCCAATAATTTTTGAACTATGCAATGTATATATCAAAGAGGTAACTTTGGTAATAAAGATCGGTAAGACCTTATTAGGAGCAATGGATATGGTGAATGCAATCTAATATATACAATAATTCATATATTCATGACTTAAAAACATGTGAAATTTTTGTATACAATCACATCAAACATTGCTCATTTGACTTAAAAACTTTACATTGATTGAAAACCAAGTACTTGACTGAAACATAGATAATATCTATAACTTTGTATCATATTCAATGATTAACATCCCAAATCCAACTATATTGCTAATTTTATGACTACTTTAAGAAATATGAAGTGTCACTAAATGAATAATTTTACGATTTAAAATAAATTTAGATCTAACAAAAGAAAGACAACACAAAAATAATAAAGCATACAAATACAAAGATGAGAAGAAAGAAACTTCAAAATCTAGTTAAAAACTTGGTTTAAGATGACCTTCCCATATGTTGATATAAAATTCTTATTTCAACTTCATTTACAAGTTTTATTTTACCTTGTGTAGGTTAATCTAAGTTCTTAGGTGGAGAGTTCTCAAATTCTTTATATATTCATCAGTTGATTAATGCAATATATCAAATTGACCTCCTAGTATTTGGTTGATTCATAATATTATTTTTTCTTCCTAGTTTTTTGAAATTCATTTAACATGATATCAGACCTACTAGGCTAGAGTATTGGTCTGAATATGTAAATTGTAACTCCAAGTGTCTTTACGAGTATCAATCTCTATTTGTTTCTTTGTGGAGGTCTTATTTGGCATTATAGAAGCTTATTTTGTGCCTTTTTGGAGGTCTTTTGTAGAATCATGGATGTTGCATCATAAAGGAAGTTGATTCTAGAGTTCTAGTGTATGCTTTGGTTAAAAAATTTGTCCTTTGGTGTATAAAGAACCATGCAGATTGCAATTATATTGACTCAATTTTGATTGATGTAATTTTTCTCTATTTTAAAAGGTCATATATAAAAGTAGTTTTATTATTCAATTGCAAATTCCATCAAATTTATCAAAGAATGGATGTAGAATAACGATATTGAAACCTGAATTTCTTCAAAACACTAAAAATTAGAAATTATTACTAAATTTTTTATTTATTTTTAAATGGGATGTATAGATATTTTTTAAATGAAACAAATTCTACAATAATTTATGGTCTCCTACTACAAATCAACACCAAACTAGACAATTCCACTAAGTGCAGAATGCCCCAAAAGCCTAAAAAAGCATTATAAACTCCTCAAACTTGCACAATATGATCTTCACACTTGGAAAAGGGGCATGAATAGCCAAATGATAGTGAAATATAGCTACTCCTACAACAATCTCAACTAAAAATCCAAGTTACCCAAATTTGAAACACTAAAGATTGCTCTAACAAATCCTACAAACTAATACAATGAAACTATTGAAACTACAAAAACTTTTTAAACAAGTGTGACATATAGATGAGACTACTTGTTGTAATCCAAGTCCTTCCATCTTCATTTCACCTAAAATTTATTGGCATCCCATCCACAATCCTCCAACTCTAATGATTCACCAACCACTAAAGAAAGACAAGCAATAAGCTTTATGAGATCAAAAGATAAAACTTACAATAACATCTAAATGATAAAAAAAAGGTATTTTAAATATGAAAATGGTTGAAGAGGGGCTTCCAATATTCTCACACCTTACATGTAGAAGCCTCATTAATTAGTGGCCAAAAATAACTCCTAACAACAGTCAAGCCAATCAGCTTCTTCAGTTACAAAAGACAATTAATTATAGGATGAACTTTGTTCCTACAACCACCTAAAAGACTCCAAAAATCCCCATGCCAAAATGAGAAATTCAATGTTTAATGTTGGTATGATTATTTAATTAATTACACTTTATTGTATTTCTTAAGCTCACTTAGGGTTTTTTTAGGGTTTTCTATACTTGCACATACATCAAGTTTTATTTTATTTTTTCATTCATTCTCTAATCATTTTTGCACTTGAGGAATACAAAAAATCTTCTTTGCATCTTGTGAATTCTTGTCATTGGAGGGAAACATGTCTTCACAAACCTTATTGCTCATTCATCATATTCAATGTTTTACATTTAAGTTTTCTTTTTAATCAAGTACTTGGTTTCCAATCAATGTAAAGTTGTTGACCTTGATCTATAGAATATAGTTTTCAAATAAGCAATATTTTATGTGACTGTATAAAATTTTCTTGAATATTTTAAGTCATGTCTATTTGAATTATGCTATTTATTGGATTGCATTCACCATATCCATTTCTCTTGATAAGATCTCACAAATATGAATTGTCAAGGTTGTTTCTTTGCTCAAACACATGGAATTGATCATAAACTTGCCTTGCTCATATGCCAAAGCTTATTGCAAGGAATGCTTAATAATTATTTTTGATAGGGTAACATTAAAGAAGAATTTATTAAGGAATATTGAGAAAAAATATTTACTATGAGGTCCATGCAAAGAAACGTATTAGTGTTGACAACACATGCCATTATAATTGTTGGTAATTTGGAGGAATTGATTTGTGTTGCATTGATGTTTGTCATTGATGTCAACACTAGTTGTTTTGTGGTCTACCAACTTTCAATAGAGTGGTTGGACTATCATGTTGATCTGGAGATTTGTCTCCGATTTTGGTTCGGCTGTTGGGATTGGTTTGGATTGGTTATTCATATGGTTCAAATGCTTGTCACATTCAATTGGTTCAGGATTTGATGATATGAAAGCTATCATTTGTTCTAGTAAGCCTTTTGGTTACTGGTAACGGTTTTACCGGCAGCGCTTTGATGAAGATATTTTGATGAATCCAATAAGTGGTGTCGGTGCGGCTTCTAGAAGGTTATTAGGATGTTGATGGTTATCATGTTTGTGTTCCAGTTGTTTGTGGTGTTTCATTTGTCTTATGGCGACCTATTTTGGGTCTGGTGTTATTCTGCTAGGTTATGGACCAGTTTATATAACGTGTTGGTTGATGCCCCTGATGCATCACCGGTTGGATTTATTGTCTGGTTTATGTTGTTTTGGTCTTAGGCTGACTTGGTTTATCATTGGTTTACGTGATTATGTAACAGATCTATTGTATTATCTTTTAGGTGGTCGACCTAATTGTTTAGGTCCCGGGTTGGTATAAATATGATGTAAGATCTCTTTGTAGATCATGGGATTAAGGTTATGTGATTATATATATGTGAATAATGTTGTAATTATATACAAAGGTTTTGATCGATCATAGGTGATCGAATTGGGTTTGTGAAAGAGGTTTGAGACCTCTGGTATTGAGCTTAACTGGAACTGTACTCAGGCATAGGAAATGTTATTCTTGCAGTTCAATCTTCACTCTAGATTGTAGTCTGATATTTTTTGTAGTAAGTGAGACTCTTGTTGTGATGAGCAGTGCGCTCTAGGCTGTTGACCTTCTTGCATGTGCAGACCCCTTATTGTATTATTTATTCATCTGATCAGTGGATAGATATTGTGGGTCTCCAATCTCACCATGATTTTTCCTCTTTGAGGTTTTCCACGTATAAATCTGCGGTGTTATGGTGTTCATCTTTGTGGTTGCATTGTTTCTTATTGTTATATGCTTTTATGTTTACCGATTGTTGAGTTGTCGTTTTAATAAGGTTAAATTTCTCCTTTCCTATAGAATACTGATTCACCCCCCCCCTCTCAGTGTTCTTGGATCCCAACAATCGATATCAGAGCCTGGTGCCCCGGAGTATGTCTAACAACTTGAGGAAGATCTTGTATCTAGAATCTATGGAGATAAATTTGAGGAAGGAACTTCAAGTTGCACTTGAAGACTATGATGCTGAAAGGTTGAGGAACATGAAGTTGCAAGGTGAGTTGAGATCTGCGAAGGAATTCATTTTTACTCTGCAGGATAGGTTTTCATCTGCACAAGCTAAAAGGAAGGAACTTTGTGATCAATTGCAAAATCAAGATGATGGAGAGAAGATTGCCCTTAAGGTACTATGTCAGAAGCTGAGTTAGGAGAATGGTGTCTTGAAGAATGAGATGCAAGCTATAACTATGAGGATGTCTAAGGAGATTGAAGACCAGAAGAAGAATGAAGAAAATATTGCTATATCTTTAAAAGACAGATTTGATGAATGCATCAGGTTAGCGCATGAGAATGATGTGTTGAGAACTAAATTGGTGCAATCAAAAAACAATGAGCAAGAGTTGGAGAGAATAATGATAGTCCTGAGAAGTGATCTGGATGTTGCAAATGAATACAAATATAAGTTCAAGGTTAGTTCTGCTAATCTTGATGAGTTATTGAAGGATCAAAGGGACACTGGAGACACTAGAGGTCTTGGATTTGAGCATGGTGAAAACTCTGGTACTGCAAATTAGGATGACACATCCGATCAGAAGGTCAACCAGAATCAGAAATGACCAGTAAGGCAACCCAATGTACACAAATTTAATGGTAGATGCTTTGTTTGTAATAAATTTGGTCATAGAGCAAGTCAATGCAGGAATAGAGCAAATTAGAATGATAATGCAGTTCTCGATTAGTGTTCAAATTGTAAGAAGTATGGTCATAGGATAGAAGATTGTAGAATGAATGTGAGATGTCATGCATGTGGAAAGTTTGGACATATGGCTAATCAATGTAGGTCAAAGAACGGTCAAGGACTCAACAAGACAATTTAGAAGAACAATGTTACTTGTTATGCATGCAACAAAGTATGACATATTGCTAATTTTTGTAGAAGCAAGAACTTACCGCCAGAAAGTGATAAATCTAATGAGAAGGGAAAGCAGAAGGTTGATGATATTCAGAAGGAGCATGAGAACATGTGGGTTATGAAGTCTGAGGATCAACCCGCAGAATCAAATGCCCTTGATGTTCATTCGGTTGAAGTAATTCAACCTACATAGCAGAATGTTCCTGCACTGGCATGAAACACATCCGGTATCTAAGGCATTTGCCTTAGGGGGAGGCAAATTGATGACAGATCTTGCATTGCCCCTAGTAGTGGTCTAAAATAATGTTTCGGACTTTGGAGAAGTTAGTTTGAAGGTTAACCGGTGAAGATTTGTTGGATCTTGGATCTTTGATAATGGATTTATTTTGGTAAGTCACTTTATGAGTTATGGTTTGGTCATACACCTACAGTTAAGTACTTCAAAATCTTTGATAGTGAATTGGAAGTTTGATCCTAGATGTGATAAAGGGATATTTCTTGGTTATTTTAATAAAAGAAAAGCATATAGATGTTATAACAAAAGATTGCAAAGAATTGTGGAGAGTTCTAATGTCAAGGTGGATGAGCAATACAAAGGTCAAATCAGAACTTATGAGAGAGAACCGAAAGTGGAAATGAGCATAACTGAACCAGTAAAACCTGTACCGGAACAAAATGTTGAACCAGCTACTCCGGCAGTATCAAAAAGTTCAACTGTAATCGAAGATCAGAGCAGAGAAACAGAAATTTAGAAGACTCCTATGTATGTAAGGTTAAATCATTTAGAAGATCAGATCATTAGAGACAACAACAAAGGAGTAATGATAAGAAGAAGGTTGGCAGCTGATGAGGTATGCTTAATTTCTTTAATTGAACCGACATCACTTATTGAAGCGTGTAAAGATGAATGTTGGATGTAAGCTATGAAAGAGGAATTGGATCAGTTAGAAAAGAACAACACATGGACTTGGATATTATTGGAACTAGTCTTGATTAATTTACAAAGGATATTGTCAGAAGGAAGGAATTGATTATGTTGACTCCTTGCTCTGGTAGCTAGGATTTTTAGATATTTTCTAGGATTTTTAGGTATGGTTTTTGTTTTATGATGACTTTACACTACGAGCATATTCAGATGTGGATTGGGATAGAGATACAGGTAATCAGATAGGCTCATTCGGTGAACTTTTTTTTCTTGGAAAGAAACTTGTTTCATGGATCAACAAGAAACAGTCATGTACTTCTTTATCTACTGTTGAAGCTAAGTATGTTGTTGTTGCTACTAACTGTACACAAGTTCTATGGATGAAGCAAATGTTGAAGGATATAAGGGTGGATTGTAATGAATCGGCAGTTATTCAATGTGATAACTCTGCTACTATTGACATATCAAAGAATCCGATATTTCATTCTAAGACTAAGCTCATCTCTATCAAGTATAATTTTTTGAAGGAGAAGGTAATGAAGTTAGATTGGTTTGAGGAATCATTTGAGTACTTCAGAGATAGATTGGGAGTTTCTACCCCTCTAGTAGAGACTTGAGTGATGTTGATTGGCATCAGTCGAGTACACATTTATTAGTGCTATTATTTATTCGAGAATGATGTGTTGGTGCATCTACTCAGGGGGATTAGTCAACTGTACGGTTTAGAGGATTTGTGATTTTTCTTTGATATTTATGTCAGATTTCTGGCATTAATGTCAAAGGGGGAGAGATATGTATCTGAAAAATAGAGCTTAACATAGATACCAGTCTAAGGGAGAGATTGTTGGCACAAGAAGGTGAAACATAATTTTAGATTGGTTGTATCCTATTGTGGGAGTTTGGTTCAGGTCTATGGATGGTTGATTGGTACAGAGATAATTGTTTCAGAACTTCATTGTCATATCATTTTGGGAGACTGTCGGATGTCTTCCATTGGGGGAGACTTGTTTGACATTTCTTAACACTTTGATGTTTTTCACATCTAGTGTTGCCATCAATGCCAAAGGGGGAGATTGTTGGCAATTTGGAGGAATTGATTATGTGTTGCATTGATGTTTATCATTGATGTTGACACTAGCTGTTTTGTTGTCTACCGACTTCCAGTAGAATGGTTAGTTTATCATGTTGATCTGGAGATTTATCTCTGGTTTTGGTCCTGTTGTTGTAATTGGTTTGGATTGGTTATTCATGTGGTTCAAATGCTTGTCACATTCAGTTGGTTCTAGATTTGATGACCCGGAAGCTATCATTTATTCTAGTAAGCCTTTTGGTTACCAGTAAGGGTTCTACCAACAACGCTTTGATGAAGTTCTTTTGATGAATCCGATAAGTGGTGTTGGTGCGGCTTCGAGAAGGTTATCAAGATGCTAATGGTTATCATATTTGTGTTCCAGTTGCTCGTGGTGTTTTATTTGGCTTATGGCGACCTATTTTGGGTTCGGTGTTATTCTGCTAGGTTATGGACCAATTTATGTAACATGTTGGTTGATGCTCCCGATGCATCACCGATTGGATTTATTGTTTGGTTTATGTTGTTTCGGTATTAAGCTGACTTGGTTTATCATTGGTTTACAAGATTATGTAACGGGTCTATTGTATTATCTTTTAGGTGGCCGACCTAATTGTTTAGGTCTCGGGTTGGTATAAATATGATGTAAGATCTCTTTGTAGATCATGGGATTATATGTATGCGAATAATGTTGTAATCATATACAGAGGTTTTGATCGATCATAGGTGATCGAATTGGGTTTGTGAAAGAGGTTTGAGACCTTCCGTATTGAGCTTAACTAGAACTATACTTAGACATAAGAGATGTTATTCTTGCAGTTCAATCTTCACTTTGGATTGTAGTCTGATGTTTTAAGTAGTCAGTGAGACTCCTTTTGTGATGAGCAGTGTGCTCTAGGCTATTGGCCTTCCTGCATGTGCAGGCCCCTTATTATAATATTTATTCATCTAATAAGTGGATAGATATTGTGGGTCTCCAATCCCACCGTGGTTTTTCCTCTTTGAGGTTTTCCACATATAAATTTGTGGTGTTATGGTGTTCATCTTTGTGTTTGCATGGTTTCTTATTGTTATATGCTTTTATGTTTACTGGTTGTTGAGTTGTCGTGTTAATGAGGTTAAATTTCTCCTTTCTGGTAGAACACTGATTGACCCCCCCTGTTGGTATTATACACTCAGATGAGAATGGTAGATGTTGTCATTGATGGCAAGAAAGTGGCAACAAGGTTCAACAAGGTTTCACAAGTTCAATGAGCAATAGACTTCACACTGGCACCGACATATACAACAAGTATTATTCACATCAGCATCCAGTTTTTCACCGGCAACAGATCATACCAGCATCCAAATCCGACTTGGCAATAATATTGTTTATGTAAAGTAAATTGTAATTATATGGTTGACATGATGAATTGTAAAGACTCATATGTATGAGATCTTGTAGGTCATTTGGTTAGTAATAGTAATTAATGAAATGTGTGTATGTAAGTGGTATATGTGATAAGATAGGATATGATACCAGATAATTGTATATGCACTTTGATGTTTTTATCTTGAGAGCAAATAAGAAGCAGAGCAGAGCAAAGACTATTTTGTGAAAGCAGAATCATTTACCGACAAGGTTTTTGGTAGAGGTATCAGACAGAGCTTAAACCGGTATTGAATCCAGCATTGTAGATGTTATTTTGAAGCAGTACATTATTATTGGATTTAACCATCCAATCGTGTAGTCAGTGGGACTCCATTTTTGTTGTTGAGCAATGAGCTCTAGGCAGTTGGCCTTCTTGCATGTGCAGGCCCCTATTGTACTGAGTAATATTTATTCATATTGGCCAGTGAGTAAATATTGTGGGTCACAAATCCCACCGAGGTTTTTCCCCTACTAGGTTTCCTTGCCAAAAATATCTGTGTTATGGTGTGCATTGATGCTAATTCTTTTGTTTCTCTTTATTGCATTATTATTTGCTTCCTAGTATATTAATTTCAGTTATAAAGTTGCAAATAAGTTTAAATCTTTCATCTACCGGTCAGACACTGATTCACCCCCCCCCCTCTCAGTGTCTTTGGGGTTAACCAAGTATCTAACACCCCCCTCTCAGTGTTCTTGGATGCAAACAATTGGTATTAGAGCCTGGTGCCTTGGAGTAAGTCTAATAGCTTGAGGAAGATCATGTATCTGAAATCTATGGAGATAAGTTTGAGGAAGGAACTTCAAGTTGCACTTGAAGACTATGATGTTGAAAGGTTGAGGAACATGAAGTTGTAAGGTGATTTGAGATCTGCGAAGGAATTCATTTTTACTCTACAAGATAGGTTGTCATCTGCACAAGATAAAAGGAAGGAACTATGTGATCAATTGCAAAATCATAATGATGGAGAGAAGATTTTCCTTTAAGGTATTATGTCAGAAGCTCAGTTAGGAGAATGGTGTCTTGAAGAATGAGATGCAAGCTATAACTATGGGGATGTCTAAGGAGATTGAAGATCGAAAGAAGAATGAAGAAAATCTCGTTACATCTCTAAAAGAGAGATCTGAAGAATGCATTAGGTTGGCAAATGGGAATGATGTGTTGAGAATTGAATTGGTGCAATCACAGAACAATGAGCAAGAGTTGGAGAGAATGATGATAGTCCTAAGAAGTGATCTAGATGTTGCAAATGAATACAAAGATAAGTTCAAGGTTAGTTATTCTAAGCTTGATGAATTGTTGAAGGATCAAAGGGACATTGGAGACACTAGAGGTCTTGGATTTGAGCATGGTGAAAAATCCAGTACTGCAAATCGGGATGACACATCCAGTTAGAAGGTCAACCAGAATCAGAAATCATCGCTAAAGCAACCCAATGCACATAAATTTAATGGTAGATACTTTGATTGTAATAAATTTGGTCATAGAGAAAGTCAATGCATGAATAGAGCAAATCATAATCATAATACAGTTCTCGGTCAGTGTTCAAATTGTAAGAAGTATGGTCATAGGACAAAAGATTGTAGAATGAATGTGAGATGTCATGCATGTGGAAAGTTTGGACATGTGGATAATCAATGTAAGTCATAGAATGGTCAAGGACTGAATAAGGAAATTTAGAAGAACAATGTTACTTGCTATGCATGCAACAAAGTAGGACATATTGCTAAATTTTGCAGAAGCAAGAACTTACCAGCAGGAAGTGATAAATCTAATGAGAAGGGAAAGTAGAAAGTTGATGATATTCAGAAGGAGCATGAGAAGAAGTGGGTTATGAAGTCTAAGGATCAACTGACAAAATCAAATGCCCATGATGTTCATTTGGCTGAAGCAATCCAATCGAAAGAGCAAAATGTTCCTGCACTGGCAAGAAACATATCCGGTATCTAAGGCATTCACCTTAGGGGAAGGCAAATTGATGACATATCTTGCATTGCCCTTGGTAGTGGTCTGAAAGCCTATTTGGGACTTTGGAGAAGCCAGTTTGAAGGTTAACTAGCACAGATTTGTTGGATCTTGGATCTCGTTTGGTAAGTCACTTTATGAGTTATGGTTTGGTCATACAACTATAGTTAAGTACTTCAGAATCTTTGATAGTGAATTGGAAGTTTGATCCTAGATGTGATAAAGGAATATTTACTGGTTATTCTAATGAAAGCAAAGCATATAGATGTTATAACAAAAGATTGCAGAGAATTATGGAGAGTGTTAATGTCAAGGTGGATGAGCAGTACAAAGGTCAAATCAGAACTTATGAGAGAGAACCAGAAGTAGAAATGATCATAACTAAACCGGTGGCACTTGTACTAGAACAAAATGTTGAACCAGTTACTTCGACAATATCAAAAAATTCAACTGTAACTGAAGATCAAAGCAGAGAAATAGATGTTGGCCATTTGGAGGAATTGTTTATGTGTTGCATTGATGTTTTATCATTGATGTCAACACTAGCTATTTTGGATGCTTTATCGACACCCTTTTGGTCCCAGTAGGTTGAGTGGTTCTTGGTTGGTTTGGATCCGACATGATCCAGTATGCTCTAGTATAGTTTGGTTATGGAATTGGCTTATTCATGATACTCGTGTTCATATTCAGTCAGTTGGTTTTGGTTTGGTGATCAGATGCTATCCTGTTTGCTTGGAAGCTTGGCTTGTGCTACCGACGAGGGTTTCACCGACAAAGCTTTGATGAAGATCTTTGATTATATGCATAAGTGGTGTTGGTGCAGCTTCTGGTATGGATTCAGGATGGTGTTAGTGATCATGTTCAAAACTTGGCAGATGAAGATCATTTCTTTAGCGTGTGGACCTATATTAGGTCTCGGTTGATCTAGGTTATGGACCGACTTAATGTAACATGTGGATTGGACCTCTTGATGTATTTCCAAGATGTCTTTTATGGGTTTAATATTGTTTGTTTGGTCTAAGGTTGACATGTTTTGTAATTATGTAATTGGTTTATGTTGGCATTGTGTTGTCATTGATGTCAATCGATATAGGATGACTACCGGTATAAGAGATGTACGTGCAATATTATCATGAATGAGTACAGGTTGAGATATCTTTGATATCACTTTATGTTGCAGAACACTGGTAAGGTAAGGGAGAGAATGTCATTCAGATGAATGATCACTGGAGTCACTGGTACACAAGTTAGTGTTTGACTTGTGTGGATGAAATGGACAGGTTACCAGTACAGTCTATCACTAGTAAGGAAAGGATGTCAACTGGTAAGAGTTGTGTTGATAGTGAGTAGTTGCCAACTGCAAAGCGTATGACCAGTGTACAAGCAGGATGAACAAGGTGCTTGAGCTATTGTTTGTGATGAAGAGGCAGAATGTTACCTAAATCACATCAACATAGGAGGAGAAGAATGTACAGGTAACCAATATGTTGTGTGGGTACATAACAACTGGACTCCCACCAGATAAAGATGCAGTCACAAATTGAAGAGAAGACTAACAATGAATGTGCTCAACCAAATCACACGTACCTGTTTGAAAATATGTTGCACAAATAAGGAAGTCACATGAGTGCATTCCAAGATGCAGATGACAAGGATCCACTACCACCGTTAAGTGGAGCTTATCTCCCATTATGCATAGTGTGCATCATAGTTATAAGAGATAAGGAAGGAGAGGTAAAGGCAGATGTTTGAAGGCTCACACTAGATCTACCGGTGAATCAAAGGAATGCCTCAAGTACATGAAATCGGGGATATGCATTGGACTGAGAGAAAATGCATGTTGAGCTACCAGAACAGATGAAGTGTGATGGGTTTGTCACTTTGACAAACCGGATGAGATATGGTTTGGGCTGATGAAGAAGAAGGTAAGGCTAAGCAGCTGCAGATAGAGAAAAATGGTCAGATTGAAGATGGAGTCAGTTGAAGGTTGATGACATGGTGTCATCAAGGTGTTTACCAGTATGTATGCCCACTGGTAATATGGACAAGGTGCAGATGCGGAAGATTCCCATCTGATGAAGATGTGCACAAGGAAGGTTAGCAAGAGTGTTGACCGATTAAGTGTTCCACAGGTAGATTAGCAAAGTACAGTCATGAAAGGTAACCGGTAAAGTGTAAGTTACCAGTAGGGTTAGTGAATCAGCAGAAAGGATGAACCGGTTGTGTGTTTATTGTCGGTGATTGAGTCTAGCCGACATAGAGATCTTTGCTAAAGTGGATATTGACATGGATGCCACGTGAGTTGAAGTGGAAAGCTTGCAGAGGTCAGTGAAGTGTCATGTAGGGATAGGTGTTTCTATAGGTGTGCATTTAATATGGAGTTTGTGATTTGTGGATCGGATCAAAAGAGTGCAACTTGAGGAAGAATGAACAATAGAGAAAGATCAGGTAGTTGTTGGTGCCTTAATGGAAGCAAGGGAAATCAGATTGCAGGAGGACCTCGAAAAGGAAACAACTGAGATATTTATGGAGTTTTGACAGATGCAGGTCGATATACAGGACCATGTTTGTTAGGTTTAGAAAATGTGTATTGGAAGGCACGTAAATGGTGGTGATGTGCAGATAGTTGTCTTGGAGATCAGATCGAATGAGATCTGATTGGATTTGGTTTGCCTCGGGGTCAAATAAAAAACCCTAACCACATAAATTTGAATTGGCTTTGGCGGTAAAACCAGGCTATATGTATGCAAGCCAAAGATATTGTAGAGGGCTGATGAAGGAGAGAGTGTTGTCGTTGGATGAGGGAGTGTTGTTGCATGTAAGGATAAATTAGTCACGTGCTCATCAAGGAGAAAGAGAAGAGACTGACTATGAGGGAGAACCAAGTTGAAGTGTTCAACCAACAACAAAGGTGTAGAATCGGTAGTGTCCATACCGACAGAGAAGAAGTGAAGGTAACTACAAAGAAGGCAGACATAGAACCAATAGAATGTAGTACTAGTGGAGAGTAGTAGAGCAGCAGAGAGAAAAGGCAACCAGAAGAGAGAACTGGTAGAGAGAGAACTGACAATGAACTAGATAAGAGATCCAACGGAGAGATTCACAAAAGTCTTACAAAATTCATTTGTAACAAGGCTATTAACTTGTAAATGATTATGTTTTGTATTCACTGATTTGGAGCTCGGTGCAGGGGTTGTAGCTCCTTAGGTTGGTACCCTAAATCAGGGGTTGGTGCTCCTTGGGTTGGTGCCCTAAAATCAAGGGTTGGTGCTCCTTGGGTTGGTAATCAGGAGTTCATTGTGCGGTTGGATTGGAGCAGTAGTCCCCAGTAGCATCTCTCATCGAGGTTTTTCCCATCTTGGGTTTTCCTTGTATATGTTGGTGTTATGGGATGTCCCTTTATGTGTGAATGCATTTGTGATTAGTCTCCCCACTAACCGGTAAGTCTGCATTCAGTCATATCTATTAACCAGTATACTCACATAGGGTTGTTAAAGGGAAAAGTTTGAAAACCAATGATTCACCCCCGTCTCAGTGGTGCATTGTGTCTAACAATTGGTATCATAGCCTAGGTTCCCAGTCAGACGAGCTTTCTCCAGCTTGGGTAGATTCTGGCTTAAGGACACAATGGTTTGTTTAGTGTTAATTCCTACTCTAGTTTTTGATGGTTCAAACTATTCTATTTGGAGTTGTAGAATGGAAGTCTACCAATCCTCTCGAGGGTTTGATGTGTGGATGTCTGTTGTAAATGGTTGCCCTGGTAAAGTTAGTCCTCCCACCGATTCAGATGCAGAAAGAATAAATTAATGCAATGAAGCAACAATGAAGGCTATACTCAGTGACCTTTCCAATGATATGTCCTCACAAGTGGAAAGATGCAGATCTGCAAAAAGTCTATGGGAGAGATTGAAGAAGCTCTATGGAAATGAGCCCACTACTACAGAACCAACTTGTTATGATAAGATGAGAAATTCATCTCATGTACCTACAGATGATGAAAGCAGATCTACTAGCAGCCGCAACTTTGATGAACAAGGAACCCACCTCTTCATGGCTTAAGAATCAGATGACGAGAGGCACACATCTGAGAATGATCATGCAGATCACTCCTACCGACAAATGTGTTTGGCAGTGATAGTGAAGGTGAAGAAGAAGAGGAAGAAGAAGTTGATCTTGAAGGTGAGCTTGTGAATGCACTTGAAGAAATCAGAAGAGTAAGAAATGAATACAAGCTATTCAAGAATGTTGCTATAGTAGAGCAAAACTAGTTGATAAAATGCCCTGAAGAATCTGAGAAAAACATCTTAGAGTTGAAGTCTCACAAGGAAGACACCAAGAAGTGTCAGTGTAGTGATATAGCCTTTGAGCTAGAAGTAAAAGATAAAGAATACCAGAAGCTGCTTGGAGAAATGGAGGTTCTCCGAAATGACCTTGAGAAGTGTCAGGATGAGCTCAAGGTAAGAATCTGGTTTGATGGCAGCAGTGATGCCTTGGACAAAATGTTGAAAAAGCAAAAGCATGCCAAGGACATTGAAGGATTAGGAAGTGGTGTCGGTGAATGCTCTACCAACAAGAATGTACCCCACAATGACATACTATTTGTCTCCTTAAATGGAGAAAACAAGGGACAAACCTTCACAGTTAGAAATGCTCCCCGGAAGAAGGTTGACCTAAATACAACCGGTGAAGACTTGCAGACAAGAATGAAGACCAGTGGTGCAAGAAGGAGGAAAAATCCAAATCCCAAAGGAAAAGGGAAGATGGGAGAAGACAGCTTCACCGGAAATAGGAACATGAGAAGACAACAAAGAAGACCTCCTACCTGTAGAGGAAAAAGAAATGCTATTGCCCACAAGACAAAGCAAGTGTGGGAGAAGAAGAGATCAGATGGAAGAGTTGTAGAGAATGGACAACCAGCTAGGATCCATCCTCAAATAAGGAGAAATGGAGATGCCAGACCGGTAAGATCTCCCCATGCATGGCAGAATAGATTCGTAAGTAATAAATCTTCCTTCTCTGATTATTGCTTTGCATGTAATGGTCATGGTCATAGGACAGAAGAGTGTAGAAAGAGATTGAAAAGGAATAATCTAGATCTCATAGATTTCATGCATATGAGCAAAATGTATCAAGGAGCAAATACATGCATATCCCCCCTCCCGGTTATGCAAATATTGTTTGTTATAACTACAATGGAATTGGCCATAGAGTGTTTGAATATAGGAAGAGGAACTTGCAGACACATGGAAGTCTGTATGGCAACTATGCTCCACTTAGAAATGGATCTAGAGCATATGGAAGTCAGAGGCCTGCATGGAACCAAAGGAGAAATGTCCCTGCAGGAGAAAGAGGTCCATTGGTTTCAGTTGCTAGTCACAACAACATGACCAAAAGAAAATGGTCAAACCGGTATGTTAGGAGATTCCCCAATCATGAAGTTGGGATGGATGTTGTGTGCTACTTTAGCACTACTTCAGGTCATGATGCAAAGTCTAAAAATGTAAGGACTCATCAGCAAAAGAAGGTAAGTGTGCACGAGGAATGAGGGCGACATAAACATGAAAGTCAGTTCTTAAGTGTCCACACACCAATGAGACTCTTGGTGCAAGTTATAGGAACTATATTGAATAGCTCAACTTCCCAAGGGGTGTCCCATTGTTCTCTATCTCACAGGATCCCCGAAGTCAATGTCTTTGCTCTCAAATCACTGAGCAAAGTGAATTAGGAAAGACAACTCCAAGAATGAGTGACGTTTGATTATAAGCATGAATGCATTCCTAGATATGTTTGCTATTAAATATATGATGATTAATCTAGCATAAAGATTATGATAAGATTAGCTAATTATCCTAGCAATGATATACTAGTCTAACATGGATATATTATGATATTAAAAATGCTTCTAAATGATTAATGTGTTTTTAACAAATAGAGGCTAGATGCTTAGTAAAGTAACTATAAGTTAGATGCACAAAGATTTCTCTCTCCCAAAATGAGAGAATGAGAGCTCTATTTATAGGAAAAATAGGGCAACAGATGGTCAAGATTGGATAATCTTAACAAGGGCCAGGATTGAAAGTTAATCAATCTATGTTCACAATTCTCACCAATGAAATGGTGACAATTGTCAACAAGAGGTTTCTTAAGAGGAGATGAAAGAAGCATTAAATGCTTGAGAAGACATGAAGGTTACCTTAGGAGGTAAGGGTTAAGGTTAGACTAGGGTTATCCATTGGATAAAGCTTTTACCCAAGGGATAAACTCTTGTGCAAGGGTTAAATAAATAACCAAGGTTAAAGCCATGAATGCTTGATGAGACCCTTGGGTTAGATGAGGGTTGAGTTAGAGAGAAAGTCTCTAATCATGCAAGAAGGTTGAGTTAACCATTAATGGTTATGTAAGAGCCTTAAATGGTTTGGAAGACTTTGAGGGTTAACTTGTTGAGGACATAAAGCCTTTAATGGTTTTCAAAGACTTTGGAGGCTTTGAGAAGTGATTTCTCTTTGTTTAGGATTGTAACAATATTTAGGAGATGGATTAGGCTAAATTGGAAGTGATTAGAAGAATCTAGAAGGGATTAAAGAGGCAAGTGGGAGATGTAGGAAAATGCAAGTTGGGGGGGGATTTTAATTAAAATAAATTACTTTATTTCAATTAAATAGATGCAACTTGCATAAATACAAGTGGGAGATGTTAATAAATAAATTAGATTTATTTATTTGCAAAGATAAATTTAATTAAATGTAGATTTAATTAAAAAGGGAGAAAGGGGAATTAATTAAATAAAGTGATTTATTTAATTAAAAGTTAGAAAAGGATTAGGTGAACTTAATTAAATAAATTGAGTAATTCATTTAATTAAATAGATGAATATGAATAATTTAATTAAATAGAGGAATGAGGTTGAAATGAATATTAAATATTCACTTAGGAAAGTGGTTAGATTTATACGTCTACAGTAAGACCTGCTCCCAAGACTGAAAATGGGAAGAAGAATGAGACCAAGCAAGTGTGGAGGAAGAAGACGTTGGACCGGCACTATGCATTTAATGCACAAGTGATATCTCCTAAGGCTTAAAGGAGATGCAAGACCTTAGGGGGGAGTAGTACACTGAATTTATCATTCACCCCCTCAGTGGAAGAGAACACATGGAAGAATAAGTTGCTATCGGTATGAAGGATGGAAATAAGAAGATAAGTATGTAGTGGTTGCTTTGGCTACACACCTATAGATCAAAGTTGGATCGATGTTGCATGTGTCAATGGATGGAGATTATCAATTAAAATTAGATGCATTGTGACACAAAATGTTTGGAGCTACAAGAAGGTGCTTCGGTAGTGATGATGGACCAGTACAGGAAACTGGTATGTGCAGGATGTCACCAACATGAATGCTAACAGGTACTTGCAGGTTATGTAAGACAATAAGGTTGGAGATCATTGCATTATCCCTAGTAACATGAAATGGAAGTTATATCTCAGGTGGTGTTGATGAAGACCTAAATGACATATGTTGGCCTGACTGTTGATCATGCAGGCATGCATGTTTTTGGGCTAACCGGTTTAATTTATGACATGATGATGTCATTGTATGGCATTGTGAAGATCCAAGGTCATGTCATAGGTTGTGGTGGATATAATAGAGTTGAAAGATGATCAGATGATCACAATTGCATAGCTCAACCGATATATGGTGTTGAATGGAGCCTCGGTATTGAATCTAACTGGCATTATGGACCTGCGATGTATGAATCAGGGGGAGTTCGAGTGCTTATGAAGCGGAGTTGGCATGCTTGAACTTGTGAAGTGTATTGACTGCCTAAATTACAAATGATGGAAACTATTGTAGGAATACCCAAGAGAATTTCATGATTAAGGATATCCATTGTTCATTTGGTTGGTTGTATCCATAGTACAATTACACTTGATTCTAAAGAAATTTGAGATCAAACGAGAGGTGATGTAGTTTGACCGACAAGTAAGTAGTATTCACTAACACATCCTTCTGCAATCGAGTGCTTTAACAAATGGTATCAGATTTGCATACTCAATTGGTGTCAGTTGATGGTTGAGTCCTCCATCTCAAGTGTTGTGACTTGAGAAGATGCAACAAGTGGTATCAAAGGAGGAAATACATCTGATAAAGAAAAAGGGGAGAAATATTTATGTTAGTACTCAGTAGATACAAGGAGGAATGATACCCTGACAGTACCCTTTGCCATTGTTGTCAAAGGGGGAGAAAGATTTTGTAGTATACCGCATACTACATGTGTGAGAATCCATGGATTATCCAAAGGGGGAGAGTTGGATCACACAAAGGTGGAGAAAGGTTATGTAGTATGTCGAATACTACATGAGTTGACATCAATGCTAAAGGGGTATATTGTTGGCATTGTGTTGTCATTGATGTCAAGTGGTATAGGATGACTACCGGTATAAGAGATGTATGTGCAACATTGTCATGAATGAGTACAGGTTGAGATATCTTTGTATCACCTTGTGTTGCAGAACACTTGTAAGGTGACGGAGAGAATGTCATTCAGATGAATGATCACTAGAGTCACTAGTACACAAGCTAGTGTTTGACTTGTGTGGATGAAATGGACAAGTTATCGATACAATCTATAATTGGTAAGGAAAGGATGTCAACTGGCAGGAGTTGTGTTGATAGTGAGTAGTTAACAACTGGCAAGCATATGACCAATGTACAAGCAGGATGAGCAAGGTGCTTGAGTTGTTGTTTGTGATGAAGAGGCAGAATGCTACCTAAATCACATCAACACGGGAGGAGAAGAATGTACAGGTCACCAATATGCTATGTGGATACATAACAACAGGACTCCCACCAGATAAAGACGCAGTCACAAATTGAAGAGAAGACTGACAGTGAATGTGCTCAACTGAATCACATGTGCCTGTTTGAAAATATGTTGCACAAACAGGGAAGTCACATGAGTGCATTGCTGGATGTAGATGACAAGGATCCACTACCACCGTTAAGTGGAGCTTATCTCCCATTATGCATAGTGTGCATCATAGTTCTAAGAGACAAGGAAGGAGAGGTAAAGGAAGATGTTTGAAGGCTCATACCGAATCTACTGGTGAATCAAAGGAATGCCTCAAGTGCATGAAATCAAGGATATGCACTGGACTAACAGAGAAGGCATGTTGAGCTGTCATAATAGATGAAGTGTGATGGGTTTTTCACTTTGAAAAACCGGTTGAGATATGGTCTGGGTTGATGAAGAAGGCAAGGCTAAGCAGCTGTAGACACAGAAAAATGGCCAGATTGAAGATATAGTCAGTTGAAGGTTGATGACATGGTGTCATCAAGGTGTTTACTGATATGTATGCTCATCGATAATATGGACAAGGTGCAGATGTGGAAGATTCCTATCTGATGAAGATATGCACAAGGAAGGTTAGCAAGAATGTTGACCGGTTAAGTGTTCCACCAACAGATCATGAAAGTGTAGTCATGAAAGGTAATTGGCAAAGTGTGAGTTACCAATAGGGTTAGTGAATTGACAGAAAGGAAGGACTGTTTGTGTGTTGATTATTAGTGACTGAGTCTAGCTGACACAAAGGTCTTTACTGAAGTTGATATCGACATGGATACCACATGGAGTTGATGTGGAAATCTTGTAGAGGTCGGTGAACTACCATGTAGGGATAGGTGTTTCTATAGGTGTCTATTTAATATGAAGCCCATGATTTGTGGATCAGATCAGAAGAGTGCGGCTTGAGGAAGAATGAATGACAAAGAAAGATCAGGGAGTTGTTGGCGCCTGAATGGAAGCAAGGGAAATCACATTGCAGGAGGACCTCGAGAAAGAAACAACTAAGATATTTATGGTATTTTGGCAGATGCAGGTCGATATATAGGACCATGTTTTCTAAGTTTAGAAAACATGTATTGGAAGGCACGTAAATGGCGGTGATGTGCAAACAGTTGTCTTGGAGATTAGATCGAATGAGATTTGATTGGGTTTGGTTTGCATTGGGGTCAAAGAAGAAACCCTAACCGCCTGAATTTGAATTGGCTTTTGGCAGGAAAACCATGCTATATGTATGCAAGCCAAAGATATCGTAGAGGGTTGTTGAAGGAGAGAGTGTTGCCGCTGGATGAGGGAGTATTGACGCATGTAAATATAAATCAGTCAAGTGCTCATCAAGGAGAAAGAGAAGAGACTGAGTGTGAGGGAGAACAAGGTTGAAGTGTTCAACCGACAAAAGAGGTGCAGAACCGGTAGTGTCTATATCGATAGAGAAGAAGTGAAGGTAACTACAGAGAAGGTAGACATAGCACCGACAGAGTATAGTATCGATGGAGAGTAGTAGAGTAGAAGAGAGAAAAGGCAACCAAAAGAGAGAACCATCAGAGAGAGAACCGACAGTGAACTAGACAAGAGATCCAACAGAGAGATTTGCAAAAGTGTTACAAAATCCATTTGTAACAAGGCTATTAACTTGTAAATGATTATGTTTTGTATTCATTGAGTTGGAGCTCGATGCAGGGGTTGTAGCTCCTTGGGTTGGTGCCCTAAATTAGGGGTTGGTGCTCCTTGGGTTGGTGCCCTAAAATCAAGGATTGGTGCTCCTTGGGTTGGTGCCCTAAACATTGTAATCAGAAGTTCATTGTGAGGCTGGATTGGAGCAGTAGTCTCTAGTAGCATTTCTCACAGTGGTTTTTCCCATCTTGGGTTTTCCTCATATATGTCGGTGTTATGAGATGTCCCTTTATGTGTGAATGCATTTGTGATTAGTCTCCCCACTAACCGATAAGTCTACATTCAATCATATCTATTAACCGGTATACTCACATAGAGTTGTTAAAGGGAAAAGTTTAAAAACCACTAATTCACCCCCCACTCAGTGGTGCATTGTGTCTAACAATTTATTGTCTTGTGGCTGACCTGATTGTTTATGGTCGAGGGTTTGCATATATATGAATTAAGATCTCATTGTAGATCATCATGGTTATGGTCAAGGGAATGGGAAATGGATATATGATGTGTGAATAATGTAATATCATTTAGGCAGAGGATTTGGTCGATCATTGGAGATCGAGTTGTGTTTATGTAAGAGGATTTAGTCCTCTGGTATTGAGCTTAACTGAAAATGTACTCAGGCATAGGAGATTCTATCTTTGTAGTTCATTCCTTCTTTCGGATTGTAGTCTGGATTTCTATGTAGTTAGTGAGACTCCTTTTGTGATGAGCAGTGCATTCTAGGTTGTTGGCCTTCCTGCAAGTGCAGGCCCCTCAATTGTAATTCACATACTTACTGCACAAGTATTATCTGACTGTGGGTAGGCTTCCCACCATCATTTTCCCATTACCAGGTTTTCCACATATAAATCTTGGTTTCATGTGGATGGTATTTATTCTCTGAATATTGTTTATGCTTAATTGGTTTAACTGCTATTCTCGTATTTGGTGTAAGCATTCCGGTATTAATGTTTTGGGTTCTGGTATTAAAGTTTTAATTGCTAAATGTTCTAGTAATCTGTGACAACTGATTCAACCCCCCCCCCCCCCCCCCCCCCAACCTTTGTTGTCTTCTGGTTATTTGAATTGTCTAACAACAGAAAGTCAGAAGATGCCTAGGTATGTAAGGTTAGATCATTCAGAAGATCAAATCATTAAAGACAAGAACAAAGGAGTAATGACAAGAAGAAGGTTGGCAGCTGATGAGGTATGCTTAATTGATAACTCAATGATGAATGAATAGTACCAAACTGGTACTGGGAGGGGGGGGTGAATCAGTACAGACAAAAACACACTCTTGAACCAGTTTGTCTGCAGACACTGTGCATTGATAGATAAATAGTAACACTGGTCCTTAAACAGAGTACAACCGGCAAAACCTAGAATAACTGGTTGACACTTATCTTCTCATACAATCTAACACTTCATTTCCATCTCACCCTAATGCATGAACAAGTAATCTACCATCAAAGATATACATATAAGCAACTAGATCAACATGATTCACCACTTGACAGAAAACAACATAGCATCACATGAAGAAGACATCACACATGACACACATATTTTTCACGTGGAAACCCAACTGGGAAAAACCACAGTGGGGATGAATACCCACAAGCTTGTTTTTGAAATCTTTAGAAGTCCGCTTTGTTAGGAGCCTTGTTTGGTTAAAGACTGATATAATAGGTTATGTTAGGAACCGATCTTGTTAGGGATCACCCGGTTAAGGGATGGCTAGAATACTCGGTTAAGGGTTAAACCCTGTTAAAGGTTACCTTGTTAGAGGATTTCAAGAACTCAATGGTTTTGAGTCACCCTGTTAAAGGATTTACAACAAGCCAGTTAAAGCTACCCTGTTAAGGGATTTCTCAACTGTTGAAGTGGTTAGAGATCAATAGGTATTACAATGATATGGTAACAACACTCAATGCCAATGCAGATCCACTTAAGCTCCTCTTCACCTTCTGCACTTACACTATGTAGGTATCACTTCTCTCCTCTGGTCTGGCAAGAATCACGTATCTCTTCTCTTGGATACACACACACAACTTTTGCCAACAACCTGAGAAAGAATCACAACATCGAACTTATAGGAAAACAGATAGGTCGATAGCATAAACCCTAAACCCTAAACCTGTTAGGTTAAGGAATTCAAACGGTTCAATCCTGACTGTTGAGCACATTGCATTAAATGCAACAATCTTTATCTAATCTCAAGACATTCTCCATCATTCATTTTCCACTGATTTCATGGCAGCTGATAACCCATCACATGTTATCACCGTTTATAGACTTCGCACATTCCCGAGGTAGATAGGAACAATCTCCTTCATGCAAGATCCTTCATGCACACAAGGCATACGTGGCAACATGATCTGTTCTTCATTATCATGCTGACTCATCACACAAAGTCACTGGTTGAGCCACACAGGCTTGAAGCACTTCAACCAGAAACCCTAAAGTTGAGACTACCAACCGGTAGTCATACAACGCTTCCATGTGCCGGTTCCCATAATCTTATGCCAGTTCACCTTGAACAAACACACCGCTTCACTTTGGCACAAATGTCGATTCACAGTGTTAAACCGGTTTTCTTCTCTTCATCATATCGACATCAATGACAACACATAATGTCATTATGTCCTCATACCGGTTCACATAATGCCAACATTAATTTCTTTAATTGAACCAACATCAGTTATTGAAGCTTGTAAAGATGAATGTTGGATGTAATCTATGAAAGAGGAATTTGATTAGTTAGAAAAGAATGACACATGGACTTGGATGTTATTGGAACGAGGCTTGATTGGTTTACAAAGGATATTCTCAGAAGGAAGGAATTGATTATGTTGAATCTTTGCTCTGGTAGCTAGGATTTTCAGATATTTTCTAGGATTTCCAGGTATGGGTTTTGTTTTATGATGAGTTTACACTATGAGCATATTCAGATGTGGATTGGGATAGAGATATAGGTAACCGAATAGGCTCATTCAGTGAAGTTTTTTTTCTTGGAAAGAAACTTATTTCATGGATCAACAAGAAACAGTCATGTACTTCTTTATCTATTGTTGAATCTGAGTATGTTGTTGTTGCTACTAACTATACACAAGTTCTACGAATGAAGCTGTAACGTCATAAATTGTACGCACTTGCTAAAGTAGTACAATTTAACACCTAGTTTAGCACCCGCCTTAGCGCAGTTGCACTTTGCATGGCATTTCCCCTTTAGCACTTAATTAATCAAATTAATTAGGTCTAAAGGTTCTATTTCACCATTTTCCACATCACAAAGTCTGGCCCTTTCATTAAAGCGTGCCCCTTTCATTTTATTCCTCCAATACATCACTTAATCAAAAACCCTAATTAGGCCCTATTTTGAGCTTGGGGGCTTAATTTCGGGGGTCAAAACATCTCGAAATCACCTGTAACTTTGGGATTCTCTCTAAAATCATCATATCTGACGGCCCTGAAAATTTGGTGAAAAGTTGTCGGGACCGTGGCGCCCGGAGTGCACACGGTCCCGGACATTTTTCCCGAAATTTTAGGAGCGCGATCCAATCATAAAATAAAGCTTAACCCCAAGAAATTGGTGGGATATTCAATCTCTAGGTCGGCCAAAAGACGAAATTGCGACCTAGGGTTTCATACATAAGAGCTCTCTTTCTTCATTTGAAGGGATCCGATTTTTGTTTTCAGGAACTTCATATGCAGCGAAAGAGCAGATCTTTGAAGACTTCAACATCTTACAACATCCCTCTATCAAGCATTTATCAATTCCATTCATCCATTTAGGGCTTGGAAGACATTGAAGAATAATAGGAGATTACCGACTGAAGATTGGCTTGTACTCCTCCCTTGAGGGTTGGGTATGATTTCATGTTGTTTTCATGTCTTTACATAAGCTTCAATACATCATTTATTCATGCTTTAGATCACTTTGCATCTTGATTTAGAGCATTTACGTTATCATTTACAAGCAATTAGGGTTTACTTTCTAGGTTGCTCTAGTTTGCTTTCTTGCATTTTAGGACCTTGCACACACACTAGGTCTGCACACACAATACATATTACAAAACAACTTGGCTATTCATGGAGGTGGAAATCACCGAAGCGGGGGTTTGACTAAGGCAAAACCCTATATAGCCGCCCATACACCCTTTTTCAGATATCATTGCAGGTTTCGGGATTCAGGCGACGCCGCGGGATACAGATCTGGAGAGAGAAGGTCGAGACAGCACTCTGTATCAAATTGTAGAGCAAAAGACTAGGACAGGGGTGCTGGGCACCCTAGTCCTGCCAGGACAGGGGCGCTGGGCGCCCTGGTCCCTGGGACAGAGGCGCTGGGCACCCTGGTCCTCCGGACAGATAGCTTTCAGATAGCTTCCCGATAGTGTTTCAGAGTGCAGAACGACAGTTTTTGGTGCAGTTTTCAGGACAGTGGCGCCCGCGCCCCCATCCCGCACATTTTCAGTCTGATTTTGACTCCGGGTACACATCTGCATTCTTATTTCATCCTTGTATTTACAGCTTTCCATTGTTTAAGTTCAATTCTATAATCTTGTTGTTAGCTCATACTTGCATTTTGGGATTAGGGTTTGAACTTGCATCACTTGATCTTACAATTTCAACAAGGGAATAGAAATCCTAATAGATATCCCGTGGCTCTCTCTTTCACAAAAAGAAGTAGCCAATTGTGCGATATCTCTAGGCTCTTTCGTATTCCGTAATGTGTGTCAAAAGGTAGGATTAGGGCATGATAACCTAGTCTCGCTTTTTCCCCCACACATTTTGGTGAACCCGACGTGAATCTATCATTGCTTCCTCTTGCATTGCATTTGTTAGATCTAGATCTAGATTTAGTGTGTTTTCATTTCATTTTCATTAAAAAGAAAAAAAAAAAAGTGTGTTTCTTTGCATTGGGTGTTTAAGTTTTGTGTAATCTTTTCAAAATGTCAGATTTTTATTTGCAAAATGTTCATGCTTTCGATGATTATTATGAGTATAGCCAAGATGAATTAGATGAAGCTTTAGATGAGTTTTTAAACCCTAAAGATGCCAAACCTTCATTTTACCAAAAACTCATAAACCTTGTTACTATGCCATTTCGTTGTGATGAGAAAGATAAGTTGAATGAGTCCTTTCAAGGGTACATTCCTATCAACTCTTCCACTAAATCTAGTAACATGGTTGTTTTCAACAATCCCCTCTATGAGGAGATGTCTCCTTTTGAATCAAAAGATAAACCTTTCAATAGATATGATCATGCTTTGTTGGATGATGCTCTTGATGACTTTGTGGCTTTATCGAAATCTTTAAACAAGAACAAGACTTCTAAATTAGTTAACATGATAAACTTGAATGAGCATAAAAAGCCTCTCTTTGAAGTCCAAGGAGCTTATCCTTCTCCCACCTTTCAAGTTTCTAAGTCACCTCTCCTTACTGTCCAAGGAGGGTATGATCATGATTCCTTTCGTACTCCGAATAAACTAATCATCACTGTGCAAGGAAGAAAACCTATAAGTCCTTATAATTATGCCAAGCAAATAACTAGAGAGAGTTATCATGTGGTTGCCCATACTTATCATACCAGAAATAATAGGCAACCTAATCCCCCTCCTGTTATTCCAGTTTCCCTTCCTAATCCTCAACCAATTCTTCCTCAAGCTCCACGTATTTCACAAGTTCTTGGAAAGGAATATGATCTCATAGAACAACTTAAAGCTACCCCTGCTAAGATATCCCTTTGGGATTTGATTCAAACTTCTTCCGCTCATCATGGAATGTTACAAGATGCCTTGAAAGATTTGAATGTTCCTCCACCGAATACATCTAGTAATATAGCATCTTTGGTTAACTCTGTGATGAATCCTAAAGCTCAAATTGTGTTTACCCAAGATGAGTTGCCTACTAGTGAAATCCAACATCAATATGATCCCTTGATGATCGTGGTTATCATGAAAGACACGGCTATAAGGCGAACACTAGTAGATAATGGCTCTGGTCTTAATGTGTGTAGCATTAATCTTTTGCATAAGATGAATGTGGATACATCCTTAATTGAACCAGACTCTCGTCCTATTCGAGGCTTTGATAATGTGGCTAAAACTTCATTAGGTACTATCACCTTACCCATCACAGTGGGGCCTGTTACTTTGCCTACACCTATCCATGTTATGTCAGGAAATCTAACGTACAACTTGCTACTGGGGAGACCTTGGATTCACAGTATGCAAGATGTCCCTTCTACATTGCATAGACAAGTTAAATTTATTTATAACAATAAGACATAAGTTAAATTTATTTATAACAATAAGACATACCTTGATAGGTGATACTAATTTTCAAGCTTGTTTGCAAACATCCACTTCTAAGGGGGGTTCTTCTAAGCCGTCCTCATCTAGTGATGAATCTTTAAATAAGATACCTATCGGTGAATCCTCGCTCTCCGATGATCAAAATTCTTTGGATGAGTCTAGAGCTCTTGGAGAAGATTCTTCTCGACTTGAAACTACACATAAGAAGGATTTTGATCCTGGGAAGATCCTCGAAGATGACGATTGGGGATCCCTTGATTTTAATCCTACCTTTGTGGGTGAATATAAGGTTCCTTATAGAGAAATTAAAGTTGAAAAGAAGGAAGAAGCTGAAAATCATAAAGTTGAAAAGAAAGAAGAAACTAAAAATCAATCAACCTTACCTGAATCTATGAGTAATAATTTTGTGGCCGCCTCTCAAACTTCTTCTCCTCACATCTCTAATTATGAAGAGTTTGATTCTTTGTCTTATGAAAAACCACCTTCTCTTCCTGAAATGGCTGATCGTTATGATCGTGGTTTTCGCATTTTTGCTAAGCATGGGTATCATGGAAAATGTTGTGGTGCTCGTGAACAAGGGATAAGAGTTCCTCTAGAGACTAATTTTCACAATTATGCCTTTGGACTTGGCTTTAATCCTTGCAAACGTACTAAAGCTTCTAAAAGACCATGCATTAGTGTTAATGCTATCTCTACATCTTTATCAATACAACATCCTGAGTATATTGATGGGGATCCTTCGTGTGCCTGTGCTTTGGATGTCTTCCCTACCGACGATGCTTTAGCTGAGTTCTTGGGAGCCTATGACACTCTTCCTCATTATCATCACAATAGGGGACTCCCTTATTGTTTGAACACTGAAGCCTATTTTGGAAAAGAGATTGATAATGACGAGATTGTGAAAGAATTCCCTCAGTTAAAGGATACTCCTCAACAAAGTAATCTTCTCATAAGTGACACCACTGATGTTAAGATGGATCCTTGCAATAAAGAGAAAGTCATTAAAATTGGGAAATGTTTGGATGAAGAGCAACAAAAACAATATGAAGAACTATTGCATGAATTCCCTGAGATCTTTGCTTGGGCATATTCTGACATGCCTGGTATAGATCCTAAGATCGTTACTCATAATATTGTCTTAGTTCCTGATGCTAAGCCCGTAAAACAAAAGATTCGAAAAATGAATCCTAAGGTAGCTTTGCTTGTTAAGGCTGAGATTGAAAAGTTATTGGAGGTTGGATTTATCCGCCCTATTGACTATTCCCCATGGATTTCAAATATTGTCGCTGTGGCTAAACCAGATAACAAAATAAGAATGTGTACCGACTTTCGGGATCTAAATAAGGCTTCTTTAAAAGATGATTTCCCTCTTCCAAACATTGACATGATAGTTGATTCTACGGCAGGACATGCCTTGTTATCCTTCATGGATGGTTTTTCAGGCTACAATCAAATTTTTATTAACCCTCAAGATCAATTTAAAACTGCTTTCACCACTCCTTGGGGTACGTTTTGTTGGATAATGATGCCTTTTGGACTTAAAAATGCCGGTGCAACTTATCAACGAGCGATGACCCTTATCTTTCATGATTATATGCATAAGATTTTAGAGGATTATGTTGATGATATTTTGGCCAAATCCTTTCTTCGCATGGATCATGTTAAAATCCTTCGTCAAATCTTTGAAAGAATTCGTAAATATCACATGCGCTTGAATCCCCGCAAATGTGTTTTTGGTGTGGATAGTGGAAAACTATTAGGGTTCATAGTTTTGCATCGTGGGATTGAGGTGGATACTAAGAAAATAGATGCTATTGTCAACATGCCACCTCCTAGAAATGTGTCTCAACTTAAAAGCTTACAAGGAAAGATTCAAGCTATTCGTAGGTTTGTGTCTCAGCTTGCGGATCGTACCTTTCCTTTTACTCAACTTCTTAAAAAGGATATCACTTTTCAATGGAATGAGGATTGTCAGCAAGCATTTGAAGATTTAAAAGTGTATTTGGCTAGTCCTCCTATTCTTCAACCTGTCGAACCTTCTAAACCCTTCCTTCTGTATATAGCTGCTTCCTCTCATGCTCTCACAGCATTGTTGGCACAACATGATAAAGATGGTAAGGAATGTCCGGTTTATTACATAAGTCGTACCTTACTCGATTATGAGACCCGATATTCTGCGATAGAAAGACAATGCTTGGCCTTGGTATTTGCAACTCAGAAATTGAGACATTATCTTTTAAATTCAGAAGTCCATGTCATGGTAAAGTTTGATCCTTTGAAGCATCTTTTCTCTAAAACTGATTTATCAGGACGTCTAGCTAAGTGGGTTATGATGTTAACTGAATTTGACCTTAAATTTGTTTCACAAAGAGCAATTAAAGGACAAGCGTTGACCGATCACTTAGTTGAGGCCCCTTCACCTTTCTCCTTCCCTAACCCTGAGTCCTTTCCTGACGACTTCATTCTTTCTATAGAGAAAGATGAAACTTGGGAGTTATACTTTGATGGCTCTAAGTGTCGTACGAGATCGGGGGCAGGTGTTGTTCTGATTTCTCCTACAAAGAAACCCATTCCCTTATCCTATCGTCTAAATTTCCTGTGTACCAATAACATTGCTGAGTATGAGGCTCTTATAGCGGGAATGAAAGCAGCTTTAGCTCTGAACATAAAACACATACATATCTATGGAGATTCGCAATTGATTATAAGACAAGTAACATGAATATATCAAGCAAAACAAGACAAATTATCACAATATAAAGATCTTGCCATCTCTTTATTACAAAAATTTGATTCTTATACCATGGAACCTGTTCCTCGAAAAGATAATCGACATGCGGATGCAATGGCATGTGTGGCTTCTCTTGTATCTTTAGAGGACCCTGTGGTTGATCTTAAATTTGTTATTCACAACCTTATTTCTCCAGCTATTGTAGACGATTCTAGCTTGGTAACATGTTGTGATTTTATAGACTCGTATGAATGGTACTCGCATATCGTAAGATATTTGACCGATGGTACCTTTCCTGATTCTGCTAATAGGAACACTAGGGCTAGAATCCGCAAGCTGTCTGCTAGGTATATCATTCTTTCTAATGTCCTTTACCGAAGGGGTTATGATGGTCTTCTCCTTCATTGTCTTAACAAGTCGAAAATCCCTGTTGCTCTTGAAGAGGCACATTCAGGTGCCTGTGGGGGGCATTTTGGGGGCAAATCCTTGGTTCATAGATTGCTTCGTATGGGATACTATTGGCAAACTATGCAGAAGGATTCCTTTTCATTTGTTAAAAAATGTCATCAATGTCAACAACACAATAATCTGATTCATGCTCCTGCCCAAGAACTCCGTTCTCAAGTAGCTTCTTAGCCTTTTTCCGCATGGGGTTTGGATCTTATTGGTAAAATCTCTCCTCCTTCATCTCAAGGACACACCTTCATTATAAGCGCAACAGATTACTTTACGAAGTGGGTAGAAGCTATTCCCCTTCGCTCTACCACTGCTGAAGTGATTTGTCAATTTCTTCTAGAAAACATCATTTCTCGATTCGGGATACCTTCTACTACAATCTCAGATAATGGGACATCATTTAAGAACAAGGACGTGAAGAAATTCCTCGAGAAGTATCATATCAAACATCGATTTTCTACACCATACTATCCTCAGTCAAATGGTCAAGCCGAATCATCCAAAAAGATAATTGAACAAATTCTTCGCAAAACCGTGAATAAGCATGGTAAGGATTGGAGTAACCAGCTAATCTATGCTCTTTGGGCTTACCGAATGAGTGTACGAATTGCCACAGGAACTACTCCTTATAATCTTGTTTATGGTGCTGACGCTATTATGCCCTTAGAGCTAGAGATTCCATCACTTAGGGTTTCTCTCAAAGGTATAGTAGATGATGACTCTTATAGAGAACAACGACTTCAACAACTCGAGATGCTTGATGAACAGTGTATAAATGCTCTTGAGCATATTCAAGCATATCACAAAACTCTACAACGAAGCTATAATGATAGGGTCATTCAACGTTCCTTCTCAGTAGGTGACTTAGTCCTCTATGAGAATCAACGCAATGTGAATGCCTTACCTGCAGAAAAGGGAAAATTCAGTCATAATTGGCTTGGACCATATATCGTTATTGAGGATTATGGATCAGGTGCTTACAAAATAGCGGATGTAGACGGTACGCCTCTTAAAGAACCTATAAATGCTATGCACTTGCGTAGATATTATGCTTAATTCTTCATTCCTTATTTATCTTCTTTTCAAATTCTTCAACATTGGATAATATGTTAGTGTCTCTTAATTAAAGCAAAATAGAATTAAATGTTATGTTGTTTAATCTATATTGCTTCGTTCCTGACAAACGTGTCTTCTTACTTTATGGTTTGTCTTGAATTCATTTATGTAAATTGTGAAAGATTTACATTCCCATTATGCTAGCATATTATACAATGTCTTTAGGTGTTAAGTAGAATCGTATCATGTTGTGTTTAAATTCAAATTTAAATCACATTAGTTATATGATTCTTAGACTTAATGCATATCTCTTTCCTATCATCAATGTAGTACTTGATTAAATATTTAATTAAGTCACACATGTATCAATTTAATCATAGTGCATTGAGAAATCAATCATATGGAAATTAAATTCTGAACATACATGTACATTTACCAAATGTATTAGATTTAATCAAAACAAAACATACATTGTTTTAAACATTAAAGATAACACATTTGAGACAAAAGAGAAGCATGTATATATACATATATATATGTGTGGATCGTATACAAATATAGGTCACTGTATATCCAAAATGTGACCTCTCTTTTACATCATAAAATCATCTCCTATCCCTAGGGCTAGCGGCTAGAGAGTGTCGACTGGATGCTCCCTCCTGATCTGGTCGTGAAGGTGGACCCATGGGTGTGTAGCGCGATACAGACCGTGAGTGACTCCGAGAGGAACTCCTATGATCCCTATCCATAAGGATCGCGCGATAGGTGGTAGCCTCGGCCTGAGCCGCTGCTAGATCTCGTCGCGCCTGCTGGAGGTCCTCTGATAGGACTCTCTCTCTCTGCCGCACCTGCTGGAGGTCCTCTGATAGGACTCTCTCTCTCTCCCTCCATATATCTACCTGTACTCGGAATGGGGAAAACAAGTCCTCATGCCGACCCGCGTTCCCCTGAGGCCTATAGGCAATCTGTGAGGAACTGGGGATCTGTGCTATCATGGAAATGTCTGTCATTGCCTGCTGAATTAAGGAACGCCACTCCTGCACATTAGCTGTAGCAGTAGAATAGATTTTTTGTTAGTACCATTCTATATCATCAAAACATTAATCAATCAATATAAAACTACTATACCTGGATCTCCCTCACGCCAGTAGGGATCATGATATGGTAGCATCTGTGCCTGGGCACCACTAGGCTCCCCTCGCTTGAATAATCTGTGCACGATGGGTGTGGGCTGGACGGTACTAGGAACAGGTCTCCGTATCGCCTCATGTTCCCCCTGTTGGGGAATAAGAGGTGGATCCAGAGCTATGGTATCATCTCCTGAATGGTGGGGAGCTGGATCCGACTCCTCATCATCATCTCTATCCTCCTCCTCCTCGTCCTCCTCGTCATCCTCATCCTCGTCCTCATCCGCATCATCACCTGCATCTCCCTCGTCCTCCTCTCTATCTGTATCCTCCTCCTCCTCCTCAGCACTGGGCTAATCGCCTGTAGGTGGATCAGGATCTCCCGCCTCCTCATGACCCTCTCCCTCCTCTGGCTCCTCTGACCTGGATCCCTGGTCCTCGTCTTGGTCTCCATGTCTCCATGGGCCTAGATAGCCCGTCGGATGATCTGGTGGAAAGATAGGACCTGGATATGATCTCATAAACCATGAGACGTACCTGCGCTGTGCTCCAGGCTCTGCAGAGTAGTCAGTGACTACATCCTGATCAGATCCCTCTAAGTCTGTAGTCTCGATGTCATCTATCATCGGTCTCGCTACTGCTCTAGGTCTGGGAAGGACCCGCGAGTGTCGAGTATAGATGGGCACATCGGCTGGAACACACTGCTCTAGCCCGAACTGCCTCCGTACTCGGTCGAAGTAGAAAGGGACTATGATGTGTGCATACCGTCCCCGCAGTAGGTGGTTCCTCTGTAGGCATGCTAACTGTCTCTCCATCCCATCCCATCCGTGCATCCGTAGGTAAGGTCTCCACACTGTCACCTCGGCTGTCAGCCTGTCAAAAATCACTCTCCAATATAACAAATCTCCACTCACTGGTAAGTGGATAAGCGAACACCCTAGGTCGCTCGCTCGCTGTACTCAGCGGAAAGCCAACGGGCCTGGTGCATGTGAAGTGCTCTAAAATCCACACCTGCAGAAGTGTGCATGTCATCAAACTACAACCCTATCCAAATACGTACTCCTCAAGGTCGTGATAGAGATGTGCAAGCATACTCCGACCCCAAGCATACACTCTCCTGTGTCTCTCCATCACTCTGATACACCATGTGAGACCCCCATGCATGTGCGTCCCTCGCCCATTAGGGCAGACGGCTAGTGCTATGATGGCTATCATAAGGCGTCTCAGAAGGGGTACCTCCCTTGTAGGATGTAAGAGCCAGCTGACCATGATGCGACCTCTCGTCTCGCTCGGCATGACTCTCCCTATGCAATACACCTGCTCTCTCTGATGATCCTCCGCTGACCGATCAGTCGCGTATGTAATAGTCGCTCCTCTGATAGGAAGACGAAGTATACGGTACACATCCTCGAGTGTAACCGTCAGCTCCCCTACTGGAAGATGAAATGTGCATGTGTCAGGATCCCATCGCTCCATCAATGCCATCAGCATCGCAGGATGGAACCGAATGGCTGGCATGAGGATCACATACCATAATCCTACTATCGACATTGTGTCTCTCTCTGACTGAGTAAGCCGCGGAATCTGATCTCGCAAACTGCGAAGAATATGTCCCGCTGTATGCTCTCTCATGTACGGAAGGCCCCGCAACACAAAAACATAACCGTAATCAGTACTCAATCATCAAAATCGCTAATGCAAACTGTCGAACATCGTGTGCTAGTCCTGAAACCCCTCGCCAAGCCCTGATTGGGGACCATAGTGTCTTGTCAGGGACCATGGCGCCCTGAGGGGACCATGGCGCCCTGAAGGGACCATGGCGCCCTGGGGGGACCAGGGCGCCCCACAGGGACCATGGCGCCCTGGGGGGACCAGGGCACCCCACAGGGACCATGGCGCCCTGGGTGGGCCCCGGGTCAGCCTTCAGGGCCCGCATACGATCACAGAAAAGTCAAAATGCAGAAAATCAAAAGTCAAAGTTCAGTCAACTCACCTCGTCTAGTGGCTCGTCGTCAATCATGGCCTGGCGCAGGATCTCAACCCTCGTGGGACGCTCCGGTCGTCGTGAAGGCATGATGATAGCTATGTGGGCTCCGCTGCAATGAACAGTACTCAGAATCAACAAAGTGACAAATGCAAGTGTCTCTTTCAAGGTATATACGTTCATTCCTGTACCTTTATTTTCAAAACCCTAATTTTCCTCTTTCACTCATTTCATCATAATTTGAGTTTGGGAGATGCGATTTTCGAACCATTTGTTGCGTAGGAATCGTATTTTCAGTCCCCTACTCTCAGGATGTTCCAAAAAGTGCTCTGATGAAGCCTTTTCAGTGAACATCCCTCATCAATACTCTCTTACATAATTTGTCGTAAGTAAACATGCTACCCTGTTTCACCTCCCTAATAAGCAAGTCGAAACAGGGGGGGCATACATCTACTCACAAATTTCATCACTTTCCTTAGTAAGCATTAGGTGATTTTTGTGATCTAACATGTGTTTCGTAGGGTGCGGTTCCTAACTGTGCATTGTAGATGCCGCTGGGGGCTTCGTCCAACAACTTATGGATATATCCTTTTTCAAATAATGTTTACTTTCTGTACTTTAGCTTGCATATGCACGTAGTACTCATATGACTGCTAAAGTGGGGGCTAAATGTAACGTCATAAATTGTACGCACTTGCTAAAACAGTACAATTTAACACCTAGTTTAGCACCCGCCTTGGCGCAGTTGCACTTTGCATGGCATTTCCCCTTAGCACTTAATTAATCAAATTAATTAGGTCTAAAGGTTCTATTTCACCATTTTCCACATCACAAAATCGGGCCCTTTCATTAAAGCGTGCCCCTTTCATTTTATTCCTCCAATACATCACTTAATCAAAAACCCTAATTAGGCCCTATTCTGAGCTTGGGGGCTTAATTTCGAGGGTCAAAACATCTCGAAATCACCTGTAACTTCGGGATTCTCTCTAAAATCATCATATCCGACGGCCCTGAAAATTTGGTGAAAAGTTGTCGGGACCGTGGCGCCCGGAGTGCACACGGTCCCGGACATTTTTCCCGAAATTTTAGGAGCGCGATCCAATCATAAAATAAAGCTTAACCCCAAGAAATTGGCGGGATATTCAATCTCTAGGTCGGCCAAAAGACGAAATTGCGACCTAGGGTTTCATACATAAGAGCTCTCTTTCTTCATTTGAAGGGATCCGATTTTTTTTTTCAGGAACTTCATATGCAGCGAAAGAGCAGATCTTTGAAGACTTCAACATCTTACAACATCCCTCTATCAAGCATTTATCAATTCCATTCATCCATTTAGGGCTTGGAAGACATTGAAGAACAATAGGAGATTACCGACTGAAGATTGGCTTGTACTCCTCCCTTGAGGGTTGGGTATGATTTCATGTTGTTTTCATGTCTTTACATAAGCTTCAATACATCATTTATTCATGCTTTAGATCACTTTGCATCTTGATTTAGAGCATTTACGTTATCATTTACAAGCAATTAGGGTTTACTTTCTAGGTTGCTCTAGTTTGCTTTCTTGCATTTTAGGACCTTGCACACACACTAGGTCTGCACACACTATACATATTACAAAACAACTTGGCTATTCGTGGAGGTGGAAATCACCGAAGCGGGGGTTTGACTAAGGCAAAACCCTATATAGCCGCCCATACACCCTTTTTCAGATATCATTGCAGGTTTCGGGATTCAGGCGACGCCGCGGGATACAGATCCGGAGAGCGAAGGTCGAGACAGCACTCTGTATCAAATTGCAGAGTAGAAGACTGGGACAGGGGCGCTGGGTGCCTTGGTCCTGCCAGGACAGGGGCGCTGGGCGCCTTGGTCCTTGGGACAGAGGCGCTGGGCGCCCTGGTCCCTGGGACAGAGGCGCTGGGCGCCCTGGTCCTCCGGACAGACAGCTTTCAGACAGCTTCCCGACAGTGTTTCAGAGTGCAGAACGACAGTTTCCGGTGCAGTTTTCAGGACAGTGGCGCCCGCGCCCCCGTCCCGCACATTTTTAGTCCGATTTTGACTCCGAGTACACATCTACATTCTTATTTCATCCTTGTATTTATAGCTTTCCATTGCTTAAGTTCAATTCTGTAATCTTGTTGTTAGCTCATACTTGCATTTTGGGATTAGGGTTTGAACTTGCATCACTTGATCTTACAATTTCAACAAGGGAATAGAAATCCTAATAGATATCCCGTGGCTCTCTCTTTCACAAAAAGAAGTAGCCAATTGTGCGATATCTCTAGGCTCTTTCGTATTCCGTAATGTGTGTCAAAAGGTAGGATTAGGGCATGATAACCTAGTCTCGCTTTTTCCCCCACACAGAAGCAAATGTTGAAGGATATAAGGGTGGATTGTAATGAATCAGTAGTTATTCAATGTGATAACTCTGCTACTATTGACATATCAAAGAATCTGGTATTTCATTCTAAGACTAAGCTCATCTCTATCAAGTATATTTTTTTGAAGGAGAAGGTAATGAAGTCAAATTGGTTTGAGGAATCATTTGAGTACTTCAGAGATAGATTGGGAGTTTCTACCCCTTTGGTAGAGACTTGAGTGATGTTGATTAGCATCAGTTCGATACACATTTATCAGTGCTATTATTTATTCAGGATTGATGTGTTGGTGCTTCTACTCAGGGGGAGTAGTCAACTGTGTCATTCAAAGGATTTATAATTTTTCTTTGATGTTTATATCATATTTCTTTCATTGATGTCAAAGCGCTAGAGATATGTATGTGAAAAATAGAGCTTAATAAAGATATAAGTCTAAGAGGGAGGTTGTTGGCACAAGGAGGAGGAACATAATTTCAGATTGGTTGTATCCCATTGGGGGAGTTTGGTTTAGGTCCATGGATGGTTAATTGGTACAGAGATAATTGTTTCATAACTTCATTGCCATTGGGAGATTGTTGGATATCTTCCATTGGGGGAGACTTATTTGGCATTTCTTGGCACTTGGATGTTTTTCACATCTAGTGTTGCCATCGATGCCAAAGGGAGAGATTATTGGCAATTTGGAGGAATTGATTATGTGTTGCATTGATGTCAAAACTAGTTGTTTTGTTGTCTACTAACTTCCGATAGAGTGGTTGGATTATGTTGATCTGGAGATTTGTCTCTAGTTTTGGTCTAGCTATTGGAATTTGTTTGGATTGGTTATTCATGTGGTTTAGATGCTTGTCACATTCAGTTGGTTCAGGATTTGATGATCCGGAAGCTATCGTTTGATCTAGTAAGCCTTTTGGTTATCGGCAAGGGTTCTACTAGTAGCGCTTTGATGAAGATTGTGTGCAGGAAATGATGGTGACAGAAATGTGAAAGTTGGTTTCAAAGGGCCCACACACCAATGAGACTCTTGGTGCAAGTTATAGGAACTATATTGAATAGCTCAACTTCCCAATGGGTGTCCCATTGTTCTCTATCTCACAGGATCCTTGAAGTCAATGCCTTTTCTCTCAGATCTCTAAGCAAAGTGACTTAGGAATGACAACTCCAAGAATGAGTGATGTTTGATTATAAGCATGAATGCATTCCTAGGTATGTATGCTATTGAATCTATGATGATTAAGCTAGCATAAAGTGTAAAGGATATAGCTTCATTCAGATTGAAGCAAGTAATATATAATGACATTGAACGAAGGGTCATGTCCCCGTAGGGTCATGACTCTACATGGCATAAGCCATGTAGAAGTCATGCCCCTATGTGGACATGAGTCTTCATCCTTTTATTTATAAGCATCGACACTTGTTGTGAACCGAAGCCAATAACTGTGGCAGTTTCACGAACTAGCAAGTTGTTGATATTATCATAGAAGATTAATAGTTAGAGTTATATATATATACACATCGGAGGTAAAACATATTCATTGCAGTGATCTTATTAAAGTCTATCCTCACTACATATTACCAGACTATTGTATTCTCTATCTCTTATCTAAATTCCTCAACATGGTATCAAAACCACGTTGGTAGAGAAATAATAAAATAGTGACACCTCTTTTCTAAAAAAAATTCAGACTTGCACTCAGAATCAAAGGAAAATCAATCATGGTGAACAGTGTTAGAGTGGAGGATAGACTCGAAGGCGCATCCAACTTCGTCTCATGGAGAATTCAAATTACAACAATTCTTCAAGAACTTAAACTAGATGCATACATAGAAGAAGATACTAAGATGCCCGAAGATGAACTAGAGAAAACAACTTGGAAAAGACACAACAATAAGGCTAAGAAAATCATAATTGATGTTGTTAAAGATCACATTCTCCCAACCATCTCAAAACTAACTACATCTTATGATATGTTCGAGACCATTCAAAACTCATATGAAATAAATAATGCAATCAAATTGCTCACTTTAAAACAACAATTAATGCATATCAACATGAACAAAAGAAAAACAATCACATCCTATTTCACGAGGATTTTAGAATTAAAAGACCAATTGTCAAATATTGGGAATAATATAGATGATATGGAGCTATCTCTAATAGCACTTAAGGGATTACCATCCAATTGGGAATCCTTTATTCAAGGCATTAGTGCTCGTCCGACACTACCAAAATTTGATCAACTCAAGAATGATTGTACTCAAGAAGAATCTCGACTAATCACAAGAGGATTGGGTCCAAACAAAGGGGGCGAAATTCAAGCAATACATGCTAACACAAGAAACAAAGGGAAGAAAAGGAAGTTCAAACAGAAGAGAGGAAATAATCACAAAAGAAAAGACTTCTCCAAGATTCAATGCTACAAGTATGATAAATTTGGACACACTCACATGTTCTGCCTAGAAAGAAAGAAAGCTCAAGCAACCATAGCTGAAGTCAAGGAAGTAGAGAATCCTCTATTTTTCTTAGCCTTATCAAGCGAACTAAACTCAAACAAACATATGTGGATAATCGACAGTGGATCATCTCAACACATAACCAGTTTTAGAGATCAATTCGAAACCTTTGAAGGCCACTCAACTGAAGAAGTTACAATAGGAGACAATTCTACCAATCTAGTGAAAAGAATTGAGACCTGCTCAATTTAATTAAGAACAGGAGTTACATTACAATTAAAAGATGTTCTCTTTGTACCAAGTATCAAAAGGAATTTGGTCTCTATTTCAGGACTAGCTGATCAAGGATATCGTGTCACCTTCCATGAAGATAAAGTTCTACTCTGGCTTAAAAACTCTAACATAAAGAATGCTATTCCTATAGGATCTAGAGATGGTAGTTTATACAAATTATGTAATACTAAAAAACAAGCACTAAATCATGAAGTATCAAACTCTAATAAAATTTGGCATAGAAGATTAGGACATATTCGATTTGGTACCCTACCTTCTATAGGACAATTTACCACAAGATTACCCAATCTAAAATCTGATCATGTTGGAACTTGTAAAGGATGTGCGCTGGGGAAGAAATCAAAAGGGTCCTTTCCCTCAAGTGAATACAAATCAAAATTTGTACTAGAACTTGTCCACACTGATTTGTGTGGTCCAATGTCATTACCATCAGTAGGGGGATTCTTGTATTGTGTGATATTTGTTGATGATTACTCTTGGAAAACTTGGATCTATTTCATAAAACTCAAAGAATCAAATGAAGTGTTATTGAAATTTAAAGAATTTACGGCCCTAGTGGAAAATAAAAGTGGGAAGAAAATAAAGACTCTAAGATCAGATAATGGAGGTGAATATATCTCTTAAAATTTTAAAGAATTCTGCATTTCTGTTGGGATTAAGAGGGAGTGTATTGTACCTTATAATCCTCAACAAAATGGAGTTGCAAAAAGAAAAAACAAAACCATCATCGAAGCTGCTAAAGCCATGATGCATGATCAAAGTCTACACATCTCATTTTGGGTTGAAGCCTCAAATACAACTGTGTACATTCAAAACATATGCCCTCATTCAATCCTATAGAATATAACACCTGAAGAAGCCTTTACAGGAAATAAACTAGATTTAAGCCATCTAAGAATCTTTGGTTGCCACGTGTATATTCACGGTCTGAAAGAAAAGAGAACCAAACTAGAACCCTCAGGGAAGAAAGGCATATTTGTTGGCTGCAGTGAAACCACTAAAGGATATAAAGTCTATATTCTAGGACAAAGATCCATTGAAATCAGTAGAGATGTCAAATTTGAAGAAGATGTTGCTTATAAACTATCTCTAAGTGCAGAAGATGATCTAACCGCAAAATCAGATGAAAATCCTACAGTTGAAAATCAGAGGGAGAATAGCATAGAAAATCATGAACTTCAATCACCTAATTTCGAGAATGCTAAAATTCTAACAACAAGAAAAGACCACTATGGGCAAGAAACATGATTGAAGAAAATAATGTGGAATCCGATGAAATCTTCAAAGAGAATAAGAAAACAAGAAGTCAATCATTCTATGTTGCCATCATGACCGAACTTACAAAATCTAAACCATCAAATGTTGAAGAGGATTTAACATGTCAAGCTTGGAAAGATGCAATGATTGAGGAATACCAATCTATCTTAAAAAATGATGTCTGGGACATTGTACCTAGACCAAAATACAAATTAGTTGTCTCATCAAAGTGGTTATTCAAAATCAAATATGCACCAGATGGTAGTATTGAAAAACACAAAGCCAGATTCGTTGCCAGGGGGTTCTCTCAAAAGGCTGGAATTGATTACGAAGAGACATTTGCTCCAATTGCCCGATATACTTTCGTAAGAACCATCATTTCCATTGCAACTTCCAAAGGGTGGAAGATACACCAAATGGACATGAAGACCGCATTTTTGAATGGTGTTATTGAGGAAAAAGTATATATAGAACAACCTAAAGGCTTTGCTACACATGATAGAAATCTCTATGTGTGTAGACTAAAAAAAGCTCTCTACGACCTTAAGCAAGCTCCCAGGGCATGGTACAGAAGGATAGATAGTTATCTCTCCAAGCTAGGATATTCCAGAAATGAAGTAGACTCTAACATATACTTCAAAATATCGGATGGTGACATGTTAATACTTGTTCTCTATGTTGATGACTTGTTGATAACAGGAGAAGATCACCTCATTGCAAAATGCAAACAAGATCTTGTGGCTGAATTTGATACGAAGGATCTAGGTCTACTGCACTATTTTCTAGGCCTAGAAGTATGGAAAAAAGAGAATTATATTTTCCTAAATCAAGGAAAATACACCACTGATATCCTGACCAGATTTGGTATGATAGATTGTAAGACTCTATCCATTCCAATGGAAACAATTCTTCATAAGCTCAAAAGTGAAGCAGTAGATTCAAAACCTATAGATCCTACATACTATAGACAAATTATTGGATCTCTTATGTACCTAGTAAACACTCGCCCTGATATTTGTTATGCTACCAATGTGTTAAGTCATTTCATGTACGAATCTAAGAAGATTCACCTAATGGCTGCTAAGCATATTCTGAGATACTTGTGTGACACTATTGGACTTGGCCTTAAGTATAAAATTTTGAGATACAATTCCAAGGGTATTCTGATTCCGACTAGGCAGGAAGTTCCATTGATAGTAAAAGTACAATGAGGTGTTGCTTTAGTCTTGGATCAGCTATGATATCCTGGTTTAGCAAAAAATAGTCAACAGTTGCTCAGAGTTCCACTAAAGTCGAATATATGGCTGCCTCCATGGGAGCACGTGAGGTAGTATGGTTAAGGAAATTGCTAGTTGGACTATTTGGGAAGCCCCTAAACCCCATTGTGATTCACTGTGATAATCAAAGCTGCATCAAAATTTCTGTAAATCCATTTTTTCATAATTGATCCAAGCATATAGAAATCCCATACCATTACATAAGAGATATGGTAGACAGAGATGTCATCAAATTGACCTACACCAGCATTGAAGAGCAAAGTGTCTACATATTCACCAAACCTCTTGCAAAGTAGAAAGTGGAGTACTTTAGAGGTAAACTTGGTATGACTAAAATTATAATGGAAATTTCTAATATTAATCTTAATCATATGTAATTGATATATTCATGAATATCTTGAATGCAATATTGCATGTATGTGTTATGTCATGGAAGGTGATGAATTGTACAATAGCCTGATCTGTTATCAAGATTGACTACACTAAGTTGATGTCTCGGAATGTACCGGAAATCTTGATAATAAATTTGCTATGATGAGTTATTGAATTGTTATCATTAAATGAGTGTTCCGAAATATGTCAAAAATTATGATAACAATCATATCATGATTGATTACATTAATTTGTTGTCTCGGAATGTGCAGGATATCATGATACTAAAATTATTTCACCTGTGATAATGACAATGTTACAATTATCATTAGAATCAAGGTTGTAATCTGATAAGACTTCAAGTAGTTGTTGTCCCAGAGTGCTGGATATCAGATAATCCATATCTCTCTGAGATATGAAGTATTTCACTAGTAAGTGTTACTAAGTGAATGATCATGTCTAATGAATGTGTATATCTAGAATGTTGTTCCTTAAAACTTAATTATGAAATTCAATCCTCTTTTGCTAAGAGGGAGTGTTAAGGATATAGTTTCATTCGGATTGAAGCAAGTAATATATAACGACATTGAACAAAGGGTCATGTCCCCATAGGGTCATGAATCTACGTGGCATAAGCCATGTAGAAGTCATGCCCCTACGTGGACATGACTCTTCATCTTTTTATTTATAGGCATTGACACTTTCTGTGAACCGAAACCAATAACTGTGGCAGTTTCACGAACCAACAAGTTGTCGATATTATCATAGAAGATTAATAGTTAGAGTTATATATATATGTACACATCGGAGGTAAAACATATTCATTGCAGTGATCTTATTAAAGTCTATCCTCACTACATATTACTAGACTATTGTATTCTCTATCTCTGATCTAAATTCCTCAACATAAAGATGATGATAAGATTAGCTAAATCCTAGCAATGATATACTAGTCTAACATGGATATTCTATGATATTAGAATGTTTCTAAATGCTATTAAGATGATTTATCAAATAGAGGCTAAAATGCTTAGTAAAATGACTATATGCATGAAATATTATTGATTAGAAAAATGACTATAAGTTTGATACACAAATATTTCTATATCAAAATGAGAGAATGAGAGCTCTATTTATAGGAAAAATAGGGCAATGGATGGTCAAGATTGGATAATCTTAACAAGGGCCGAGATTTTAAGTTAATCAATCCATGTTCACAATTCTCACCAATGAAATGGTGACAATTGTCAACAAGAGGTTGTTTGAGAGGAGATGAAAGAAGCATTAAATGCTTGAGAAGACATGAAGGTTACCTTAGGAGGTAAGGGTTAAGGTTAGGCTAGGGTTATCCATTGGATAAAGATTTTACCCAAGGGGTAAATAAACTCTTGTGCAAGGGTTAAAGAAATAACCAAGGTTAAAGCCATGAATGCTTGATGAGACCCTTGGTTTAGATAAGGGTTGAGTTAGAGAGAAAGTCTCTAATCATGCAAGAAGGTTGAGTTAACCACTAATGGTTATGTAAGAGCCTTAAATGGTTTGGAAGACTTTGAGGGTTAACTTGTTGAGGACATAAAGCCTTTAATGATTTTCAAAGACTTTGGAGACTTTGAGAAGTGACTTTCCTTTGCTTAGGATTGTGACAATAATTAGGAGATGGATTAGGCTAAATTGGAAGTGATTAGAAGAATCTAGAAGGGGTTTAGAAGGCAAGTGGGAGATGTAGGAAAATGCAAGTGGAGGAAAAAGGATTTTAATTAAAATAAAATTACTTTATTTCAATCAAATAGATGCAACTTGCATAAATACAAGTGGGAGATTTAAATAAATAAATTATATTTATTTATTTGCAAGGATCAATTTAATTAAATGTAAATTTAATTAAAAGGGGAATTAATTAAATAAAGTTATTTATTTAATTAAAGGCTAGAAAAGGCTTAGGTGACCTTAATTAAATAAATTGAGAAATTTATTTAATTAAATAGAATTTAATTAATAGGAAGAATGGGGTTTAAAATGAATATTAAATATTCACTTAGGGAAGTGGTCAAATTTATATGTCTACAAAGATCTTTTGATGAATCCAAGAAGTGGTGTTGGTGTAGCTTCTAGAAGGTTATCAAGATGCTGATGGTTATCATGTTTGTGTTCCAGTTGTTCATAGTGTTTCATTTGGCTTATGGCAACCTATTTTGGGTCTAGTGTTATTTTGCAAGGTCATGGACCGGTTTATCTAACGTGTTGGTTTATGCTCCCGATACGTCGCCGGTTGGATTTATTGTTTGGTTTATGCTGTTTCGGTCTTAGGCCGACTTGGTTTATCATTGGTTTGTGGGATTATGTAACATTTAGATATATTGTATTATCTTTTAGGTGGCCAACCTAATTGTTTAGGTCCTGAGTTGGTATAAATATGATGCAATATCTCTTTGTAGATCATGGGATTAAGGTTATAGGATTATCTGTATGTGAATTAATGTTGTAATCATATACAAAGGTTTTGATCGATCATAGGTGATCGAATTGGGTTTGTTAAAGGGGTTTGATACCTTTGGTATCGAGCTTAACCGAAACTATACTCAAGCATAGGAGATGCTATTCTTGCAGTTCAATCTTCACTCCGAATTGTAGTCTAATGTTTTCTGTAGTCAGTGAGACTCCTTTTGTGATGAGCAATGCGCTCTAGGCTGTTGGCCTTCCTGCATGTGTTGGCCCCTTATTGTAATATTTATTCATCTGATCAGTGGATAGATATTATGGGTCTCCAATCGCACTGTGGTTTTTTCTCTTTGAGGTTTTCCACGTATAAATTTGTGGTGTTATGGTGTTCATCTTTGTGGTTGCATTGTTGCTTATTGTTATATGCTTTTATGTTTATCGATTGTTGAGTTGTTGTGTTAATAAGGTTAAATTTCTCCTTTCCTCTAGGACACTAATTTACCCCCCCCCTCCCCCCTCTCAGTGTTCTTGGATCCCAACAATAATTAGAAAATTTTAACCCATACCTTGTGAAACATGTGATGCACTATGATGAGCAACTATTTTTTTTTTTTATCGATAACCATGATAATATATTGCTTAAAATAGGAAAGATTTACATCCAAAAAGCAGATAGACAGTCTGCCACAACATGGGGTCTCGCCCCTATTACAACAAAGGAACCTGAAAAAGACACCAAACCTACAGGGCCATCAACTACAAAAAACCAACATACATACACATATCCCACAAAAAAAGAACCCAATTGGCCAAGAGGACCTGTCTACCAAAACCATCCCAAGGCCTCCTCCCTTGAGAAGTTAGGAATACCCCGGGTGGGCCCTGCATCTTGCATCTCACTCCCTCCACGTGGCACTGTTCTCGGCCTGCCACCACATAGTGAGTCGCGCTCCACCACCTTCGCCTGCTTCCGTGGAATCTGATGGCGAACCATAGGCCTCTCATCCTCATCCAAAGGAGCCTCAAACCGAATTGGGGTCACCTTCCCATGAATCTTCACTCGCTCAGTCCGCCCCAACTCACGCACATACTGTACAATCTCTCTCCATCCCTTCCTTACATTCTCCACCTGCAAATCAATCGGTCGAGAAGCCGACCAAATTACAAACGACTGCAGCTCCCCCACTTCAACGCCAATCCTCCGCCATAGTCCTTCCATCGACTTCAGCCCTTCGCCAACAATAGCTCGAGCCACCACTTCCTTCAAACCACACGCCCATTTGGGTCTTAGCACCAAAGATGCGACCCGTTGCACTTCCTCTACCGACTTTCCCACCAGCAAGGGCAGGGCAACAAACAACGATGAGATATCAAGGTTAGTTCTAGGCTGACAGTCAGACACTAGAAATTCCTCCCCTAAAATCAACCTCACTGCCCTCTAAAATTCCTCTCCATCCACCCTGAAGACATTCATCAACCTGTTGCTAGAGATCAGGCTGAGAAAAGCAGGCATTTGCCCGTCCGTCGTCAAGGAAAAATTTGCCTCCATCCTGACTCACCTCTGCACCAAAACCTACACACACAACCACCACTGAAAACTAGCCACCACAAAATGCCAGGGAGCCAAAATCAAGGCCTTAAAAATCCACCACCATCACATGACATGATTGCTCCACACGAATCGCAAAAAAACCATGCATCATCACCAAGCCTTCACACCGATTGCCTCCATCATCACCCATCACCGCTAGGCCACTTGCAACATCATCGTAGATCACAATCCACGAGGACCATAACTTCCCACAAGTCCAGGGACACAAACAGTCATTTCAAAAAAAAACTCGGGTTCACTTTCCTAAGACTAAGCAATGCAACCAAAACAATGAGAACTACCATTTTGAAAGTCCTCAAACAATCTAAAGTTATTTTCCAAAGAGCCATTCACTCCCACATTTGAAAGCTTGTTAGCTTCCACATTTGCTTCCTTGAGAATGTGGGTCACCTTAAAATCTTCAAACCCACACAAAAGAAGTTTCATTCTTCGAATGTACTTATCTAAGTGCCACGCCTCCAATCGACCTCTAGCAATCCCATTCACTACAATCTGAGAGTCTCCCTCCAAATGGAGTTTCTTCACTCCCAAGTTCTTAGCCATGAGAATGGCTTCTAACACCACTTGGCACTCAACAACGTTGTTCGATCCATCCACCAATCTTTTAGCTCCTATGGCTAGAATATTGCCACAATCATCCTGGGCTATCACCCCAACTCCAGAGACCCCTGGATTACCCCTCAAAGCGCCATCAAAATTAACCTTAGTTCAACCTTTATCTGGCGGGGCCCATTCTTGTCTTGATTCACCCTCCCTCTGAGGATTAGCCCTCAGAAGCCCATTAGCAGGCTTATGATGAACAACTATTTTATATGCATGTAAATCCTCCAAATTTACATATATATTTTAATATTATATATGTAAATTTTAAAATATTTTGATGTACTATATTTCTAAATAAAATTTAATGGTTTCTCTGTATTGTCATTAACTATTGTGTGTGTGTGTGTGTGTGTGTGTGTGTGTGTGTGTGTGTGTGTGTACATGTATACATTTACATGTATATACATATATATGTATATATGTACATATGTACATATATACATATATATGTACATGTATATGTATATACATGTAAATGTATGTACATATATACATATATATGTACATGTATGTGTATATACATGTAAATGTATGTATGTATATACATATATATATATATATAAATATACATGTATATGTACATGTATATATATATATATACATATATATATATATATATATATACATATATATTTATATATATATATATGTATATATATATGTGTGTGTGTGTGTGTGTGTCTATACATGTACATGTATATATATAAATACATGTACACACACACACACATATATATACATACATAGATATATATACATGTATATGTATATATATCTATGTATGTATATATGTATCTATGTATACATACATGTGTGTATACATACATGTATATATGTACATATATATATACATATACATGTACATATATATATACATGTATGTATATATACATGTATATATATACATATATATGTACATGTATATATATATACATGTATATATATACATATATATGTACATATATTATATATGTACATGTATATATATATATATGTATATATATATATATATATATATATATATGTATATGTATATATATGTATATGGCTTTGGAGGTTTTGGTCAACATTATTTATGTGCATACATTCATCAAAAGGTCTGATGTGTGTATCCAAAGCAATTATCATGTACTAAGAATAGAGGATGGCATTGCATATTTGTTCAAAATTTATTGGAACGTGCACATTTTAATTTTAAAATAATCCTTATCGTTTTGGATTAAGGCAAAAATAGGTTTTGAAGGGGCCTCAAAACCCTTTACAAAATGATTCTAAGAGGTATAGAATCAGAAAGCAACATCCAAAACAAAACGGGCTGCAAGGATAGGCATAAAAAGCAGCAACCAAAGAGACAACAAAAGCCCAGTCGGACACAAAAGACAATAGAAAGACCAAACCCAGACATAGAAAGAACCAGCAATAGAAAACAACTCAATTACATTAGGCTTCTAAGGGTCTCAAGGACCTCACTCTCAAGGGCATTCATGGTATCAATAACAACCTTCATAGCTTTATGATCTAAATTCTGAAAGGTTGTCTTTTTCTTCATGCTCCCTCGGGTCCTTTTGCAGGGTCCTTCACCACTTTGAGCCGCCTCGGCTTCATCACCAATAACAACAACAACCTTATCCAATTGTTCCAGACTATTCGCCATGGTATTCATAACCATTGCAGATTGTTTAACATTTTTGTGACTGCTAACCATGATGGTCTTGAGGGTGTCCTAGATCTTGTTGTAGCCTTCCTCAACACGGGTGATGTGTTCCTCCAACCTTTTCTTCAACTGATCAATGCCTTCCCCTATTTTCTTGATATAGTCCATGACCGACTTCTTCTTAGCCTCAGTCCAATTCTCTTCATTATTCGGATTACCAAGGGAAGAACCAACAGGGAGAGAGTCCATTTTGCTTCCCAGGGCTCTTTGGTTAATCTAGATCTCTTTAAGTTCATGAAACAACCATTTGAACAAACTGAAGGTGTCAATTGCATGATCATGAGCCATCCCCATCACATTTTTATATTCCTCCCTCTTATCATTTAGCTCATCACATTTGGGATGAAGGCCTGCAATACTAGCCACACCCACATCACTAGTCTCCTTATAGGACAGAGGAGAGGTTGGGACATTAGGGTTATCAGGGTTCTTAACATCATCTGCCTTCTCACTAGAAGAGGGGGAGCCATTCTCAACCGAAGTAGAGGAGGAGGACATAATAATGTTCCTATGACCTTTGGAACATTTCCTTATCTTGGGTTTAGAGCTCGAAGGAATTTCCATTTTAGCTTTTTTCAGGGGAGGGGGAGTCTCATCAAACCCAGACCCAGAGGCATCATTATCAGACTCTCTCGCACTAGTCTCATCATTCTTAGAATAAAAATGGATAAAATCATCAGGGGGAGGAAGAGCACGAAAACATGCATCAATAAGAACCAGTAGGTCTTCATGCACGATGGGAAACTTAGCAGGGTTCTTACGGTGGTCACTGAAATTATCCCTAAGAGGAGACATGAGGTAGAAAGGGAAAGACATTTTCACACCACGGTGGAAATGATTCAGAATAACAAAGTGGTGGCCATACACCCTAGTATATCGACCATCCAACGTAAGGTAATTCATAATTACCTTGAGAAGCTTTTGCCTGAAAGACTTAATGAACGCAATATCATAGTAGTTGGCCGTCTTCTTAATGATTTTAGCCCGCTCCTCCTCCTCCTTGGTGAAATTCTGCACAGCTTGCTTCATGTACACCCTATCTTTGTAGTACTTCATGTCATCCATAGATAACCTAGTGACTTGTGCAATAAGGGCTTCATTAACTAGGACCCTCCGACCATGAAGAACAATCATTCCATCCTTCCAGTTTTTGGCAAAATATCTCATAACATCTTGATTTCGTCCTTGAAGCCTCTCAATGTATGGAGTGAGCCCACCTTTCTTCAGAATACGACATAGCTTCTTTTCATTCTTAAGCTGCACACAGTTAGGCGGTTCAATTCTTTTTCTCACACCACCCATTTTATCGAGCTATCTGTAATACTCTCTATGACAAATTTCCAAAGTTAAAGAAAACCTCTAGAAAATGTATAAAATTGCCCACAAAGCATGCAAAATAAATTTGCATCGATTCTTATGTCCTCTTTGGCCACCTGTCTCAGAAAGGAAGGTATTAGCAGTTCTAGAAACACTCAAAGTCATTATGGCACTAGTAATCATTAAATTTACTCCCACGACTTCGCTCGTGGAGTAGATGCATTGCAAATTCCGAGTCCAACCTGTCACCATGGGTCCAACAAATCTGGGCTTTACACGTCACTCCCTTATTGACAAGGAAGTCAACAATCACATTGGCTTGTCTATAAACATGGATGAACATGCATTTATCAAAGGTTTTAATAATATCTTTAGCTTTTTTAATCCAAATATCAACATTCCAAGATGGAGTTGAATTGCCCTTTAGGTAGTTGATAATGTTCTTTGAGTCCCTCTCGACCCAAACAAGCTTACGATTGTTCTATTTTGCAAGTTTTAAACTGTATTAAGCTCCTATGGCTTCAACAACATTATTAGTCTATTTACCCAGAGGGAGAGCAATATCAGAAATGGAGTTGTCATAGTGATCCCGTATCACCCCACCACAACCAGCTTGACCAGGGTTCCCTCTAGCCGCGCCATCAAAATTGATTTTAACCCATCCTTGGGGTGGGAATTTCCAACTAATGTTGTCCTTGGGGTTGACCTTAGGTGTAATCATATGATGACCAAAATCCCAGTCCTTGACAACATTGGCTTCATACTCCTTAAGGATACCACTGTGAGATAGGACATTAGGGATAATAATCGAGAGGTTATCAGAGATGGCTCTAGAAATTTTCTCGAAAACAATATCAGGAGGGAGATGGATATCCTTGAATATATGATTATTATGTTCTTTCCATAAACCCCACGCCATGTGAGAAAACACAAAAAACCAGAGCTTCTTTATGAAGGGATTTCTTGAGGGCGGATTCCATTGGTGGACGAAATCCTTTACAACTCTCGGTAAAGTCCAGCAAAGATCCCATTTCTGAAGCACCAGACTTCAAATCTTAGAGGTGTAAGAGCAATGTAAAAATAGATGATCCATAGATTCAGCCTCCTACAAGCACAAGTATCATCTATTTGGGATAGAAAATCCTCTCTTAACAAGATTGTCAGTAGTTAAGATTTTATTAAGAAAGAGGAGCCTGAAAAAACATATTAACCTTAGGAGAAAGGTCCTTCATCCAAACTTTAGAACACCAGGACACATGAGGTTCATTACATACATCCGCAGAAGCCACATAAAACTTCCCATTGGGATTGAATTTCCAAATTAGTTCATCTTCCACACTTTCCTCCAAACCAAAAGAATTTAGGGAAATTTGCAAATGGGTGAAAGAAGGATTAATAACAAGAAGATTAACCCACTTACCCTCCTTCCAATAGTCAGCCACCATAGTGCCAAGAAAAGCCACACAAAGATTGTTGGTCTTTTGGATGTGTTGCACTGGTTTTGTCATTGATTTCAACACTTGTCAACACTCGTTAACACTTGTCAACACTTATCAACACTTGGAGATCTTTGGTTATGTTCACCGGTATGTTCAGTGACTTATGCACAGTCACCGGTATTTGGTTCACCGACAGGTTATATTGTTCACCGACACTTGGAATGACTTGAAGACTACTTGGTTATGTTGAAGACATTATTTGATCACTTGGTTTTGGCGATTTGATTATTGATCTATTCGGGTTTGCATATTTGTTGTTACCGATAAATAGGTCTACGTTATGCACCAACAAGCATATCTATTTCAGATCAACACGACATGTTATGAAGATGATTTGTTATTATTGTAAATGCATTGAGTCGACATGATGCATCAGATATTGATTCATTTGTAAATGATTTTATTGTAATATCTTTAGTGAGCCGACCTACTCAATTGGTCTTAGGTTATGGTATAAATGAAAGATCTCATTTGTGAGATTAATATGAGATTTGGGAAAAAAGATTGTAACAAGGTACATGCGAAATAAGCAACTGTACACATAGACACCATTTAAGATTGAAGGAAGGTTTGAAGAAGGCATATTGGAGCTAAACATGTACTGAATCCAGCATATGAAGATTCTATTTTAAGCAATACATTATCATTGGATTTAACCATCCAATTGTAGTCAGTGTGACTCCCATTTTGTGTTTGAGAAGTGAGCTCTAGGCAGTTGGCCTTTCTGCATGTGCAGACTCCATATTGTATACACATACTATCTGCAGTACTATCATCTGATTGTGGGTAAGGCTTCCTACCATGGTTTTTCCCCTTACAGGGTTTCCACGTACAAATATTTGTGTTATGTGTTGTGGATGTTATTGTCTTTCTATTTCATGCATTAATTTTTACCAGCACTGTAATTAACTGATAAAACTGTCTATCGACATAAAGTTTGGTTTACTGACATTAAGCATTAAGTTTTGGTTAAGTTAATTTTGGTTTGAATTTGTTAATACTCCTACTCTTACTCTTAAATATTTCAGAATATTTGGAAGTAAATGCTACATTAGAAGAGATGAGTATATTGACAAATTTGATCCTAGAAGTGATGAAGGAATATTTCTTGGTTATTCATCTAAGAGCAAGGCATATAGATGTTTTGACAAGAGATTGCAGAAAATTGTTGAGAGTGCAAATGTGAAGATTGATGAACAATTTAGAGGAAATTCAAGGTCAATGGACTCTGAACTAGCAATAGAGATAATCATAAATGAACCTACTATGAGTACACCGGCATAGAATGTTGATCTAGTTACACCGGCATCATTTGAGGATTCAACAGTCACTGTAGAACAACAACAAGTAAAAACACCTCGGTATGTAAGATTGAACCACTTTGAAGATCAAATAATTGGAAACAAGTATCAAGGAGTTATGACTAGAGGAAGACTGGCAAATGAAGAGGTATGTCTTATTTCTCAAATTGAACCTACATCAATTAATGAGGCATGTAAAGATAAATATTGGATTAAAGCTATGGAAGACGAATTGGAACAAATTGAAAGGAATAACACTTGGTCATTGGTTCCTCGACCTAAAGACAAAAATGTAATTGGAACTAAATGGGTTTTCAGAAATAAACTTAATGAAGATGGTAAGGTAATCGGAAACAAAGCAAGATTAGTGTGTAAAGGATATTCACAGAAAGAAGGAATTGATTACAATGAAACCTTTGCACCGGTAGCTAGAATTGAGGCATTCAGACTATTATTGGCTTTTGTAGCTCACGAAAACTATAAAGTATATCAAATGGATGTTAAATGTGCATGTTTGAATGGAGATCTTGAAGAAGAAGTTTACATTGAACAACCTGATGGATTTTCCTTGACAGATGACAAAGATATGGTTTGCAGGTTAAGGAAAGCTTTGTATGGATTAAAGTAGGCTCCTAGAGCTTGGTATGCTAGATTGGACAAATATCTTTTGAAGCTTGGTTACACTAAAGGTAATGCTGACAACAATCTATATTACAAAGTGACTAATGATGACATCTTGGTTATTGAAGTTTTTGTTGATGATATAATCTTTGGAGGAGAAGATGGATTGTGTAAAGACTTTTCTAATAAGACGCAGGAAGAATTTGAAATGCCTATGATTGGGGAGATAAAATTCTTTTTAGGATTGCAGATTTCACAGACTGATAAAGGCATATTCTTATGTCAATATAATTACTTAAAAGAGCTACTAAAGAAATTTGGCATGGAAAACTCTAAACCGATAAGCACACCTATGACTACAACTAATAAATTATCATTGAAGGATGAATCAACGCCTGTTAATCCGACTAGATCCAAGTCTATGATAGGAGGTTTACTATACTTGACACAAACAAGACGTGATATTATGAATGTAGTATGTATTGTCTCAATATTTCAGAGTAATCCTAAAGAAAATCATAAATCATCAGTAAAAAGGATTTTGCGGTACCTACAAGGCACTACAAATCTTGGTTTACGGTATCCTAGAGATGAAAATTTTGATTTATGTGCATACACAGATGCTAATTGGGTAGGAGATGTAGATGACAGAAAAAACACCACCGACAGAGCATTTTTCTTGGTAGCAGACTAATTTCTTGGTTGAGTAAGAAACAAAGTTGCACATGTTTATCAACGGCAGAATCAGAATATGTTGCAACAACAACTAACTACACATAGATATTATGGATCAAGCAAATGTTGAAGGACATAAAGGTAAAATGTAAGGAACCTATAATCATTTACTGTGATAATTTCATGGCAATTGACATATCTAAGCACTCGGTATTTCACTCAAAGACTAAACATGTTTATATCAAATTCAATTTTCTGAAAGAGAATGTTGAAGCAAAAGATTTAAAATTGGTTTATGTGAATACTAAAGAGCAGATTGTAGATATTTTTACTAAGCCCTTGCCTAAAGAGACATTTAAATATCTCATAGAGCAGCTTGGAGTTCTACCCCATCGGTAGAGACTTAGATAGTTGATGTTTTGTCATCAACCGACAAAATTAACAAAAAAATCTTTTATTCCGACTTTGATGAGGAGAGCTACTTCTCAGGGGGAGTAGCTGGATAAATTGGAGAATTGGTATTTTGTAATAAGTTCTATGAACTGTTTGTATTTGGTTTTGTATTGCTTTGGCATTTGATGTCAAAAGGGGAGAGATATTATGGAAAAACACATTATCTTTAGGAGAGATTATTCACAGGGGAGAAATATTATGTATTTTGACTTCTGGTTAAGGATCTAATTGGGAGATTGTTGGTTTTTGGTTTTTGGCATTTCTGCTTTGGCACTTAGATGGTTTTTCCATCTTATGTTGCCATCAATGTCAAAAGGGAAGATTGTTGGTATTTTGGATGTTTCGCATTGGTTTTGTCATTGATGTCAACACTTGTCAACACTTTTTAACACTTGTCAACACTTGTTAACACTTGTCAACATTTATCAACACTTGGAGATCTTTGGTTATGTTCACCGGTATGTTCAGTGCCTTGTGCACAGTCACCGATAGGTTATATTGTTCACCGACACTTGGAATGACTTGAAGACTACTTGGTTATGTCGAAGACATTATTTGATCACTTGGTTTTGGTGATTTGATTGTTGATCTATCCGGGTTTACATATTTGCTATTATTGATAAATAGGTCTAGGTTATGCACCGGTAAGCATATCTATTCCAGATCAACATGACATGTTATGAAGATGATTTATTATTATTGTAAATGCATTGAGCCGACATGATGCATCAAATATTGATTCATTTGTAAATGATTTTATTGTAATGTCTTTAGTGAGCCGACCTACTAAATTGGTTTTAGGTTATGGTATAAATGAAAGATCTCATTTGTGAGATTAATATGGGATTTGGGAAAAAAGATTGTAATAAGGTATATGCAAAATAAGTAGAGCTGTACACGCATACATCATTCAAGATTGAAGGAAGGTGAAGAAGGCATATCAGAGCTAAACCGGTACTGAATCCAACATATGAAGATGCTATTTTAAGTAGTACATTATCATTGGATTTAACCATCCAAATGTAGTTAGTGTGACTCCCATTTTGTGTTTGAGAAGTGAGCTCTAGGCAGTTGGCCTTTTTGCTTGTGCAGACTCCATATTGTACACACATACTATCTGCAGTAGTATCATCTGATTGTGGGTAAGGCTTCCCACGGTGGTTTTTCCCCTTACAGGGTTTCCACGTACAAATATCTATGTTATGTGTTGTGGATGTTATTGTCTTTCTGTATCATGCATTAATCTTTATCGGTACTGCAATTAATTGATAAAACTGTCTACCGGCATAAAGTTTGGTTTACCGATATTAAGCATTAAGTTTTGGTTAAGTTAATTTTGGTTTGAATTTGTTGGACAATTGATTCACCCCCCCCTCTCAGTTGTCTCCAAGACCTAACAAAGATCCCTTAAAGATCCCAAAGTAGGTTCAGAAGCAAGTGAGTGATTCCCGATCCAACAATCATCCCAAAACCGAATTTTTCTTCCATTCCCCAGCTTCCAATAGGCTCCCCAGCTATCCACATCCCTAGCCTTGAAGATATTGTTCCAAAGATGAGTTCCAGTGGGGATATGAGACAAACTCAAAAAATCTTGTAAAGAATGAACATTAGAAAGATATTTATTGTGCCCTAAGGTGCTCCATTCCCTTCTACAGTCATAAGACCTCTAGACCTGTTTAGACAAAAGAGCATTATTAAAGGTTTTAATGCTTCTAATTCCCAATCCACCAAATCTTCTAGGCTTGCAGACATTCTCCCAGGCAACCAGAGGGATTCTTCTCTTTTCCTCAACCCCTGACCAAAAGAATATTTTTTGAATTTTGTCAATAATTTCAGCAAATTTAGAGGGAATTTTGAACAAACCGAGTGCATACACTGGGAGGTTTTGAAGAGTAGCTTTCAACAACTAAATTTTACCAGCTTGACTCAAAAGGGTGTTTTTCCACCCAGCCAACTTCCTATTAAATCGATCAATTAGAGATTGCCAGAAGGACTCAGAAGGTTTAGATCCCAGAGGGAGACCCAGGTAAGTAGAGGGGAGCTTACGAATGAGGCAACCGAGAATGTTAGCAATCTTCATAATTTGGCGCTACTTAGGGGTGTTGATAAAATAGATAAAACTTTTAGTTCTATTAACCATCTGTCTAGAAGCTTTTTTCATAGGTGTTGAGAATTGATTTGATGACTCTGGCTTCTCCAAAAAAAGAGCTACCCATTAAAATGGTGTCATCAACAAATTGTTGATGAGAGAAAATCAAATTGGCAGAGGATGACTTGAAACCTTTTAGGGATCCTTCCACAACTTTTTTATGAATGAATCTACCCAAACTTTCTGCCATTGTAGTGAAAAGAATAGGCGATATGGGATCACCTTACCTAAGACCTATAGAGGTTCTAAAGAATTGGGACGACGATCCATTGACAATAACAACATAAGAGGCGGTGGAAATGCGCTGCCAAATCAAACTAATAACCTTTCCAGAGAAACCAAAAGCCTGAAGAACTTTTTTAAGAAGCACCAATCCACCCTATCATAAGCTTTAGCAAAGTCCAATTTCAGAAGAAAGCCTTGAGACTTCGCCTCCAAAAGTGAATAAATGTTTTCATGAACAGTGATGATGGAGTCAAGGATTTGTCTTCCTGGCACAAAGCCATTTTGTTGAGGAGAGATCAGAAGAGGAAGAACACTCAACAACCTCGATGTAAGGACCTTGGAGATAATTTTGTAGAAGGAGTTGCACAAGCTAATGGTCCTAAAAACATCCAAAGAATCATCCTCTTGCTTCTTAAGAATGAGGACAATGAAGCTAGCATCCAATTCCTTCAACAAAGATCTAGCTCCAAAAAATTCTTTAACAACATTGGACACATCTTCCCCTACCACATCCCAAAAGTGCTGAAAGAAAAACATAGGAAAGCCATCAGGGCTTGGAGCTTTACTAATGTCAAAAGAAAATACAACACTCCTAATTTCCTCCTTAGAAGGAATGACAACAAGATTATGATTTTGGCTCTCAGATAAAAAAAATCCTTATCGTTAAATTTGAGAACAAAGACACTTTTGGTTAGAAATTCTAACAATGTCTTCAAATAGAAAAATAGAAGTGATAAGAAAAAAGATAAAAGAATCTCTTTGTTTGTATGTCTACGTGACTTCATGCATATTAATGAAGTTTGAGTTGCATTTTCTATATCTTAAAACACATTTTTTGTAAGCAATGAGCGTGTAAAAGAAACTTCTAAAATATAATGTTATTAGTAGGCAAGGAAGCTGAAAGGTTTTGGTTTATTATTATTTTGTTTGTGTTGATTCCTTTTTTGTTTGTGATATTTTTTGATGTCTTGGTGAAAAACCTCAAATATTGTTTAAAGATTATTTGTTTAAAGATGGTTTGGAAAGAATTTAAGGACAACAATCATGCAAATATTATCATTATCTTAGAATTTAACAAATTGATTCTACTAGATATTATATTATAAGCTATGTGCATCTTTCCTTCACAATTAATTTTTAAAGCTAACATTTATTTCTAAAATATCTAAACACCAATGGTTATTAATTATTCTAGAATAATTTATGTTGTATACAATTTATAATTAGTAACAAAGACACTTCTTCATAAAATATAAAAAATATTTCTAAAATAATTAGTGTGTCATGTGACATATAAATCATGTTTAAATTGGACAAGCAACTAAAACCATGATAATAAAATCCTAATAAAGGAGAAATAAAAATTCTAATAATTGAGACAAAAAAGAGAAGAAAATAATTCTAACCAAAAATTGACAAATTACCAATAAAAAATAAAGAAAAACTTGTAATGAGTGAATTCATAAATAGATTAAACCATCAAAACATTAAAATAACATTTTCTAACTAATATTATCAAGAAAAAAAAAATTAACACTAAATTTAGACAATTAAAATTTAGAAAAATTAGTTAGCACTGAATTTAGAAAGAATTTTTTTTAGTTAACATTAATTTAGATAGTTAACACTAAACATTGATTATTCTAGGGTTGATTTGTGCACATTTCCAAAAGTAGAAAAAAAGTAATCCTAATTTTATGATATAAATTTTTTTAACAAAAAAATGTTTTACTTAATAACAATCTATGTAAGGAAAGGAATGTGAGATTAAAACTAAAACTAAAATAGTGGGGGAATGTAGACTACAAGTGGCATTTAACAAATCTACAAGATAGGCATCAAGAATTCAAAATGAAGTAGCGATCAATCCATTGGTAATTGTTAAAATTGAAACATATGTAGTCTACAAATGGTAGAATCCTTCAAAATAATGGAAACAACAAACACAAACTTCTACAAGAATGCAAACAACAAATGCAATAATGAAAACTAGAAAAGGTTTGGGTTAAGAAAATTGACAAAAAAATAGGGTGAAAAAGCACTCACATACAACCACAACCTAAATAGTAAATACTTATAATGTGCTATTTAAATCTCACCAAATTAACTAATGATATTTTATTGACTTCAAAAATATAAGTCAACTTTATCTATAGTGTCAAAAAAATAAAATTAAACTAGCAATTGTAGTACATGAGGTGAATTAATAAGCCATTTAGTAAGTGATTTGTATGTGCAACAAAGGTCTAAATGGAGAAGTGATAGCTTCAAATCAACCATGCATTCACATATAGGGGTCTAAGCATGATTGAAAGAAAACCTCTAAATTAGTAAGATAATAAAAATTAATTACCTGAGGTATAGATAGAGATAAGGAGAGAAGTAGAGATAGAAAAATAGAGATGGAGAGAGAGATAAAGAGAGAGAAATAGGGAGAGATAGAGAGAGATATGGGAAAAGAGGGAGAGAAATATGGAAAAAGAGGGAGAGAGATAAAGATATATGGGAAAAAGAGGGAGTGAGGGAGGGAGAGATTGGAGAGCTAGGGAGAGGGAGAGAGAAGGAGAGAGATTGATAGAGAGAGAAGAGGGGGAAAGAGGGGGAGAGAAGGAAGAATGGGAGAGAGATGACTCAACATATAGAGGGAGAGATATAAATAGAGATGGAGAGATATACATAGAGATGTAGAGATGTAGGGATATAAATAGAGAGGAAGAGATCCAGATAATGATGTGTGTGTGTGTGTGTGTGAGAGAGAGAGAGAGAGAGAGAGAGAGAGAGAGAGAGAGAGAGAGAGAGAGAGAGAGAGAGAGAGAGATTATTATTTTACTTAAAATCTAACAACCTTATATTTATTATATAAATTAAAATTACATGTACAACTTTCGTATCATTTGTTTTATAGATAATGATGTGATTCACTAGAAACATTAATATCAAGCTTTTTTATTGCAAATAAAGCATTTCTCCTATCACATATAAATTTGGCTCCAAATATAATTTTCTTCATTTGCATCACCACTTTTCATTCCTTTTGTCAATATATGAGTTTACAATTATCCCCAAAATATTAATTATAATTGCCTAACCTAATAGAAAATTATTTAATTAAAACATTTGAAATAATTATATAATTTAAAATAATTAATAATTAGGATTACAAGCATAACATAATTGATTAAAATATTTATAGATATTTTATAATTATTTTAAATTTTGAAATAACAATTGATAATTTAGAAAAATATTTTATATATAGTGGAACCCCAAAAATAAATAATTAAAAATAAAATAATCTATATAGTATCAATTTTAATTCTAATTGTAACTTAATTTTAACTCTAATTTTCAACATTAAATCTTGTTTATTAATAATAATTATGCCGAGGGCATCTACAATGACATCAAAATGTTTGTAAACAAAAATTATTTTCTGAAGCAATTTGACATGTAAATGATAGATAAATGCATGAAATATGCCATGTTTAAGCTTTTGTGGAGGTGTTATTTTATTACTCCAAATAAAATAGAACCCTTGTCTCCAACTAGATTTGTGTTCTTGGTGTTTAGTATTTTAGAAAAACATTTATTTTAAAGATGATTTTCAACATATTTTACATATATTTTTTAATCTAATCTAATCAAAAAAATATATAATTGTACTTAATCTACATAATTATTAAAATTTTAGTAATAAAATATAGTAAGAGACTTAATTTTTTAATTTTGTTTTTGAAAAACTGAGAGATAGCCCAAAAATCCCTACGAACTGCAATGCACTCAGAAAACGAATATAAAATTGAAAAGTAATGTAGTGTCGAGTGGGAATGGAATTTGTACTCCAAGTGCAGATTCAATCCATTGTGAATCGATTTCCAAACGATTTCAGACGTTCAGAGGAGCGTGCCCTAACGGCACTCAAGCGCACATTCAATTCACTACGTGCCCTAACGGCACTCAAATTACAATGCCCGTTGCAAAAAGCAGATCGTGTTTAGCTCCAATTTTGTAATCCTTTATTGCTTTGTTCAATTAAAAAAAAAAAACAGATCGTATTACCGTTGAAAAAAGCAGGATTTCAATTCTTTTAAAAGGAGTTATACTAGAGAAGCAGGGCAGATTATATTGTTCTTCCATTTTTTTGGTTTTCTTTTGTAAGTTCAATTTTTTCTTTTGGCGTGGCCATGCCTTTGAGTCTTTCTTTCCTCAGTTTTAGTTTGTAATTTTTACTTTCTATACTCAGATGTTTTCATTTGCTTTCTGGGTTTGAATTGCAGTTTTTTGTTTTGGTATTTTGTGTATTTTTTTTCTGTGGAGCGTCATTTTTAATGGGCATGGAGGTAGGCAGCAGCAAGAATTCTACGTTCTGGAGTGGCTGATTGGAGTTATGCACAGAAAATGGTCAGTATATCTTATACTCTGTTCTCTTGTTTTTTCTTTCATTTTGAAGAATTTATATGTTTTAAGTAGTTCATTTACAAGGGAATTTGGTGTATATTATATTATTGAATTTCTCCATCCATTCAGTTGAACGGCATAAATATTTCTCCTCTCCATCCTCTTTGGATTTCTTAATAGGATTTGAAATTGTTAGGGTAGGGTACTATTTCGAAAAATTCATAGGTATTCTATAAGGAAAAATACACGTATATGAAGTTATGAGTTCAGCAATTAAAAAACTTATGCATTCAAATTCAAACATGTATGTATTTTGTTTTAAATAGAATATATGCATTTCTACACGCATTGTACATTGCATTTAGTTCTGAGCAAAATCAATAGAGTTGAGAATTAATTGCAAACTGTAAAATGATGTATCATAGAGATGTTCTTCCAATTAGAGAAACCCTTTGCATGCTGCAGAATATCTGACAGAAGCCCTTTTTGGCAGACGTTTTCGGAAGATTTTTTCCAGGATTAGTAATTTAATGTTTCAGGGTTTTTTCTCCATTTGTAATTTTTTTTTTTGGTTTTTTGGTTAGTTTGCTTTCTGAGAAAAGGGTTTAGAAATTACAAGAACGCTTGTCAAGACTTACGCTACCTTTCAGAATAACAGCATTGAGATTTTAGAGCAAATACATTTACATTTGAGTATTTGTGTGAAACTTTACTTTTAAAATTTCATCTAAGATGGGTTTGTAAGATGGGTTTCACTTGAGTAATTGAAAAACGAATTTGATTAGAGTCAAATGTATATTCATTTCTCGTGTTCTGACAGTGTAGTCTCCCTGGCCACCTTTATCAAAGCTACAGTTGCCCATGTTTTAAGCAGAGTGTTAGGAAGCTATTTTTTCGTCTAGTGACTAAGCTCAGTTGAATTCGAGGTTCTTGATGTGTACTCCAATCAATTCTGCCAATTGTGCGCTTGTTTTCTCGAAGGTGTCAGTGATTTGCACGGTGCTTTTCTTGGAGTACCTTTTTTCTTTTTGTTTCTTCATCCTCCGTGTTTTTAATTGGATATTTCGAATTCTCGCTCGTCTACTTTATGTGCAGGGGCTTCCTCTGTTTCTTGTTCAGGCCATGTTGTATTTCCTTTGGTATCCATTTGGTCCTCAGTCTTCTTTGTTTGTGTCTGTCTGACTTGTTCTTGTCCTATTTCTGCCATGATGGCACTAGGTTTTGTGTGGCAAGTATTTTGGCTCTTGCTGAGGCTATTGTGCAGAGGCTTGGCAACCTTGTCATCCTATTTGATGGATGCATTTGATGCATGATCATACTCTTCCCTGTTTGTTAAATGAGGACTGTTTTGGTTTTGGTTGAGATTCTTGTGTCTTCTTTTGCTGATTCTGGGTATTCAGGAAAAGAGGAATAGCTGGGTTTCCTCGTTAGCACCTGTATGCAAGGAATTCAGTGGACAAAATTGTGATCAGAATGTTTATTTTGAGACTGTTACATAGCATAAAAACTTTATTTTATGGATTCTTTTTTAATATGTTCCATGGCCATGTTGTGGCAAAAGTGAAATGGATGATAAATTAGGTTCCTGTAAACAAATTTGACCAACATAAAAGGTTTCCCTACCATCAAATTTACACTGCAAATGCATTACATGTATTAATATTATAATATATTTCCTCTGTTTTCTAAGATAGACATTCTTACCCAAAAGCCAGTACAGCAACTTATGTTTCCCGACACTTGGGAGAGATCTCTTCCCTTCTCAGTAGTCACAATTGTGAGATTTCTACAGAATTGAGATGAGAATGCAAAGGTAGAGGTGGTTATCCTACATTGTAGTAGGATTGTTCCATTCTAATCTATACAATGTCCAACCTTACATCCTTAAATAAATATATCTATAGGTGAAAGCAGTTATCCCCTTACTGTGAATGCTTGGTTGCTGTAAATGTAATACTGGACATGCAATGCTACTATATAAACTTTGTATCTGTATGCCCTATTTTAGTAAGCTAATGGTTGATCTTGGCAGTTTGTGTTACATGTTATGTGTGGGAGGGGGATAAATATACATATTATCCTATGTTTTTTTGTATAGTATTCTGAAACTGCAAAATTAAAATGCAAGGAATGATAACTAGTGTGTATTTTGCAAGTAGTTAGTGTTATTGCTATTCAAAATTGTAGAAATAATATAAATGAATAAATAAATAAGGGATTATTCAGCCAAATCCCCTGTAACTGTAGATGGAGTTATTCAGAAGAAGAGGGAGGTTTTAAGCTTGAGAATAGGATTTAATAATGAAAATTCCCAAACAGTAAGTGTCTTATGTTTATCTTTATAAACTTCGAACGATTTATAGAATAACTATGTATTTGTGAATTTTTCCTTATAAAATATCTATTTATTTATGTATTATGCTACTGTGAAATTTCCAATATGCACAGGGTTTCACAATACTATTATACAGTTAGCTCGTAAGCTTATTATTGGCAGAATAGCTGCCGAAGATTTGTCAGGAGCTCTTTTTGGCAGTAATTCTTATTAATTCTATATAGGATTAGTAATTTAATGTTTCATGTTTTTCTGCACCATTTGCGAACTTTTTTTTTGGTTTTCGGTTACCTTTCAGAATAACAGCATTGAGATTTTAGAGCAAATTTTTGTGCTTCTGAAAATAGTAATTATAATATACTACCAGATTTGATTACGTTCACTAATTCATGTATCCTGTTTTAAATAGAATATATGCATTTCTACTCGCATTGTACATTGCATTTAGTTCTGAGCAAAATCAATAGAGTTGAGAATTAATTGCAAACTGTAAAATGATGTATCATAGAGAAGCTTGTTCTTCCAATTAGAGAAACCCTTTGCATGCTGCGGAATATCTGACAGGAGCCCTTTTTGGCAGAAGTTTTCGGAAGATTTTTTCAGGATTAGTAATTTAATGTTTCAGGGTTTTTTCTCCATTTGTAATCTTTTTTTTGGTTTTTGGTTAGTTTGCTTTCTGAGAAAAGGGTTTAGAAATTACAAGAACGCTTGTCAAGACTTACGCTACCTTTCAGAATATAACAGCATTGAGATTTTAGAGCAAATACATTTACATTTGAGTATTTGTGTGAAACTTAACTTATAAAATTTCATCTAAGATGGGTTTGTAAGATGGGTTTCACTTGAGTAATTGAAAAACGAAGTTGATTGGAGTCAAATGTATATTCATTTCTCGTGCTCTGACAGTGTAGTCTCCCTGGCCACCTTTATCAAAGCTACAGTTGCCTATGTTTTAAGCAGAGTGTTAGGAAGCTATTTTTTCGTCTAGTGACTAAGCTCAGTTGAATTCGAGTTTCTTGATGTGTACTCCAATCAACTCTGCCAATTGTGCGCTTGTTTTCTGGAAGGTGTCAGTGATTTGCACGGTGCTTTTCTTGGAGTACCTTTTTTCTTTGTGTTTCTTCATCCTCCGTTTTTTTAATTGGATTTTTCGAATTCTCGCTCGTCTACTTTATGTGCAGGGGCTTCCTCTGTTTCTTGTTCAGGCCATGTTGTATTTCCTTTGGTATCCATTTGGTCCTCAGTCTTCTTTGTTTGTGTCTGTCTGACTTGTTCTTGTCCTATTTCTGCCATGATGGCACTAGGTTTTGTGTGGCAAGTATTTTGGCTCTTGCTGAGGCTATTGTGCGGAGGCTTGGCAACCTTGTCATCCTATTTGATGGATGCATTTGATGCATGATCATACTCTTCCCTTTTTGTTAAATGAGGACTGTTTTGGTTTTGGTTGAGATTCTTGTGTCTTCTTTTGCTGATTCTGGGTATTCAGCAAAAGAGGAATAGTTGGGTTTCCTCGTTAGCACCTGTATGCAAGGAATTCAGTGGACAAAATTGTGATCAGAATGTTTATTTTGAGACTGTTACATAGCATAAAAACTTTATTTTATAGATTCTTTTTTTAATATGTTCCATGGCCATGTTGTTGCAAAAGCGAAATGGATGATAAATTAGGTTCCTGTAAACAAATTTGACCAACATAAAAGGTTTCCCTACCATCAAATTTACACTGCAAATGCATTAATTTACATGTATTAATATTATAATATATTTCCTCTGTTTTCTAAGATAGACATTCTTACCCAAAAGCCAGTACAGCAACTTATGTTTCCCGACACTTGGGAGAGATCTCTTCACTTCTCAGTAGTCACAATTGTGAGATTTCTACAGAATTGAGATGAGAATGCAAAGGTAGAGGTGGTTATCCTACATTTTAGTAGGATTGTTCCATTCTAACATATACAATGTCCAACCTTACATCCTTAAATAAATATATCTATAGGTTAAAGCAGTTATATCCTTACTGTGAATGGTTGGTTGCTGTAAATGTAATACAGGAGCTCTTGAATATCATGCAATCCTACTATATAAACTTTGTATCTGTATGTCTTATTTCAGTAAGCTAATGGTTGATCTTGGCAATTTATGTTACATTTTATGTGTGGGGAGGGGGATAAATATACATATTATCATATGTTTTTTGTATAGTATTCTGAATCCAAATACTGCAAAATTAAAATGAAGGAATGATAACTAGTGTGTATTTTGCAAGTAGTTAGTGTTATTGCTATTCAAAATTGTAGAAATAAAATAAATGAATAAATAAATAAGGGATTATTCAGCCAAATCCCCTGTAACTGTAGAAGGAGTTATTCAGAAGAGGAAGGTTTTAAGCTTGAGAATAGGATTTATTAATGAAAATTCCCCAACAGTAAGTGTCTTATGTTTATGTTTATAAACTTCGAACGATTTATAGAATAAACTTCGAACGATTTATAGAATAACTATGTATTTATGAATTTTTCCTTATAAAATATCTATTTATTTATGTATTTATGCTACTGTGAAATTTCCTATATGCACAGGGTTTCACAATACTATTATACAGTTAGCTCGTAAGCTTATTATTGGCTGAATAGCTGCCGAAGATTTGTCAGGAGCTCTTTTCGGCAGTAATTCTTATTAATTCTATATAGGATTTGTAATTTAACGTTTCATGTTTTTCTAGACCATTTGCAAACTTGTTTTTTGGTTTTCATGTTAGTTTGGTTTCTGAGAAAAGGGTTTAGAAATTACAAAAACCCTTGTTAAGACTTCGGTTACCTTTCAGAATAACAGCATTGAGATTTTAGAGCAAATTTTTGTGCTTCTGAAAATAGTAATTATAATATATTACCAGATTTGATTACGTTCACTAATTTATGTGAATTTTACTTCTAAAATTTCAGCTAAGATGGGTTTCATTTGAGTAATTTAAAAACGAATTCGATGGGCTCCTTAATGGAAGGGTTGAAGTGATTGCCAAACATGTATACTCGTGTTCGTGTTTTGTCTTCTCTTTAAAGTACATGTTAAATGTGGGAGGGGGGTAAATATACATATTACCTTATGTTTTTTATAGTAGTTTGAATTCAAATGCTGCAAAATTAAAATGCAAGGAATGATAACTATAGAGTGTATTGGGCAAGTAACAAATAATATAAATGAATAAAGAAACAAACAAGAGATTATTCAACCAAATCCCCTGTAACTGTAGATGGAGTCATTCAGAAGAGGGAGGTTTTCAGCTTGAGAATAGGATTTATTAATGAGAATTTCCCAAATCCCCTATTTTAGTAAGCTAATGGTTGATCTTGACAGTTTGTGTTAAATGTTAAATGTGGGAGGGGATAAATATACATATTACTCTATGTTTTTTATAGTATTCTGAATCCAAAACTGCAAAATTAAAATGCAACGAATGATAACTATAGAGTGTATTTTGCAAGTAGTTAGCGTATTGTTTTTAAAAATTGAAGAAATAATATAAATGAATAAATAAACAAACAAGGGATTATTCAACCAAATCCCCTGTAACTGTAGATGGAGTAATTCAGAAGAGGGATGTTTTCAGCTCGAGAATCGGATTTATTAATGAGAATTTCCCAAATCCCCTATTTTAGTAAGCTAATTATTGATCTTGACAGTTTGTGTTACATGTTAAATGTGGGAGGGGAGTAAATATACATATTACCCTATGTTTTTCATAGTATTCTGAATCCAAATACTGCAAAAATAAAATGTAAGGAATGATAACTATAGATTGTATTTTTTAAGTAGTTAGCGTATTGTTCTTCAAAATTGAAGAAATAAAATAAATGAATAAATAAACAAACAAGGGATTATTCAACCAAATGCCCTGTAACTGTAGATGGAGTCATTCAGAAGAGGGAGGTTTTCAGCTTGAGAATATGATTTATTAATGAGAATTTCCCAAATTCCCTATTTTAGTAAGCTAATGGTTGATCTTGACAGTTTGTGTTACATGTTAAATGTGGGAGGGGGATAAATATACATATATTACCCTATGTTTTTTTATAGTATTCTGATTCCAAATATTGCAAAATTAAAATTCAAGGAATGATAACTATAGAATGTATTTTGCAAGTAGTTAGCATATTGTTCTTCAAAATTGAAGAAATTATATAAATGAATAATTAACCAAACAAGGGATTATTTAATCAATTCCCCTGTAACTGTAGATGGAGTCATTCAGAAGAGGGAGGTTTTCAACTTGAAAATAGGATTTATTAATGAGAATTTCCCAAATCCCCTATTTTAGTAAGCTAATGGTTGATCTTGACAGTTTGTGTTACATGTTAAATGTGGGAGGGGGATAAATATACATATTACCCTATGTTTTTTTATAGAATTCTGAATCCAAATACTGCAAAATTAAAATGCAAGGAATGATAATATAGAGTGTATTTTGCAAGGAGTTAGCGTATTGTTCTTCAAAATTGAAGAAATAATATAAATGAATAAATAAACAAACAAGGGATTATTCAACCAAATCCCCTGTAACTGTAGATGGAGTCATTCAGAAGAGGGAGGTTTTCAGCTTGAGAATAGGATTTATTAATGAGAATTTCCCAGCAGTAAGCGTTCAATGTTTACAGTGTTTATTTTTATAAACTCCCAACGATTAATTTTAGTATGTTCTTTTGACTTTATGTTGATCGGCTATCTTTGCATGTGGGTGCGACCTTATAGAATACCTATGTATTTATGTATTATTCCTTATAGAATACCTATATATTTATGGATTTATTCCACTATGAAATTTCCAATATGCAGAGGGTTTCACAATCCTATTATATAGTTAGCCCATAGCTTATTACTGGTAGAATAGTTGTGTAAGGTTTGTCAGGAGCCCATTTCAGCAGATGTTTTGGCAGTAATTCTTATTAATTCTATATAGAATTAGTCTGCTCCTTATAGGTATAGCTAGGTTTCCTTGTTAGCACCTGTATGCAAGGAATTTAGTGGACAAAATTGTGGTCAGAATGTTTATTTGGAGATTGTTACATAATATAAAAACTTTATTTTATAGATTTTTTTTAATACACTTCATGACGCAAAATGGATTATAAATTGGGTCCCTGTAAACAAATTTCACTGATATGAAAAGTTTCCCTGCCATCAAATTTACACTGCAAATACATTACATGTATTAATATTATAATATGTTTCCTCTGTTTTTGAAGATAGCATGCTTATGCAAAAGCCGTTACAGAGCAACTTCTGTTCCCTGTCACTTGGGAGAGCTTTCTCTTCCCTTCTCATCCGTCACAATTGTGAGATTTCTACAGAATTGAAATGGGAATATATAAATATATAAATAAAGGTAGATTCAAGTATATAAATAGGCCTCTGTACCTTTACTTCAGATGTACAGAGCAGACCTCTCTATCTTAATCTAGTTCCGCATTATTGGAAAAAAAAAGAGCATTTACTAGGCGATTTTCTAGCAGTGATGGGACGATACCTTTTCTTCCTTTTATGTGATTCGACTCCACTTGCAGATTTTTGGTGGCATCCATAAAGGGGTGAGATGGAGTGCCTCCCTGACCTAGTTACCAGAAACGCGACGGGAGACTTCTGTTTCACGTTTCGACGGCAGAAACGGGTTTCCCGTTGCGGACGGCCGTTTCAGCCGTGGTTTTCGTTCACTGAATTCATCCTCTTCTTTTTGTTCACTGAATTCATCTTACATGAGCAACATTTCTTCATTCAGCACGACCACGCCATCCTTGTCCAAGCTTCTTAAGGGAATCTGCAACTATCCATAGGAGTGTTGAGTGCAGACAATAAACAAATTTATGATCATCCCTGATAAGATTTTCCAGTTTGATCAGGAAAAAGTTTAGTAGCAGATTATCCATCTTTATCTCTACTTCTATGCCTTTTGTACTTTCACAGTTGCAACTTTACGTCCCAAAGCAACAAAAACTTCATTGAGATCTTCTGGTGAATAGTTTCCACCCTTGGGCTATATCTGGGTAAAGAACCTTGATAACCACTGGGGTATGATCCAATGTCCATTTCTAGACAAAACCATATGATCTCTCTCCTATCTTAAGGGATTCTTCCCCTCTTAAACAATAGCAGTCGCAGCTTCTTCTCTTGCCTTTGCTACCTCTAGTTTGTTCGTCTCTTGTATGTCTATTTCCCTAGCCTTGTATTTTGAATTGATTGCTTCTTCAAAAACTAGATTGTACATGTCCCCTGTTTCTTTTGGTTCAAACTCCAGGATCTTCTCTTGCCTTTGCTACCTCTAGTTTGTTCGTCTCTTGTATGTCTATTTCCCTAGCCTTGTATTTTGAATTGATTGCTTCTTCAAAAACTAGATTGTACATGTCTCCTGTTTCTTTTGGTTCAAACTCCAGGATTACTAATTATGTCCCAGCTTGTGACATGCTTCACAAAGAGGATGAACCTGAACGCATATGCCATGGTGTAGATGGCTTACCACTATCCTGTATGGTCATTATGGTCACCATTGACGTATTCTCATCACCCCAATTTCTTCTTGAAGCCTCTGACATAGGGGCAAAACATGTAATGTCTCCTTTTAAGGCATCATAGTGCTTTTATGCCATTTCAGCCGTGGTTTTACTATATTATATATATATATATATATATATATATATATATATATATATATATATATATATATATATATATATATATATATATATAATCCGTTTCTTATACGCAACCTTTTAAACTTCTGTTTCTCGTCACGTTGCGGTTGCGGTTGCGTTTCTCGTTTCTCGTTTCTGGTAACATAGCAGGCCCTGATCACCCTATGTTCCTTCCTTGCGAGTACAAAGAGTAGCAGTCCAATCTCCTAGTTTGTTTTCATGATAGACATTGGCTAAACAGGCTAAATTAATGCTACTCTGGAAGCTTTTCTCAACCGCCGGTTCAGAATGAATATACACCTGCTTACACGATGAAATCATTAAGATATTTTTTTTGTGCCTAAGACTCACAACCTTTCAAATACTCAACCTCACTGGCAGATATGGGTGCTAGCAAAAATGGGTGGTGCATTATGGAGGCGGACCATATTTTGTTGACCGGCAAGGATCACACTGAAATATTCAACGCAACATTGGTTTGGTGCGTAGGTTGGGACGCCATCACAGGGATGTAAGTTATTTTAGGAAAATGAAAGGAAAGATGCTTATAAATCATCCTCTGCAACTTTGCATGTGTCCATGAGGTAAGACCATTCTGGTCATCAATCTAAATTTCTAGGGACCGAGTCACCTAGGCTTCATTTTTTAGGCTTAAAATTTGAACTCAACCTTACAGGATTCAAAAACAGTGAAATAATTCTAGGAGTTCATTGTGTAAACAAAAACGTTGTGCCATGAAGCAACTTTGTGTGTGCCACGAGGCAAGACCATTCTGGTCATCAATCTAAATTTCTAGGGACCGAGTCACCTAGGCTTCATTTTCTAGGCCTAAAATTTGAACTCAACCTTAAAGGATTCAAAAACACTGAAATAATACTAGAAGTTCATTGTGTAAACAAAAAAATTGTATAGTTCTATGCTAATTAAATCTGTAATAAGAATAGTAATACTTAAATTTATTCTACATTTGATCCTTATTCTATATATTTGCTCACCGATTGGAAAATATAGTTGTACCTCAATCCAAAATTGAACGATTGTTGCACCCATAGATCCCAACAGTTGGAAAGGAAAGTTTGTGTGGTTATTGTTCCAGCATCTGCAACAATTTACTTTGACAGGGAAGGGCACTTGTCATGCCCCAAAATCAAAGAATTTTAAAATGGCCGCTGTTAGTTAAACCAAAACATATTAAGGGATGATACTGCAAGAAAAAAATGTATGGAGGAACAAATGCCCAACATAATGGTGCATGGGAAATTAAATTGCAGATGGTTTAAAAATAACAATAATGATAATTGCAGTCTTTTTTTTTTCTGTATTAATAGTTTAGATTCTTTAGAATGACCCACCAAAGCAAATCCTTTGGGAATTCGTTAGATCTTTTTTTTTTTAAATAATAGCAAATTTTAAAGAAGTAGAGGAATGAAATCAATTCAACCAAGCCATGTGTCTCCAGGCACAACTGAAAGCGGGCAGACGTAGCCATTTGGTTTGGCTCACTTAAAAATGATGAATAACATGCTACTAAGGTCTGCTTGGAACATAGAAACATAGCCTTAAATTTATTTCTTTCTTTCTTTCTTGTTTAATTGTATTTTGCCTGTTTATTTTATTATTATAATATTATTATTCTTTTTACAGGCAGCAAACCAACGTTTCTTTCTTTGTATTTCTTTCCATGAACTTAGTGATTCTTGCTATCATGTCTGAATATATTTCACCATAACTACCAGTTTTATAAGTTTGTTGCTGAATTTATGTTCGCATTGTTTGCTTGCAAATATGTATTACCATTTATATACGTTGCACTTAAAATTGTAGCACTTGGAGTTCTGTGCTTTCAAATCCTCATTCCAAAATCTTTTGCAGCCAAGACATTTGGAATTTTCAACAATCTGTTGGGATTTTTGGGAGGTAGATCCCCTGAATAAATGCAACATCACCATACGTGGAACAAATCTTCTTCAGTAGATGATCCAGAAAGATGGTCCAAAGGTATTCGTACTTCAATTGCTGGAATTTTCAAATAGTATCTTTGGATTTCTAGAGAAACCTGCATTATGGACTTTTCAAGTTTCTAAGTAGCCAAAGCTCTTCCATACATTTTAATAGGATTTAAATGAGAGCTATCAGTTTTTTACAATCCATATAACATTTAATAATTGCTTCTGGATTCGATTGTGTAAGCCAATTTTCATCATCTTTTATTTCCTCCCACAAAGGGTATCAATTAGAGCTATCAGATAAAAATTGACTTACACAATCGAGTCCAGAAGCAATTATTAAAGGATTCAAATGACTTTAATTTTTATCTAAGATCAATTTGAACTTTTAGCAGATGCATTAATGGATAGAAAAGTAGATGGTACCGTTAATTAATAGCTTTAGCTAGACAAATTACAAAGAAAGATCTAAATGCAAGAGGGTAGAAATAAATGTGTAGATAATGCTTGTTTGAGGATGGCTTTTTTCAGGTAGACCTCAAATGATTATTTAAACTAAATTACCTGAATTGTGTTAGTAATTTTAGTTAGATATGGTGGCATCGTCTACGTCACTTTCAGTTTGAAAAATGAAATTTGACATCCTCTACATATAATCTAACAATCAATTAGTTTAACATATATATCAACTGTATAATAATTTTTTCCTGAACAGGGCAGAGCCAGAGGTGATTGACTCTGTTTGACCCTACCAATACGTTCACCATATCTTGGTCAACATGCTGTCGAGGTAAGCTTATTTCTTGGTTCTATCATCCATGCATGGTGAGATTTCACGTTTTTTTGTATATGGGCTTTCATGTTCTTTTAAATGTATTGGTTTTTTATATTGGTCTCTGTGTTTTCTTGAATCTGTTGGGTTTTGTAAATGAGTCTCTGTTTTGCAATGCTCTTTCTGCATGACTTTATATAGTTTTTTATTCTTTTGTGTTTTCATGTTGCTCGATGCTTTTATAACTGGCATGCCATCATCATTGTAATTGATTCTTATACATTCTCAAAACACTCAACATAATTCATGCTTCAAAATTCAAGATTAAGGTATCTTTGTGTGCATTTGGGTCGACTGTTGCATTCCCAACATAGCCTTTTCGCCAAACCCATTTTGTGCATACACCAAAATTATTCTTTTCTATTTCTGTTATTTTGAAGCATTATGAGCTGTATCTTGACTATACTTCTGCATTATCTCTGTGTAATAGAGGGCTTGCGTGCATGAATGGTTACCAAACATTTGTAATCCTAACATCTGACAAATTGATTACAATAGATTACCAAAATAGGAGTCTGGGAACTACAACAGCAACCAAAAGGCAAGAGAAACAATACCATGGAAAATCATCCAGAAACTTAGATATTATTGGTATTTCTGGTTATTCTTGCCTCACTTAAAACCTGCGTTCCGGATTAACAAGGGGGTGGGGCATGCTTTATGACATTTGGCACAAAGGAGTGTTTTTTAAGTGTTATATTTGTTGATTAGAGAATATTTAGTGTTTTTTAAGTGTTATATTTGTTGATTAGAGAATATTTTGTCTAGACTATCATTTTGTATAATTGTATATCAGAATTATAAATATTAATAATTCGTTTTTTTGTTTTAGTTTTTGAAGCTGCATTCCGGATTAACAAGGGGGTGGGGCATGCTTTATGACATTTGGCACAAAGGAGTGTTTTTTAAGTGTTATATTTGTTGATTAGAGAATATTTTGTCTAGACTATCATTTTGTATAATTGTATATCAGAATTACAAATATTTATAATTCGTTTTTTTGTTTTAGTTTTTGAAGGTTTTGGTGTATGTAAAAGATTCTGCAATACTGTTTCTTTTTATGTCGGCTTTATTTTAATAATATATATTTTTTAATTATTGTATATTACATTGGCAGACAATTGATCTAAATTTCAACCATGATTGATGTTACAGTGTGTAGAAATGTATGGAGGCTTGAATGGGTAGCTGCTGAAGTCAAATAATGAATGTAATATTTAAATTTTCAGGAAAAAAATGTTAGGAATCTTGAATGGGCTGCTAAGTGCAACATTTTCTATTTAAAATTGAAGAAAATGTTGCACTTTTAAATTAGTTTCTGAAACCAGTATTTGTAAATTGATATGTCAACGGGTTTGTTGTTTAATGCCAATTTTATATTTGGGACATTGGCAGGAATTGATCTAAATTTCAACCATGGTTGATCTTGTAGTGTCTAGAAATGTTTGGGGACTTGAATGGGTAGCTGCTGAAGTCAAATAATGAATGTAATATTTAAAATTTCAGAAAAAAATCTTAGGAATCTTGAATGGGCGGCTAATTGTAACATTTAATATTTAAAATTGAAGAAAATGTTGCACTTTTGACTTAAAGTTTCTGAAACCATTATTTGTAAATTGATATGTCAACAGATTTGTTGTTTAATGCCAATTTTATATTTGGGAGGGTAGAATTGGCCCCCTTCCCAAGGCTGTGGGGAATGGTCATTGGTCATGACCATTCTTTTCAGTCTAGTGTTTGTGTTAATTTTTATATTATTTTTTATTGCATAAAATTCAGCTTTTTTTAAGAATTTATTTTATTTTATCACATTTAATGATTGGGTATTTTTAGTGTAGTTTAATTATTTAAGAATTGTAGTGTAATTGTGTTTGAACATTGATTTACTTGTTGTCTATTGAAGTTTGGGACGAACTTATATTTGATCCAGTTTGATATTTACTATGCATGTTTAGATTTTGACACTTTGGCATTCACTTTGATTGCATTTATTGTTTATATGGAGTGTGTATTTGAGCTTTGACATACATTAGTTTGTTTAAAGTAATTTTTAAACTTGTTTGTTTAGTGTGGTTCACTTTGGCATCCACAACTATGAAGTGTGTGTTTGAACATTGATTTACTTATTGTTTATTGAAGAATGGGTTTAAATTTTAGTATTGATTTATATTTATCCATTTTGACATTTACTTTGCATGTTTAGATTTTGACACTTTGACATTCACTTTGTTTGCATTTGTTGCTTATATGAAACTTGTGTGTATTTGAGCTTTGACATACATTAATTGTTTGTTTGTGTGTGTATATGAGCTTTGCCATACATTAATTGTTTGTTTAGTGTAGTTCACTTCGGCATCCTCTACACACTGTGTGTTGATTTACTTATTGTTTATTGAAGCATGTGTATGAACATTAAACCAAATTTGTGTGAAGTGTGTTTCAAAGTTTCACATTCACATTGTGTTTGTGTGTGTGCTTCATTTGTGGTTGAACTAATTTTGTGTTGTTTTTTTGAACTTTGACATTTTGCTTTGTGTATGTTGTTGAACTTTAAGTTTACTTCATGTGTAGTTGAACTAACTTTGTGCAGTATGTGTTTATATTTGAACTTCCACATTCACTTTTAGTGAAAAGTTTACTAACTTTAGCATTCGCTTATGTGTGTTTGAACGAATTGTGTAAAGTGAACTAACTTTGCATGAAGTTTCTTTGAACTTTTACATTCAGTTTGTGTAAATAGTATGCTAAAATTTAACATTCACTACTTTGTAGATGGTGAGTTTCAACAAACTATGTCTAAACTTTGACAACCACTTAGTTGTATTTGTACTTTGCCTTTTGTATTTTCACTTTCACTTTTTATGAAGAATGTACTAAGTTTGACATTCACTTATGTTGCATGTTTGAAGACGTTTGAACTTAAGTGTTTAACTTTTTGTCAAATGTGTTTACAACCACTTTGCTTATATTTATACTTTGGAATGTTCATTTGTGTTCAAATATTCAATTTCACTTTGTATGAAGAGTGTACTAACTTTGACATTCACTTATGTTGCATGCTTGAAAGTTAGTGTGAAGTGTGTTTGAACTTTGGCAATCACAATGTGTGTGTTTGTACTTTAACTTGTCTAAAACTCAATTATTTACTCTGTGTGTGGTTAAAGTAACTTCTTGTGAAACATATTTACAACTACTTTGTTTATATTTATACTTTGGCATATGCATGTGTGTTTTAACTTTCACTCACTTTACATGAGGAGTATTAACTTTGAGATTCACTCATATTTTATGTGTTTGTACTTTGACATGTTTGAACCTAAGTGTTTACTTTATGTTAGGTAGGTTAAAGTAATTTTTTGTGAAACATGTTTAAATTTAGGCATGTGATCACTTTTGTGTATTTATACATTGGTATGTTTGAACAAACTCCATGGGTGAAGTGAACTAGTGTTGTTTATGTTTAAACTTTAGTAGTTATTTTGCAATGTGTGAAGTGTGTGTTTGAACATTGTGTATGATGTGTTTTAACTTTGGCAACCACTTTATTTGTTTTTACTTTGGCATGTGTGAGTATGTTTGAATTTATTCACTTTGTGTGAAGAATGTATTAACTTTGGCACACAATTTTGTTGCATGTTTGAACTTTAATATGAATTGCCTTTGAACTTTAGCATTTGCTGTGTGTGTGTACTTTGACATATTTACACTTAATTCTAGTTTGTGTATGGTTTGTTATTCACATTCTATGTGGTTGTACTTTGACATTTTTGAATCTAAGTGTTTGATTTATGTTCAGTTAAAGTAACTTTTTGTGAAACATGTTTAAATCTCTCCATGTGCGAAGTGAACTAGCTTTGTGTATGTTTAAACTTTAGTAGTTATTTTGTATATGTGTGAAGTGTGTGTTTGAACATTGTGTAAAATGTGTTTTAACTTTGACAACCACTTTATTTGTGTTTGTACTTTGGCATGTGAGTATGTTTAAACTTTCACATTCACTTTGTGTGAAGAATGTAAGTTTGACACACAGTTATGTTGCATGTTCGAACTGTGGCATGAAGTGCCTTAGAACTTTAACATTCACTTTGTATGTGTTTGTACCTTAAAATATTTTTACTTTAGTTTGTGTGGTTTATGTTTGAACTTTATAGCTAAGTGTCATTGGCATGTTTAAACTTAATTATTTAGTTTGTGTGGTTCAAATAATTTTTTGTGAAATATGTTCAAATTTTATGTGTTAAAACAAACTTGCATGTTTATTTTTATGTGTGGTCAAATTGTAGCATATGTTTATTTTTCATTTGTATGAATGTGTTGTAACCTTGAAATTCATTTTATGTGAATTGTGTGTATGTATTTGAAAGTTAATTTTGACATTCAGTTTGTGTATGTTTGAAACATGGTATTCACATTTTGTCATGTATGTTAGATCTAACTTTGACATTTACTTTGTGAAGTGTGTTTTGATATGTTTGAACAAATTTCATGTGTTGTGTTTATGTGTCTATGTGTCTATGTTTGAAAGTTAATTTGGATATTCAATTTGTGTTGTGTGTAATTCAACTAAATTTGGCATTCACTTTGTGTGGTGCGCCTTTAAACTTTGTCATATTCAAATAAACTCTATGTGGATCATGTTTGGACTTTAGCATGTTTTTGTTTTATAACTTTAGTATTGTATGGTTGCACTTTGCGTGAAGTATGTTTGAAATTCACTTTTTTGTTTGTATGTGTGTGTTTGTTTGAAAGTTAATTTTGGCATTTGCTTTATGTGGTGTTTATTTGAACTAACTCTTGCATTCATTATAGTGTGTGCATGTTGGAAAGACCGTTGACATCAAATTTTCCTATTGTATTTTGTGGATCGTTTGAGCAAACTTTAATTTGCACTTTGTATGGAATGTATGTAAATTTTAATTAGATTTAATGTGGTTGCATTCATTTTGTGTGTGCGTATGCACATGTGTGTGTTTGAATGTTAACTTTATGGTGTGTCTGTGTATGCGCGCGTGCGCACGTGTGTGTATGTGTGAACACTTTGGTGGTTTGTGTTTGAACTAAATTTGATGTTTTAACTTTGTCATGTTTAAATAGAATCCATGTGTTGTGTAGTACCCCTCCCTCGATCAAACTTTTTAGATACTTATTTTGATCTTGGTTGACTTTTTCAGTGGATATTGGTGCATACATTATGTGGTGATGTTTTAGTTAGATATTATGCAATGTTGGTTTAAGCTTTGATTTGAGATTCAACAAATGTTGTTTACGCATTATTTCCTTATTGATGATTAGATGTTAATTTTATTGGGTTACTAACCATGGACGTTATAACACGTTTACTTTATGCATGAGATGCGTTATATATATATGTTATTATGTATGTGTGTAAAATGTATGGGGTGCAAGGAGATGATTTTCTTTCACTCACTTCTGTGAGACATGAACATCACGATTCTCCTTCGTCGGTGTGTCTACCGTGTTTGAATATATACATGTATGCGTGGTTTGGTGATGCATGAATTACAGGCACAAGGTATTGACTTCACCTGGTTCCACAGGTCTGAGCGTACTTAATTAATTCGATGGAAGTGGAGGAGATAGTCTTAAGGCCCTAAATTTCATCCCTAGCCTTGCTCGATTGTAATAACCCACTCTACTCGACCTAACAAATTTTGACTAATTTTTTAATTTTATTTACTCTTAATTGTGTTTGATTCATTCACATACTTTGGGCATCTAACCATACGGGTTAGACATCTGTCCATATGGGACATGATGTTTCATCTATCCAATTCGGGATATGCTGTCCAATTCAGGATAGACATCTATCCAAACGGGGTAGGCATCTATCTAATTTGGGATAGGAAGTGCTCTGGCCAAAGACTTAGATTCATTAGGGTTTTGAGTCACTCTCTAAGAACTGCACTCCTTTACTAGGAGTGCACCAAGGTTGTCGTCCATAGGAGTAAATAAAATAACATAATACAAGCTTGAATTCCGCTTCAGAATTTGGCCTAAAGCCTCGGGAAGTCAAGCGAATCCATACAGGATTCCTTCCATGTATGCGTTGATTTTTTTTTGAAATCTTCCAATTAGTATCTGCACCATTTGATTAAAATACCAAAGAGCTTTGAGAACAAACTACTCACTAAAAAACAAATCCTAATCTCCATCCACGAACGCCTGAGTACAAGGGACAACTCTGCCCCTAGATTGCCTACATACCCGTTTCGACATTGGATCAAGACGTAAAGTATGTAGTTCTGGTTTTTATGGTTTAATGTAAACTGTTTGGTGGGTACACAACCCTTTCTAGGGTCAATGTTCGAGACAGTTTCTTTGCGATTGCTACCCACGATAGTAGCTCTATAGCAAAAAGGCGCAAGGTGGCCTCATGCTTGTGGCCTAAAACAACTAGGTTCTATTTCCTATTAAATACGTCACCCTTAACCCATTATCATCCGCCAAAATCTATCAAGATAAATAAATTCCAGAATGTCACACACAACCAACCCTAATGAGGTTTTCTAAGGTTTAACTGAGCGGTTGTAAATTCTTTTAAAATTTATCTTTTTAGATTATCGAACCAAGGGGGATTACCTGCCCCTTGGATTTTAACTTTCACATGACCCTTATTTCTCCCCGACGGTTTATAGGGGCGATGCCACAGATGCCGTTGTTGCAGTTTTATTAGGCGTTAAATGAAGTAGTTCAACACGATGACATTACCTGTAAGTGTGACCGAGAGGCACCATAGATACACCTAATCTGCCACCTGAACTTGAGCTGGGCTTGCCACTGGACCTGGCTCCACCAAGTGGCACTTCTTGGTTCGCTTGAAATCCACCTGGGCGCCACCTCAATACCGCTGGACCCATTGTTGGACCTTGGTTCTTCTTTGTTACTGGGTCACGATTATCGTCGAGCTAATTCTCATCATGGATCAATGACCACCGTCGATCTTCCTCGGACCTTCTCGACCTTTACTTCTGAGCCCCGCCACGTGTCTTCTTCTGCATGGTGTGCAGATCCACTTGTTCGCCACGTCATCTGCCAACGCTGCTAGTTTTTGGTTTCAACTCCACTTATTTAGTTACTAACTAGGAATGAACCATAAGTTCACAAAAGCTTGAATACACATTACACTTAACAATTACGAAACTATTACATGAAAAAAACAAATTGTTGTTTGAAATTGAAACTAAGATATAATTAAAAGGAACATTTGACAATAACGAGAAAATAAACAAATCGATTACTTTGGGGTAACATTCTCATGAAAGAAACTGTGATACAAATAAATAAATTCTAATAATGAACATAATACACGAAAGTTCCAATTTCTTGAAAGCTAGGATTCTTGCAGGAAATAACTTACAAAATGATTTGAATTACTAACTATTACACTTTAAATAAGAACTTAATACATGAAAGATACTGAATTGCTTACAAGAAGGCTAACAACCAATTTAATGCTTACTTACTTGAAGGGGGAATGATCTTGATAACCACATTACTCATGTTTGAAAAAAAAGGTTAGGAGAGAGACGGATTTCATGCTAATTAACCAATATGAATATGACTCTCAAATAATCTCAATCAATTCACTTTTAATTAACCAATATGAATATGGTTCCTAAATAATTCCAATTAACCAATATACCAAAAGTTCCTAAATAATTCCAATTAATCAATATACAAAAAAGTTCCTAAATAATTTCAGTTAATCAATATACAAAAAGTTCCTAAATAATTCTAATTAACCAATATACAATTATTTAGGAACTAAATAACCCTTCCACTTGAAGCAATTTAACCCTTGCAATTTTTTTACAAATAGTAACTTTATCAATCTCAAATTCTTAGATGGGGGCTAAGGTTTGCTCCTAGATCTTCCTCAATTAAAATTGTTGTTTAATCTTCAAGTGATCATGGAATAGGTTTCTCAAAACCCACATTAAGGCAAGAATCCAACAATAACAATTTATAACTCCTTCCGTCTTCGAAGCTAAGTTTCATTAGACATTTACAACAAAAGATGAATACTTGATCTGAGGTTCACGAGCTAAGTCAAGTCTCATGGTAAAATGATTTCAGATTTGATAACTCTCTTTGGTTTCATATAAAGTTTCTGCACTTCCCAATTAATTTCAATGTTCTAGATTATACCATGTAGATTATATGAACCTTTACTATGAGAATCACCCCTACATTTAAATGTAACTTCTCCCTTTTCTATTCTCATGTTTCCTTAAAGTTAGAAGATGAATTTGACTATTATTAGGTTTGACTATACTAAATGCTTCGTTTATTTTGCATCTTGGAATCCAATAAAGAACAATCCAATATCCAACCTACTACTACTACCAAGAGATTTATAATTTATATTCAAAATGAGGACTATTATTTATAGCTTCTTGCAACTTGCATGATAACATCAATTGTGTAACTTACATGATAATCATAAATATGTACTTGGTATGATGACAATAATGTGTAACTTGCATGGAAACAATAATTAACTAACTTACATGATGTAACTTGGATGATAACAGTAATAATGTAACTCATATGAAGATTAAAAATGTTCATTTTCTTAAATGAGGATTAGTTAGATTAAATTTGAATCATTTGCTTGAAATAAACAATTGACTAAGGTGGCTATGATTTCTTACAGAGGAGGTCCCTTTATACAATCTTAATCAATATAATTTAATAATTTAAAATAGGATAAAAATGCCAACCAAATAACCCGATTAAATCTAAAACTATTTAGCTGAGTCTAAACTATACATATAGTTACAAGTCCATCTACGAATTTAATTCCCTTGATTTAGCAAGATTGAAGAGCCCCAATCCTTTGACAAAAATAACTCTCCAAATTTATCACCTTTAATGGTAAAACAAATTACAAATTTTTATATTAATAAAATTTTATTCATGAACTAGCCAACTCAATTTGCAATTAGATTTTATTTATAAATCACCCCATAAAAATCAAGTCTTTGTATTACAAAACAAATTTTTATATTAATGATTCTTATTTTCACTAATAAATATGAAGTAGGATTAATGCATTTTTAGTTTTTAAAACAATAATAAATAAATAAATAAAATCGAATTTATATATATAATGCAGTCTTTAATTCTTCCTTTTGAATAAAGGAAAAGTGGGGGGTCGCGGGCCCCGCCACCCTTGCAGCCTCAAAGCATTAAAAACTAACATAATTAAAATGCTTGAACATAATAAAAATGCTCGAACAACATTGATTAAAATTTCAATTTAAAACAAGGATTGAAGAGATGCTTATAAATTTATTATTATTATATATATTTTTTTGTATATATGATTATTTATATGTTTTTATCTGAGTTTTATTAAATTTCACAGAGAGGCTAAATAGACTTAGAAGAAAATAAATAAATAACACAAATAAACAAATATATATTCACAAAGAGATAAAACTTATTTGCTGATGTATTCTAGAAGATAAAATTATTGGCAGGGAGAGATTATTTGTTTTCTAGAGATGGTTTTTTTTTTGGTTTTTGTTTTCACAGGGAATAAATTTACAATACATTTGAGGTAGATACGAATCTATAACAAATTTTCTCAGAGATTATTAAAATTTCTCAATGCATTATTGGATTAAGTTTCCAAAATAAATTGTTTCACAAAGAAGAATTCCAGAAAAAAATTAACCTATATTTTCATGCATGTTTTGAGGATAGAATAGTCTAAAAGGAAATCAACCACAGAGAAAAGAAAGGGTTTTACAGAGAAGTAATTTGGAATAAATAAATATTATGTGGTAGTGTTTTGAATTAAGTAAGAAAAATACATAAACAATTTCTCAGAGGTAGATTTCAGGAGAGATGAAAATGAACATTCACAGATTTCACAGAGAGATGAATGGTTCTACATCACATTGAAAATAATAACAACTAGGTTTGAATTAACACAAAGAAGGGATTTCTCCACAACACACACACAAAAAGGTTGTTCAATATATATTTTTTTGTTCTATGCACATTTTGAGGAAAAGGAAAAGAAAACTACTCACAGAGAAAATAAAATACAGAGATTTCTCATAGATCTTTTTCCTAGATTTAAAAAAAATAAAATTGAGAAAAACAAAAAGTAAAAAGAAATCTGATTTTCTTTCTTTTCTCTAAAACAAATTAATTAAATAAAAAGGAATTTGCATATGCATATTTGGAAGAAATTTTTATTAATGCAAAAAAAATAGTTTTTTCTTTTTGATTAATCTTTCTAAATAATTAAGAGATGATTTTTTAAAGCAAAATTTTCATTAAAAAAATAATAATAATCTAAGAGATAAAATATATTTCCTTTTGAAAATACAAATTTCACACATGCAAATAAGTGAATGCAAAGAAGGGAAGCTGAATTGACGAAGCTTTTGATGTTGAATCCTCTCTAGCCTTCTTAGATCCTTCCTTGTAGCTTGGTGAGAGTTCTTCAAGAGCAAACTTAATAATTCTACAATGAAATGTGACTACAAACAAAATCCTACTACTATTAACAAGAACTTGAGAAATTATTTCACACCAAAAACCATGAACTCCCCTATCAAAAGTTTGGCATACAATATATAGAAAGAGTGCACCATATTCCACTTTCGAAAGAATTAATTTGTGATGCCCGCCAAAATACCCTAGAGAAATTCACCTAATCTAACTACAAATAGAGATTTTTTTTTTAAAGCTCATATACTAACAACACATACATTTATAACATCCATTCAATGCATATCAAATACATCATCTACTAAATGCATCATTACAAATTACATCTTTTGCCAATTACAACAGAGCATAGGACATCTTAACACAACTACACAAGCGAAATAACACATCATATCATCTTTTCCCCTAGGGTATCTCAACATCACTACTTTTAAGAGTAACATCCTATAGACTAAGTTCATTTTAGAGCACCAATTCAAATGTTCCTAATCCCCCATCATTACACATCCATTCTATTTATTATGAATCCAAAAACATATCCCTTCATAAGATAGTTGTTAATTTTGTAACGTCAGTCGTACTATTTCATGCTTCCGATATATATATATATATATATATATATGTATTTGATTACATATACTAATATGTTAATGTTAACTAATGATAAATAAAACTAAAGTTAACTTATCGCGTTTGACCAACGGTTACACCGTTCATGGTATCGAGTGGTAAAGCGATTCTCAAACAAGTCGCACTCCTTCCGATCGGGTAAGTAAACGGTGACTAGTTTATATACTGTGGTGAGAGGTACGTAGGGAAGAGATGTGTCTTCCCACGTGGGAAGACATATCTCTTCACTACATAACCCCTCATTCACTTATATAACATGCTTACATTGAGGAGGATGCACACACCAAAATTGATAAGTGTGGTGCATCTTTAAAATATGCTATAGCAGATAAAATACAACTTTCAGATCGTATCTCCATCTCTTCTATTTTGATCATAGAATTTTGAAAGAACTTAACATGGTATCAAAGCATAGTTAAGGAAGATCATATTAAAATTCTATAACGATCTCATAAACTTTCACCAGGCTCTTACTAAGATCACATTCCCATAATCCTAATGGCAATGGGAGTTAGGTTTGAAGATAGATTAGACAGAGCATCAAATTTTGTATCTTGAAAATTCAGGATCATGCTTGTTTTGAAAGAAAATAAAATTGACTCCCATGTCAAAAGTGAAATTCCTGAACCCTCTGATGATACAGAGAAAATTCAGTGGAGCAAGGACAGTGAGAAGGCCCTTAAGATAATTGTGGATTCAGTGAGAGACCACATTGTACCAGTCATTTCTAAATATGAGACGACCTTTCAGATGTTCAAAGCACTAGCTGACATTTATGAAATCAACAACACTAGCAGGGCTCTCACCCTAAAGAATCAACCACACCATATAAAGATGAATAAAGGAGAAACAGTTACATCCTATTTCTTGAGGATCACCGAGCTTAGGAATCAACTATCCACTATTGGATATCTATTAGACAATAAAGAACTTGTTATGATGGCCCTAAATGGACTTCCTACCTCATGGGAATCGTTCATTCAAGGAATCAGTGCTTGTTCTAAATTTCCTAAGTTTGATAGATTGAAAACCGATTGCATTCAAGAGGAATTCCGACTTGTCACATGAGAAATAAACCAAAACAATGGTAATGAAGACATTCAAGTTCTAAACTCTAATTCCCACAAGAAAGGAGAGAAGAAAAACTTTAAGAGAAAGAGGGACAACAACTCAAATGGGAAGAGGTCTTCAAAGAAGAAGAGAGACATTTCTGAAGTACAATATTTCAGATTTGACCAATATGGGCACTATGCAATGAAGTGTCCAGACATGATCAAACAACAAGCTTCAATGGCAAAAATTAAGAAAGGGAGTAATTTCGAGAAGCTAGTCTTCTACTCAGCCCTCTCTAGTCAAGTCACCTCCAGTTTCAACACATGGGTGATTGACAACGGAGCATCTCGACACATCACTGGATTTCATGAGCACCTGGATACACTTGTAGAAAGTTCAAATGAAGAAGTGACAATTGGTGATGACTCAAATTATCCAGTTATGGGAATAGGAACCTGCAATATCAACCTAAAGTCAGGCATATCCCTACAGCCGACTGGAGTTCTATTTGTACCTGGTATAAAGAGAAACCTTGTCTCAGTTTCTGCACTTGAAGATAAGGGTTATAGATTAACCTTTATCGAAGGAAAGGTACTTGCTTGGCCAAAGAACTCCACCATCAAGAAATCCCACACCATTGGAGTAAGACAAGGGAGCCTCTACAGACTTTGCACCACTCCACCTCTAGCCTTGATTCATGAGACTCCAGATTCGAATGAACTTTGGCACATAAGATTAGGGCACCTTCATTTCCATGCCATACCTAAGATAGAGAAGATGGTGATCAACTTACCCAAGCTAAGTCAAAAATCTAAAGGAGCCTGCAAAGGGTGTGCCTTGAGAAATAATACTAAAGGGTCTTTTAATTCTAGCAATAGTAAATCCAAAAATGTATTAGAATTAATTCATTCTGATTTATGTGGACCCATGTCTGTACCCTCATTAGGGGGATTTTTATATTATGTAATATTTGTAGATGATTATTCTAGGAAGACCTGGATATATTTTCTGAGGTACAAAGAGTCTGAAGAAATCCTTTCTAAATTTAAGGAATTCAAAGCTCTTGCAGAAAATATGACACGTAAGAAAATCATAACCTTAAGAATAGACAATGGGGGGGAATACACTTCTGATATGTTTAAAGATTATTGTATAAATGTTGAGATTAAGAGGGAGTTAACTGTACCTTATAACCCACAACAAAATGGGGTAGCTGAAAGAAAGAATAAGACTATAGTAGAAGTTGCTAGGGCTATGTTGTTTGACCAAAATATAGAAACCTCATTTTGGGCTGAAGTATTTAGGACAGCTGTGTACATTCAAAATAGATGTCCTCATTCTCTTCTTGACAATAAAACCTCTGAAGAAGCCTTTATTGACAACAAGCCTCACGTAAGTCATTTCCAGATCTTTGGGTGTCCAGTCTATATTCATGTCCCCAAAGAAAAGAGGTCAAAGTTAGAACCTTCTGGAAAGAAAGGAGTATTTGTTGGGTACAATGAAACCTATAAAGCGTACAAAATATACATACCTAGTCAAAGACAAATTGAACTAAACAGAGATGTCATCTTTGAGGAAGACATAACATTCAGGAGGTCCAAAAGCTCTAATGAATTAGAACACCAAGATCCTCCTACAAGCTTGGATGAGGATTCCACCCCTGAGATTCAGAGGGAGACCCCTGAAGATGCTGAGGATGAAGTTCAAGGCTTCCCTTTAGAAGAAAATTATCCTGAAACTAGGAAGAGACTACTTTGGGCTAAAAAGATGCTTCAAAAGCTGAAAATTATGCTGCTTCAAAGGGGACCTTCAGAGAAAGTAAGAGACCTAACCTATTTTCCAGTTATACTGCCTTAATGAGTGAGATCATTGATGCAAAACCTTCCTGTGTTGGAGATGCGCTCAAGCATCAGGTTTGGAAAGATGCTATGTCAGAAGAGTATCAGTCAATTTTGAAAAATGATGTCTGGGATATTGTGCCTAGGCCTAAAGGCAAATCTGTGGTATCTTCTAAATGGCTCTTCAAAATCAAACATGCAACAGATGGCAACATTGAGAAGCACAAAGAAAGGTTTGTTGCCAGAGGTTTCTCACAGAAAGAAGGTATTGACTATGAAGAGACATTTGCTCCTGTTGCCAGATACACTTCTGTCCGAGCAATTTTGGCTATTGCAACATCTAAAGGATGGAAAGTCCATCAAATGGATGTCAAGACTAATTTTCTAAATGGTAAGGTTGAAGAAGAAGTTTATTTGGAGCAACCTGAAGGTTTTGTGATTCATAAGGTTGAATCACATGTCTGCAGATTAAAGAAAGCTCTTTATGGACTGAAATAGGCCCCCAGAGCATGGTATGAAAGAATTGATCACTATCTCTTGGAATTAGGGTTTTTCAAGAATGAAACAGATCCAAATCTCTACTACAAGGTAATCAATGGTGAATTATTAATTCTTATTTTTATGTTGATGATCTACTAATCATAGGAGAGGATAATTGTATTTCTCGATGTAAGAAAGAATTAGCCTCTGAGTTTGATATGAAAGATTTAGGAGTTCTTCACTACTTCCTTGGATTGGAAGTTTGGCAGCAGGCAGATGGTATAATCCTTAATCAAGGAAAATACACCATTGATATACTCAAGAGATTTAGAATGTTGGATTGTAGATCCATGACCACACCTATGGAGACAAATCTGCACAAGCTAAAGGAAACAACTACAGAATCAGAGTTTGCAGATCCTACACTCTACAGACAGATTATTGGATCTCTGATGTATTTGGTAAACACAAGACCTGATATATGTTATGTTGTAAATACACTAAGTCAGTTCATGTGTGAACCCAGGGAAATACATCTTGTTGCTGCAAAGCATATTCCGAGATATCTTCGAGGAACTATTGGTTTTGGTTTGAAATATAAACATGTAGAACTTGACCTACATGGATTCACTAATTCTGATTGGGCTGGAAGCATAGTTAACAAGAAAAGCACATCAGGATGTTGCTTCAGTTTAGGATCAGGAATGATCTCATGGATATGTAGAAAACAGTCTTCAGTTGCTCAGAGTTCTATAGAAGCTGAATACATTGCAGCCTCCATGGGAGCAAGAGAAGCTGTATGGCTCCGGAAATCACTTGTAGGACTGTTTGGTCAGCCCTTAAATCCTACTATCATCTACTGTGACAATCAGAGTTGCATCAAGCTTTCAATGAATCAAGTATTTCATGACAAGTCTAAACACATTAAGATTCCTTATCACTATGTTCGAGATATGGTGGAAAGGAATGTGATCCGACTGAATTATATTAGTACAAGCGATCATATTGCAAACATTCTTACCAAGCCTCTCTCCAGGATCAAGATTGAACACTTTAGAGATAAACTTGGTATGGTTGAAAATGTTATTTAATTTTGAGATAGTCTCATTTATTCTGATATACTAATATATTTAAAGATGTTTAGTATGTAAACTCTTTTATTTGTCATGTGTGTGACTCCATGACTGCATGGGCCTTTTGTGAACATTATTGAGGGGTGGCGACTTTTCAATAATGAACACTTGTATTGTAAGGTGACGATTTTACAATTATCAATTTAACTATCTTGATGGATATCATGTGGCTTGATATCTATGGACATGTCATGATAGTATATATATATCTCTGAGACATTATGGTAGATATCTGTTGGTTGATATCATTAAATAAACCATAATTATGATAGATATCTTCATGGTGAATATTATGAACATAATATTCGTGGACATGCCATTAAATCATTATCAGTATGGTAGGCATCATGTGATTTGATGCCAGTGCACATACCTTACTTGATAACTATGAGTTATGGTGAGTATCATAAGACTTGATATTCATTGTTGAACCATATCTCTGAATATCACTATGGTGTTATATCTCCTCTCTTCACAATCAATGGATGAATTGTGATGTTTTCTCTAACATGAAATATCCTCCCTAGTTAAGAGGGAGTGTTAATTTTGTAACGCCAGTTGTACTATTTCATGCTTCCGCTACACACACACACACACATTTGATTGCATATACTAATATGTTAACGTTAACTAATGATAAATAAAACCAAAGTTAACTTATCACGTTTGACCAACGGTTACACCATTCATGGTATCGGGTGGTAAAGCGATTCTCAAACAAGTCACACTCCTTCTGATTGAGTAAGTAAACGATGACTAGTTTATATACTGTGGTGAGAGGTACGTAGGGAAGAGATGTGTCTTCCCACGTGAGAAGACATATCTCTTTACTACGTAACCCCTCATTCACTTATATAGCATGCTTACATTGAGGAGGATGCACACACCAAAATTGATGAGGGGGGTGCATCTTTAAAACACACTATAACAAATAAAATACAACTTTCAGATCATGTCTCCATCTTTTCTATTTTGATCACAGAATTTTGAAAGAACTTAACAATAATACTAGATCATAATCTAAGATCCACAATGCTTAACAATAGGATTACTAACATATACAAGTACATGAAGTATAACATCAATGCTTAACTATTATAGGTGCATGATGCCACCTAAGATACCTATATCATTTCCATCTAATCCATACACAATAGCATCTCTTAACACATACCATATGAAATGTCAACAACACACTATTACAATTTCCATTCTACTTCAATCTCGAAGATCATCAATGCTTCTCATTCACAATATTACAAGAATCATCTAACTTGCAATGAAATCACATATCCAACTCTATAAATGAAACTAGATCATTTCTTAAAGATACATATCATCACATCAAGATTACTAATTACATGCTCATACACAAATCATAATAGCATGTAATAACCCTTCTTAACACATGATACCACCAAGATTCACACATAAATAATCTAACTCAAACCCATTCCTAATGAACACTTTCACAATATAGATCACATGGCATAACATTATCTTAATGCATTCCAAGGTCACAATCTTTCAACATCATATTACAGGATATTATGATTCACAAGAGCACATATTTTATACCCACATTTAGCAAATCATCATGATACAATATTAACCCTAATGGATAGAAATCAGCTCCATAACTCAAACACATGATAGAGAATCATTGAATCCATACAAATCCACGACTATTCATTCATTTGCGTATCCCAAGAGTAATTGACACTAAGGATTAACATCCTTCCAATCAAGGCATGCATGATCATTATTATATTCACTACCATCCACAGGATACACACAATCATTGCAATCATTTAATTCCTACTAATTGGAAATTACATTCATCATGAATATCGAATTACAATAATCTTATCTTATATATCTCATTTCTAAATAAATATTCTACAAGTCTCATTACACATATTCCAAAATATTTGTTACATGGCTTCCTTTACAATTAATAGAAATCCAAGTCCACACACGCAACATCCAAATAAGAATATCCCAATGGAAGAAGGCATCAAACCACCCGACCATGTGGAACCAAATAGGAACCACTCCCCGTGCTAGGAGATGACATGGGCTTCCAACACTCACTCATGACCTAGGATGACACCTAACAACCACGAGACTCAACATAGCACATAATGAACCCAACATAACAATAATCACATGACAAGACAAGGCTAAAATCAACAATAGACTCTCCCAGAGGCGTACAATAAAATCATGGGATATGAACATGGTCACATGTAGGAATGGAGTGTCATCACATGCTGTCCTCATATAGAAGAGAATATGGCCATCCTTACCAATCATGCTCCTACGTGCTAGCCTTACAAAGATGGTAAATATGCACCCATAGTAGACATGTATGCTATCCTCACAAAGAAGAACAATCCATACTCCTAATAGTCATACATGCTACCCTCACAAAAGGGGTGAAAAAAATCCCTTAACAGACATGTGGAGACATCTCAACCTATGTGAGTACAAGGGAGATTGACTTCCCATCTCATATGGCCCAACCAAATAGAATTATCTTATTAGGTGAAAGCCAAAACCAATCAATTATTACATGCTATCATTGAATCACAAGGAGGAAAACTCCCATTGTGCCCTGGCGGTCCAGGTGCCAAGCAACCTAACTCACGCGACCCTGGTCATCACAAGGAAGCCAACTCCCCCTAATCATATGCCAATCCATAGGGTAAGACATAAAATGACATCAAAACACATGAAATAATGTTCACAAGAAGGCCTTCAAGAACGTATAACATCACTAAGCACATACTGCACATAGAGCATACATATGAACCATTACAAGCATATGGCCTTCACAAATGCCTCATAGGCATAGTACCAAAGCAATAACATGAAACACAAGCGCATAATAAGCTACTTCAAATCCTCAAAAATGAGGTACAAAACATCCCATTGGAGTCATAGAAGCAATCCTCAAACAACAAGGCGACAACTTCTTGTTCAAGCAACTTTTGCATAAGGAAACTCTTCAATGGTAGGGCATAATCCCACTTATCGGAGAATAAAATACATCATGAATCATAATAGAACATCATTAACCAATCAAAATTTCTCAACACATACTTCACATGCCTATGGGAACTCACACAATCCATACTAGGACTTTACAACACTAAAATTGACCTTTCTGGGCCTTTTGGAGTAGTTTAGCTCTCTTGGTATGCACAATGGCATTCCTGGTTTGTAGGGTGGCATTTGTGGTACATATCATAGCATTTTTGGTTCATTGCACAACGTTCTGGGTCCATTGGTCAACGTTCCGGGTCCATAGGTTAGCTCTCTCAGTCTGTAGGTTAGCTCTCTTGGTCAGTTTGTCAACTCTTTGGGTTTGAACAATGGTGTTTCTGGTATGTATAGCAGTGTTCCTGGTAGATAGGGTGGCGTTCCTGGTTATTTTGATGGTGTTTCTGGTTGGTTTGGAAAAAAATGACCCCAAGGGCATGACCAGGAGGTTGGATAAGCATCAGAAGGGGTGTACACAAGGTTTATGCATCAAATTTAACTCACATAAATGATTTTGCAACTCAGTGGGTAAGCATTTTGGCTAAAATTATATTTTAGATTCAAAGAGCAAATGAGAGCACGTAATCTCCGCATAGGCCAAAAGAGCTGAACCAAAACATTTCCAAACCTTCCAACACTCCAACAACAAGATTACAAATGCCTGAACATGACATGGAAACTTCACTGTGAGCTTCAAGAGCTCTTATAGTGCAACAAACACACTCAAATCAGAGTAAACAACTCCTATCTCAACCAAGAGTTCACAAGAGAACAATACACAAACAAGTATCCAAAACACTCTTAGAACATACTGGAAACATCAACATTCATATGCACGGGATCCATTTTCATTTTAACATTTCAGAAAAGTAACATTCCCAGAAAATACACGAGAATTTTACAGAGAAGATTCACAATAACGATTCACAAAAGAGAATCAATCTTTCCTTACAAATCTAACCATACCCTTATCAAACCAAAATCAACTAATCCCGAAACAATCTTTGAGTTGTAGACACGACAAACACTTTTTTCACAAGAAGGAAGCATTCACTGTAAACAAGAATGTAAAAATTAAAAATCTACCGACCTCCAAATCACAATCCAGAAGAGTCAAATCGAAGAGGAAGAAATGCTGAATCCAAAACCACTCCAAAATATTCAACCCAAATAAAAAATACGAATCCAAAATCCAAAATAGTTCTCGCTGGTAACCCCCAAACAGCTACAGGAAGCCAAATAAAAAGATCTCTAGCCAAAAAATCTCGACCAATCAAATAAATTCATAAAATTAATATTTCCTACCTACCTTGTATAAATCCAAGGTAGCATATTTAATATATTTCCTATCAACATTTTCAATTTCACCCAATCAAATAAGAGGGTAGATAAAAACCAATCTATTTTATTTTTACATTTCCATACATAGTAAAAGCAATAAATAATAATGGCATTGTTATTATTTTAGGAGTGTAAGAAAAGAAATAGGCTTATACCTTTATTATTATTAATAATAAAATCAGCTTTATAACAATATCTAAAATAAATGAAAATTAATCAATCATCAATAAACCAAAGGATAAAAATAATTAAATAAAACAATAGCTAATAAATCAATTAAATAAATAATCAATCAATTAAATCCAAAGTAAAACAATTAATTAGTAAATCAAACATTAATAAATTCAATAATAATAAATCAAATCTCTATTAATTAATTAATTAATTATAACTTTATTAATTATTACTCATCAATAACTAATTAATTAAATAAACATTATCCAACCATAGGATAATTATGTAAAGATGTAAATTAATCTATAAGACATAATCTAGTCTTTATTCATAAATAAACTCATAGGTCAATTAAGAAGCCTATTTTGTACATAATATAAAGAAATATCAATAAGTTGATAAAACAATCATAGATATCAAAGAGTTAAATACAATTTTCAAATAAAATGAAAGGTACAAATATATATATATATATATATATATATATATATATATATATATATATATATCCTTATTCCCTACTTAGGCTTTCATATTGCTTTAAGTAATATACAAATAGAAAGAAGGTGAGATACATCCGTCGATCTCCAATTTGAGTCGCTTCCTTTCAGTCCTTTGAATGAAGACGAGAACAAGTTTCAGGCGCTTTTTTCGCCCAACCTTGAAGCTTTTGCTTCCCCAGAATTCTTGGTCAATCAAGAATACCTGACCCTACACGAATTGTTTTAACCAAAGAATTCGAAAGACAAGAGGGAATCTGGTGCATGCCTAGATGATACAAGCATTTTCATTTTTCTAATTCTTTTAAGAAACAAGCATTATCATGCAAGGATATGGTAGAGAGCATAAAATAAAGAATTCCATCTATTTCTATGGATAATTTAAATCATTACTCGGTCGAGTATAATGCCATGCATAGCAAAAATAAATAGTTGGAAAAAGCAACTATTCTCTCTAAGATTCCATATTCGGCACCCGTCCCGGAAGGTAACTTTCTTTACACAAACCTATCCATAGCTTGGTTCCCACAAACAAGAATACATTTTAAGAATACAATCTTTTGACTAATTGAAATAACATTTTCCCTATTACTTTCGTAAAATAAACACTATTTCATCTCTTTCACCTAATTGAATACAATATTTCGAATTTTGAAAAGCAATATAATTTCATCAACAATTTTTGAATAGATACAAAGTAAAAAGGTGTAACAAAAGTATGATTTTCTTTCATATAAAGGAGTAAAGTATGAGTACACATTCCTTAATTGAAAATCTAACCTAATCCATTTGACAATAATCACTATCCTTAAACAATTAAATTAACTATCTTAACTATTTCAACATATATTCCACCTAATGATTTCTTTCTTCATCTTTTCAAGGAATAATAACACATATTCAATAAAACAAATAACATATGAAATATCATAAAAGAAATCTTATGCTATATATAAAGCTTTTGTTCTCTAACTTCTTTATTGCAAATATAACCAAAATAAAATAAGATTCCGACCTCTTTATGCTTGAAACTGGTTGGAAAATACTATGTCGTTCCTCCTCTAAATGGATCTACGTCTTCCTTGATGGCTCAAAATTCTCTCTCTGATCTTCTATTCTTCTTCTATCTCTGCTAAAAACAACTCTTTCTCTTTGTCCGCAATTCTAACTTAATATCTATCCGCTCCTCTGCTATTTTCTATCTTTTTCTTCTCCTTTCCTATCGATCTTATGCCTGTATTTATTCTAAATTTCCCCTATGATATCTCCTAAGTTTGAGGCTCGGTTATGGTTATCAAATTGAAGTCTTTTTCTGCATTTCGACAGGTCTCTAACTTAACTATCTCATGTCTTCCTATTCTCATAGTGCTATCAGTTTAGCTATATCTCTAGTCTACACGTCTTGGAGAGATGGAAGGTTAAATAACATCTTCTACAGTTGTGGAAGATGAGTCAACTTCCTTTCACCATGGATCGTGGAGTTTGCAGCTTTCTAACGTCATAATTCTAACTCTATGGCACCACGTGCCTGTTAACTCCTCCCTCCTGCAACTACAAGCTATAGATCGTGGACTATTTCAAAACTATCTTCGTGGAAACTATGAGTCGACTACAACCACCGTGGGATGAGGGAGTAGTCTATGGGTTTAAGTTGCCATTAACTAAGGTTGAGGAGTGGTCTGCTTGTTCATGGAGTAATCTGCAGTTACGTGGGCTACTCTCTTGCTTGGTGGGGAGGTCAGCCTTGTTAACTACCACTTAGTCAACTATTAACCATCGTCGCCACCTTTAAAACAAACATCCACCACCTTTGCATTACAATGTTAATTTAAATAAACAATATTATATTAAAGAATATATATTGCATTCAATTTATTAAATAAAAGAAACCTAATTAAGACTTTTAAGACATTTAATAAATTGACTATATATATATATATATAACGTTCGATTTTTTTATTCATAGAAAGGTAAAATATAAACATGATAATATATATATTCATGCATAATTATAAATCTATCATTTCGAATTGACAAGGTTAATTTAATCACTTTCAAAATACAACTTAATGCATAAACAATCATCGATTTTTTATGCATGCGTAATCCATACAATTACCTAATCGACGAGACCATAATACTTATTTTCCAATGAAAAAAACAATAATCGACTTCATACCATTGAAATCATGTTGACATAAAGTTCGCATTCTAAATCAGATTTAATAGAAATATTAACTCGCTAATTAATTAACCCTAATTTTTCAACTATTGAACATTTTCAAATATGGAATCAACGTAATGACTAATTTTTACTCAAATAATTTCAATTTAAAATAAGCATCAACAAAGTCACAATTCAAACAATGATGCCTTGACAAAGCCATATTTGCACAAACAATTTTCTATTGTGGTGTGTGAGATTCCCCTAGTCTACTGAAGTCATAAGTAAAAAACAACTCTACTTGAGTCATGTTCTCGCCTTCAACTTCGTTCACCTGTCCCTGCATCACTTGCACTCAATAATTCATTAGCATTGACAATCCCCAATTAAGATAATACTAGTTATCGAATTACATATGAATAAAATGCATACATCATTTCCTTAGAACTGAATTATCGTAAAAATGAATGCTCATATCTGTTTCAATTTCAATGCATAAATAAAAACCTACATTATATCTCTTAAATACACATTATAAAAAATATGGTTCGTGACAAATTAATCCAACCCAAGATAAACCATACACATACATAACCAAAAATACAAAGATAGAACTAGATACCGACTCAAGACTGGACAACACTTATACCCGATAAGACTGACAAGGTGAACATAATAGACCATGAGTAGGTGAGGGAAAACCAAGTCATCTCCAACAATTGCCATTGGGATTAGGACACGCTCAGACCTGTGAGACCAGGTGGATTCGATGTCTTGTACCTGCAATACTGCATCCACTGATAAACACAACAGAGCATATATATATACAACATCATAGTAGCAGGCAAGTGAAAAATAATCGCAACACCTTATCATGCTCGCAATGAATGATAAGGCATCATCCCTTTCGCGAAGACAGTCACCCAATACAAACACATCTCATAAAATCATCATCATGAAGTAGGGTTAGTATCATCATCATATATCATGAAATCATATAAATAGCATAAGAATCTCGAATACATATAAGCCATCAAGAAATATCATCCATCAAGTAATCATAACATGTCACCCATCACATAGATCATCAAAAGTCATCAATATATCATATGTCCATATAGCATCATAAATGTCTATTGCATAGGAATAAATTCATAACCATCATCATATGTCTAGATAAGTCTATTGAACCATGAATCAAAATGTAAGTCTAGGAGGGACACTACATAATTGAAATGAAGATTCTTTTCTAAAATTGTTTTTCATGCAACATTGATTGTTGACATAGTGAAAGTTACATGCAAGAATGGAAATTTGAAAAGACTCTCCTAGAAACTTCCCTTTTTCTCCTACGACATGTGCTAGAATAAATAATTTATAAATAAATCTTATGACCTCACATGTGTCTTCACTTATTAATTCTTTTTATTTAAAATTCCAATCATATTCAATTTATCTTATCTATCTAACATTACTCATAGAATCAATAGTAATAAAAATAATAATAGTTGTAATAATAATAATAATAATAATAATAATAATAATAATAATAATAATAAGTTAGGAAAAGAGGGTTATGACATCGATAGTGAGCATTGTCTGTTGTCTGTCAACCTTCCCTATGTTGGTATGCGGGTCGTGTCTCTGCTTTGTTTTGTTGAATGACATTTTATGCATTTGTGAATTTAAATTATTCTCTTCTAATGATTTTTAATGAGAAATTAATTATTAATACCTTATGGACATTAATAATTAATGGATATTGCGTTTAAAAAATTAAATTAGAAATAAATGATTAAGAGCATTTTTGTGGTTAAATAGATTAATCAATTATTTTAATTGGTTAGTTAAAATTGATTGATTTATTAATGAAATTTATATTATGTTTTTTTTTTTTTTTTTTTTAAAGATAGAGTTATTTTTACCTTTATGTAATTTTAATGTTAAATTTATTTTGTTGAGTATGTGAGGAAAATTGAATTCAATTTAAAAAAAATAAGAATGAGAAATTTCAATTGATGAAAATATTAGATTTATAATATTTATGATTATATATATATATATATATATATATATATATACTTGTGTATATGGCTCAAATGTGATTAAGATATTTTTTTTGAAATTCTAAATGGATATAGCAAATATTGATTTGAATATTTTAACTGTATTTGTGAGATGATTGCTAATAAATGATTTATTTTGGAAACTTAGGAACAAATCAAGGGTCTTATGGCGAAAACCACACAGTGGCACTGTCTGACCCCAAAAAAGTAAAAAGAAAGGACGCATCTGAGGGCGAAAACCTCTCCGAGGCACCCGAGGATGGAAGGCTCAACATTCTCCCAGCATCATACGAGGAAAAGTCATCCATGTTGGTAGAAGAGACTATCAAAACAAACATTGGTACAGAAGAGGTTCCACACAACATATTCCTAGCTCAATCACTGACAGAGTCCGAAAGGTCAAAATTCATAAGTTTCTTCAAAGAACGACAAATCAACTTCGCCTGGTCATACGCTGATATGCCTGGATTAGATCCAGATTTGGTAATGCATCATTTGACAGTCAAACCGGGGGCAAAACCAGTAAAACAGAAATTAAGAAAAATGCATCCACAAGTGGCATTACTAGTCAAAGCAGAACTTGAGAAATTACTCGATGTCAGATTCATACGCCCAATTGATTATCCTGAATGGATCTCCAACTTGGTACCTGTTAGTAAACCGGATCGCAGCATCAGAATTTGCACAGATTTCAGAGACATCAACAAAGCTTGTCCAAAGGATGACTTCCCATTACCAAATATTGACTTGATTATTGATCTCACAGCAGGTCATGAAATGTTATCATTGATGGATGGATTCTCTAGTTATAATCAAATAAGGATCGCACCTGAGGATCAACATAAAACAACATTTACTTGTCCGTGGGGAACTTTCTGCTGGAATGTCATGCCTTTCGGGCTAAAGAATACAAGTGCTACATATCAAAGAGCCATGACTACTATCTTTCATGATCTCATGCATGTAACTGTGGAAGATTATGTTGACGACCTCTTGGGAAAATCAATAGACAGAAATACACATTTAGACATACTTTCAGTCATCTTTGATCGGTTGGATAAATACAAAGTAAGATTAAACCCCAAGAAATGTGTCTTTGGAGTAACCTCCGGGAAGCTCCTAGGATTCATTGTATCCAAAAGAGGAATTGAAGCTGATCCAGCAAAAGTTAAGGCCATCTTGGAGATGCAACCTCCAAGAAATATCAGTCAACTTCGGTCCTTACAAGGCAGACTCCAGTCCATCCGAAGATTCATAGCACAGCTTGCAGATAAGTGTAATCCTTTTCAGCACCTGCTACATAAAAACATCAAATTCAAATGGGATGATAACTGTCAATAGGCTTTCCAGACGCTCAAAGATTATCTTCTAAACCCGCCAGTTCTGATGCCACCAGTTCCAGATCAACCACTGTTACTATACATATCAGCTACTCCAACAACACTGGGGGCACTCTTAGCATAACAAATGGCTGAAGGCAAGGAAAAAGCAGTATATTATATCAGTCGCACATTAGTAGGATATGAGCTAAACTACACACCAATTGAGCGTGCATGTCTCGCCGTGGTCTTTGCTTCACAGAAATTACGACATTACATGCTTACTCATAAGACTAAGTTAGTTGCAAGAATAGACCCATTGAAATATCTTCTCAATAAGGCAACACTTACTGGGTGACTGGCCAAATGGGTAATGATCCTGAGTGAATTCAACATCGAGTATGTGGATAGAAAAGCGATAAAAGGACAAGCCATTGCAGATCAATTAGCAGATGCTCCCATGATAGATGATGTTCCTCTAAGTTCAAAATTTTCAGACGAATCCATTTTGACAATGTCACATGCCAAGCCATGGCAACTGTACTTCGACGGCTCATACACACAGCATGGGGCAGGAGCTGGCATCCTTTTTATAACTCCTCAAGGGGATTCTATACCAAAATCATACCGCTTATCATTTCCTTGCACTAACAATATAGCGGAATATGAGGCATTAACAACAGGCTTACGAATTGTAGTTCAATGGAAGATCCAGGAACTTCATGTTTTTGGGGACTCCCAACTGGTCATCCGTCAAGCAACTGATGATTACCAAACAAAAGATGAGAAATTAATGCCTTATAAACAAATGGTGGACGACCTGAAACAACACTTCACAAAGATAGCCTTTGAGCAGATACCAAGAGAGCAGAATCGCGCCGCAGATGCCATGGCTACAATTGCTTCCTTGATTGATTTACCTCCAAACGAGACCCGCTATGAGTTCTTGGTGGATAACCTTTTGGTTCCTTCATATGAGATCATGCCTACTGAGATGATATGTGTTGTCGGTCCCGAATCCCACTTATATGGTTCCATTTTCACATACCTACGTGACAATACTTTACCTCCTGATCTATAAAATAACCAACGTCACACTTTCATTCGCCAATCCTCTTGATATGTCATTTTAGCTGATATCCTATACCAGCGAGGTCTAGATGGCACTCTTCTTAGATGTTTAGAAAGTGACGAAGCTCAGATTGCGTTATGGGAAGTGCATGAAGGGATATGTGGTCCACATGCTAGTGGTCCTACCTTGGCCAAGAAACTCATCAGGACTGGATATTACTGGCCCAATATGGAGAAAGACTCATATCAGTTTGTCAAGAAATGTAAGCAATGCCAAATTCATGGAGACCTCATACATGCGCCAGCACAAGAACTTCGACCACTTGCGTCTCCTTGGCCCTTTTGTCAGTGGGGACTCGATCTCATAGGCAAGATTCACCCTCCCTCTTCCAATGGTCACAAATTCATTATCACTGCCACAAAGTATTTTACAAAATGGATTGAAGCCGTGCCTCTCACACAAGTCACAGGAAAATAGATTGCTACATTCATCCTCAACTATATCATTTGCCAATACGGTATTCCTGTTTCCATTATCACTGATAACGGGCGTCCCTTAAAAAATCAGGATGTTTGTGAACTCTGTGACCGCTTCCATATTTCCCATCGTTTTTCCACACCATATTACCTCCAAGGTAATGGCCAAGCTGAGGCGTCTAATAAAACAATCCTGAAAATCCTAAAGAAGACAGTCGACGATGCTGGTTGTAATTGGCATATTCAACTTAATCCTGCACTTTGGGCCTACCGCACAAGTGTCCGCACACCTACATGAGCTACACCCTATTCACTTGTCTACGACGCTGAAGCTATCTTGCCTATTGAGGTCGAGCTACCCTCTTTACGGGTCTCTTTGCAAAACATCATCAGTGACAAAGACTATAGGGTCTCTCGCTTACAAGAGCTGGAACTACTGGATGAACGAAGACAAACTGCTTTTAGTCATCTCAAGGCTTACCAACAACAAATGAGTCGCAGCTACAATCACAAGGTCAAGCCTCGCACATTTGAGGTAGGGGACTTAGTTCTCAAAGAAAATCCTAAAAATCAACAAGACAGAGAGAAGAAGGGCAAGTTCGAACCAAACTGGCTTGGTCCTTACATCATTACAACAACATATGGATCTGGGGCATATCAGCTCTCAACTATAAACCTTCGTAGGTTTTACACATAGCTCTTCAGAGTAAATCAAAATTTTCAAAAATACAAAAAAAATTATAAAACAAAAAAATTGTTACTTGGTGAAAACCTGGCAAACAGGTGCCTTGTGACACAAAAAACATTGAAAAAAAAGAAAAAATGTAAAGAGAAATAATTTCGTCCAACGGTGAAAACCACTTCGGTGGCATCCTGGGCAAGTACCTTGGTGAAAACTGGGTCACCAACGCCATGCGTAGAGACATTGCTCCTCCTTTCTTCAGGATTCACTTTCATCCTTCACTTTGCACACACTCACAACCTATTCATCCATAATAAACTTACCCATTCCCATCATGGCTTGTTATTGATCTACCGAAGATTGGTTTGCCATTCATAATAAACTTCCCTTTTCATCCCTTTCCATCTAAAATAAATCAGATCCTATCTGTGGCTAAGGCAAATCCTACGTCTAGTGATGGGTGTGGAACTGAGAACATCACATGTTTCGAGGAGTACAGTTTCTTCCAGCTTTCTTCAGTCTATTCGCGCACAATCCACAATAAAGCAACATTTGCATCACCGATCCACAATAGGGTTTCATCTTCTCCACAATAAAGTATCAGTTTCATGGATTCAGTCAGTTTCAAATGAGACACAGTAGCAACAATGGGCTTCAACAAATCAAATCTTTCAACAGACTCAGACAACATTATGGTTCAGTGCTATCTATCTTTTTTGTGAAAGTGAACATTGTGACCACAATCAAATAAGACTTATACAGGTGACAAGAGACACTAAACTTGAGGACTACAGTGGATGTTGGTGTCGAGTCTTGGTTTTCTTTTGATTTCATCTTTTTTTTTTTTTGGTGACATGTCTTTTAGCTTTTCCGGGATGTCTTTGACTAGAGATTCTATCTCCAGGATGTCTTTGACTAGAAAGGCGAGGATGGGGTATTGTCACCTATTTGTATTTGTTGTCTGTGGATTGTCTCTTAGTAATGCTATGACTTGTCCAAGGATATGAGGACACTGTGAGTCTAGTGTGAACTGGGGCATTCCTTGTTTGTGACTGTCTTATCTCCATGCAAACAAGTACAATGACTTTCTGGGTCGAACATATGCCTCGATTGTCATAACCTATTTTGCCATAATAAAGCTCAATGATGATAACGCACAAGAAGCTCTTTCACTTTCATATCTTCTGTCTTTCATCCCCCTTTCTTGATTGACCTCCATCGTCCTTCCTGAGTCCGTGTAGCCTGCTATCACATGACTGAGTATAATGACACACCAAAAACATTTGCATTTCATGTAGTTTCATCTGCATTACCACATATAAGCATTTCAGACATACATATATATATATATATCACAATTGCATCACATCCTACACACAACACCTATTAGCACAATTTACATTTGCATTATCATATTTATTTGCATTACATACATTCACATTTGCATTGGCATAACATTTTAAAACATAAAAGAACAAAAATATTGCATTGCATCATGTACATATTTGCATCCATATTATAACCATATCATAAGCATCACATAAGAACATCTCATCACATAGGTACACATGCATATAGCTGCCGCAAAGATGAATCATCTCATATATATATATATATATAAAGTGTCATGATACAATGATGTCAAAATCATATGGCTACAAAAGCACCCACAGGTGTCTACAATACAAAAATGGTACAAAAACTGATACATAGGGAGCCCTCTATGGCTATGATGAACTCCCTCCCTCGGAGCCACCTGGCCTCGATGGAATCTGAGCCCCTGAAGGACCCGCCCCAGGATTATCCCTCCTGTCTCCTCTATCTAGTGGTGGTGGAGGACCCATAACCCCACCACTCGATGCCTGTCTCCTCCGACTCCCTCCCGTAGCTGTCACTGTATGTGACGGTCTATGGAAGCTCCTCGCCCGTTGATCTGCTGGCACTGCACCATAGTAGAGATCTCGCCAGTAGGCAATCTCCTCCCCTGCCCGCAGGACATAAGCATATCCTGCCCCTGTGTCCTCCGCTGCATGTCTCCTGGCCCCCAGTGCTATCTCAGCCTCTGTATAGCACTGAATAGCCTGATCTCGCTCCCGCTTAGTATCTCTGATCCTCATCCTGAGCCGATCCCTCTCCCTCTCCAGTTCCTGGATCTCATCTGCCTGGCCTTGGCAGATCTCCCTCAGCTCTAGCAGTTCATCCTCCATCGGGTCAACCCCCTCCACCTCTGCCTATGGCTCCCCTTGTACGGGTGCCTGCCCCTGTGCCTACCCCTGTGCCTATACCTGTACCTGTACTAGTACCTGTCTTTATCCCTGTCCCTGCACCTATACCTATCTGGGACCCTGTGCTGCTAGCACCTGTAGCGGCAATCCACCGCGACCCCTCACCACCTAAGCCTGTCTCTCCTCACCACCCTCCCTCTGAGGTGCAACCCTCCTCTCTCCAACTGCTCCCCTCCTCCTCCATCGACCTCTGCCCCCATCACCTCCACCATCATCATCATCCCCACCCCCATCTCCCTCTAATGGCTCTCCCGGATCCATCAAGCGTGGGAAGGGATGCTCTGGCCAGTATGCTGTGTACTCAGCATCCATGCTGGCGTCCTCGATCTCTGGCCACATGTCCTAGGGTAGGGGTATCATCTCTACCAGCTGTGTCACTACCTGATCATATGACAGCAAGGGCCCAAACTGTGCCTGATCTCTAACTGTCCGTGCATACAAGCCTGAGCCCCAGGGCATCCTCTGAATCCGACCAAACTGTCGGCCAATCCTGTCCACTAGCTGCCTCTCCAGCACATAGGGCATCTGCCCAATCAAATACCTACTCCGGAAGGTGTAGGGAAGCTTGACTGCATCATCCTCCCACTGCTCGCATCCTAGATATGGTCTCCATATGACCACATCAATGTCATCTATCACTTGCCGCCAATGCTCTAGCCTGCCAATATGTGGCTGTGATGTGATCATATCATATAGGTGCACAAAGCTGCGTCCATGTCCCCTGCCCCTAAAGTGTATCGGTCGGGTAACCGGCAGATGCTCGTAAGCCCATACCTGCAACAATGTAACTGTAGCCCAAACCCACAGATCCATGGTAGACAAACTGATGCAGCTCGTAGTAGAGGTGTGCCAGCACGCACGGTCCCGAAGCATATCTGGTGTGCTGTGTCACCAGTGTCTCCAGTGCTCCTCTCCAACCCACAACCAACCCTCATGTCGCCCTATCTGGACACAGGAATCCACTGATCACTCCTCCTACCACTGCTGGTAATGCTAATCCTGTGGCTGTCATGGTATCCCATGCCACATGTCCTGCTCTCATCTCCAGTCTTAGGTCCTGGAATACTCGTCTCAGGGCCTCCCTGTCTCCATCTCGATCGTATGGGATCAGCTCCCCATCGATCGGTATCTACAGTATCCTATATACATCCTCCAGGGTGACTGTCATCTCACCCATCGGCAAATAGAACATGCATGTCTCAGAGTGCCATCTTTCAGCTAATGCAGTTAGCAAACCCATGTTCGCTCGAAACTCAGGCACATACAGAACATGTCTCAGTCCCATCTCCTCAATAGCAGCTCGCTCCTCGGCTGTCAACTCAGGTCGCAACCTCTGAGTCGACGGGAATCTCTCCCGTGACTCTAGCATCGGCAAATACTCTTGCAGTCAAGCAAATCACTCATGTCAGTCATAGTGGCATTCATTGTTCATCACAAAATGCTACTTTTTATCTACATGCATAGGGCACTCTATCCTAGTGACACTCACTGTTCATCACAAAGTGTTGCTATCTATCCTAGTGACACTCATTGTTCATCACAAAGTGTTGCTATTTATCCTAGTGGTACTCCCTGTTCATCACAAAGTACTACGTGTGTGACACTCACTGTTCATCACAAAGTGTTACTCACATTCGCACTCCCTGTTCATCACAAAGTGTTGCTCATACTCTAGTACTCCCTGTTCATCACAAAGTACTCTATCTTGGTACTCACTGTTCATCACAAAGTGCCTTGATCTATCCTAGTCTTCCCTAGAGGACCTGCTTGAGTGTATCCTCTCAGTAGCTTATCCAATCGACAGCGTATGTTCATCACAAAACTGCTGATTTGACCTAGAAGACACAAATTCACATTTTTGGACACAAACGCGCTTACCTGACATAAACGCGCTTTCAGACTGCACAGACGCGCCTGAAAAACACAGATGCGCCTGATCGACACAGACATGCCTATGCTCTGCACAGACGCACCTGGGCTACACAGACATGCCTTCTTGGCACAGACGCGACTGACCATCACAGACGTGGTCGCATTTGACACAGACGCGGGTTCCAACGTAGACACACCTGGCACAAACACAGACACGCCTCGCGAGAACAGACACGCTTGGCACCAATGCAGACGCGCCTAGACGTTTTTAGACATTTTTTGGACCCTAGTCTAAGCGCATTTATTACCCTATCTAGCATGCATTAATGACAAAATTAAATGCGTCAAAGTACGAGGAGGTTTTGCGATACTTACCGGCTCTCCTGCCTCTGCTGGCCTCTGAAATCGGCGAACGCGGTCGAATCTATGAATGAAGGCCATCGCTGCTGATTGCTGTTGCTCTATTTTCGCTCTGCAATCTGCTCTCGTGGACGTGTAGATGACAATGAGGATGTATTTTCCCCCGTGGTCTATCTTATAGACTACCCCTAGCCTTCGTCTCCTGTGTCAGTCTTCGTTATCCCGTGACTCTGTCACTTTATTCGGTTAGTCCATTCTAGCCTTTCTTTCTTATCGAGAGATTGTCTGCAATCTTTCCAGACATTTTCATCCAATCTCTCAAGGGGGCATATCATTCCCATCCCGGGGCAACTCTGTATCAGTTCATCTTATCTTCTTTGAAACAACGCGACAAGCCGCATTGTCTCAAAGAGGGGCAAAATGTAGACACCCAAAATTGTCATGTCTAATTAAATAAATATTTTATTTATTTAATTATCTAAGCTTAATTCTTCTATTAATTAAATAAATCTTTATTTATTTAATTAATTCATTTATCCTCTTCTAGCCTTATTTCTCATTTAAATAAATACATTTATTTATTTAAATTATCCTTTTCCTAAATTAAATAAATATTTTATTTATTTAATTATCCCACTTCTTCTATTAATTAAATAAATCTTTATTTATTTAATTAATTTATTAACCTTTTCTACCCATGACACATGTCATTCATCTCTTAACTCATACACTACCTACCCCTTTCATTATTTTATTATTTCCCTTACCTACCCTCTAATCATAGCCGACCTCCTTTTACACCTCTCAATCTTATCCCTCCATTTCATATTGTGTCTTCTATATAAGGAGATGCTTCCTTCATTATCAAACCCTAATGATGCATCCAAATGACCCAAGTACTTGATCACTTGACTACACTACGATCCTACTTGCAACCACATTCCGTTCTTTGTTGAGCTCTTGTGCACATAAAATCTGAGAGCAAATATATCAAGCAAGATCAATGGAGATAGGAAGAATGGAGATCAAAACCCTATTGGACATGTGATGGTATAATCTTTGTGATTTTATTTGATTTGCATTGTCTTAGGTAATCTTCATATGTTATGGTGGATCTTTGTTGATTGTTAGGCTAGGGTTTTTGTGGTTGAATTCATTTAGCCTTTGAATATCATTATTATTGTTATCCATTTTCACCATATACAATAAGTACACAATAATTAATCCAATATCATTATTTCCATTAATGAAACAATCACATGAAACATTTTGATACAACATATGGTCTCTTACAAGAAACATAAACCATGTCCTAAGGCATCATCTAACATTACATATCCATTGTCCAATTACAACAAGGAGCATAGCTCTCAAGAACATATTACAATACATTAATCTCATGATATTATCAAGGTACTTATGTCCTATGATCAAATACATCCACTTGCTACATTATCCATCCTTAAGGTGAAGGTACAAGAATCAAAATCCATGCAAGAACCAACCAATGATGAACATGCCAATGGAAGAAGGCATCAAACCACCCAGCCATGTGGAACCAAAGGAACCACCCCTCATGTTAGGAGACGAGACAAGGTCCCACACACACTCTAGACCTAGGTTTGACACCTAACAACCCAAGAGAGAACAACAAGAAGCAACTCAGTAACATAAGCCAAAACGTATTACAAGGCTAATCACAAACATAGAAACTCCCAGAGGTGTACCAATAATCATTGCATAAGAAATGAGAACCAAGGACAAGGATACATGTAGGAGTGAAGTGTCATCACATGCTATCCTCACATAGAAGGAAAACATCACCTTGATAGACATGTCTCTGCATGCTATCCTCACAAAGAAGGGCATATCATCTTGATAGTCATGTGGAGCCATCTCAACCTATGAGAGAACAAGAGAGATTGACTTGCCATCACAATGGCCTTCCCAAGCTTATCCTAAAACATCCTCCCTAGGATTGTCTTGGGGCTCACATCCATTATTATCTTGATTAGGTGAGTCCTAATTACCCAACCCATCTAATTAATTATAAATGTTATCACTTATTTAAAACAAGGAAAACTTTCAATGTGCCCTGGTGGTCTAGACTCTAAGCATCCTTACTAGGAACCTCCTAGTAGCCTATCTCTCACGACCCTGATCATCACATGAAAGCCCACTCCCCCTAACCATGTTCCAAGAACATAAGGGAAAAATGATCAATAACAACATGGAGGATCAATGCAACATCAACAAGGATTCCATAAGCATAACATACATAATGCAACCAATTGCCAAAGACAACAATGCCAACAATCAAGAGCCTCAACATAAGCAATAATCAAATGGCCAAAATGCATGATTCCATCAAAATATAATATAAACATAAGTAAAACCCTTTACAACGAGGCCCATCAACTTGTTGGAGCATTACAAGATCATAACCTCAATAATAAATCACATCTACATGCTAGAGCAATATAAGCAACCTCTATGACAAGGACAAATCACTTGCTAGTGCACAAAAGCATATAAAATAATCAAATCAAAACATAAGACCATACTGGAAAACTCTAAAATCATCAATGGAAGCCTCTAGTAAAAGAACATGATTGGAAAAATAAATCCAAACTGGTGAAAACATAAAAAATACAATTACAGAACATATTAGCGCATCCGGTAAGCAGAATAATGCATTTGAAAGATAAATTAGCGCATATACATAGTTGTATAGTGCATATACCAACTTAATCAATGCTTATACACAATGATTTAGCACATACAATAAATAGAATATCGCAAATGGAAGACGAAATAATGCATGTGGTACACAATATAGTGCATACGATAGTTAAGATGGTGCATATGAAACCCATATCAACGCATATGACTTTTAGCGCATATGCCAGAAATATGGAACACAAAAATGAAAAATAAGATAAGGTAAATAAAAATAGTGGAATTTCAAACACGACCAAAATCTCAATCATAAATTTCACCAAGGTAAATAACGACTAAGGGAACACAGATAAATTCAAAACAAGAACAATACATGAATATAAACCAAACTTCCAAGGAGGGACTTCCGACATCTCAAATAATAGAGAACTCAAGAAAAGCACATACATTATTCCCAAAGCCAAATTTATGATCAAAACTAGCAATTTCCTCCACCATTCCAATGCAAAACAAACTCACAAAGCTCTATCAATTCGCAGGCTTCTCATAATTTCCACAAAGTATACACATAGACACAAATGTTGTTCACGACAGGGAAAATATTCCAAATGAAAATTAAATAATTATTTCCTCCCAACTATATATAATATAACCATTTAAAATCATATTTATTCCATATCCAATAGTTCAAACCCAAATATTTATCCTGAATACAATCGTTCAGAAAGCATAGTGCAAACACTTCTTCCTGGAAAAATAAAATACACAGGGAGAAGAAAATCCCCAACCTAGGACCTGAGGTAATGGCAAAGAATCCAATGAAGTGCAATCCACAATCCAGTCCAAGCCAAAACAAAATCCAAATCCAAATCTCCAGCCAAGAATGAAAATTGCAGAAGAAACTCAAGGATTGCTAACCCAACAAAATGCACAAGCGACCGATTAAATAAAATTCATTCAAAAACCATATGGAAAATCCAGCCAATAGAAATATTCCAAAATACTATATAATCTACCTACCATGCCCAAATATGATATTTTATTTTCCCATGGCTTTTTAGCCAATAACCATAAAAGGGTAGGTTAGTTATATAATATATTTATTTACCCACATGAAGTAACAAGAGAACCATATAATAACAATGTGAAATCATATAAATAAATAAATGAATGAATAAATAATAAACTAAGTCCAACAATGAATAAGCCAAGGGAAATTAAATAAATAAAAGCCACAAATAAAATATAAAGCCTTAAATAAATATAAAACTTTAATTAAATAAAAGCCATAAATATTCACAATAAAAAAATAACAATTAATTAATTAAATAAATAATAAATCAATTAAACCAAGTAAATAACTAAATAAAATAAATAAATAAAAACTATTGAATCCACAAGGCTTAAATCAAATAAAAATAAATCACCCACTAATATTTAATTAATCAAACTATATAATAATTTAATTTAATCAGTAATAAACTATATTAAACAAGCATTAATAAAATAAATAAATCAAATACTCACAATGCCACAAAATGACCACAACTCAACATGCTAGCACAACAACTCGAACCAAGACAACCGATTGACAAGGGATGACAACTTAAGCCTAGAGTGTAAAGAGGGAACTCATACCATCTCCAAGGCTCAGACCTATGAAGCCAGGTGGAGTCGATGTCTAGTACATGCAATCCTCCAACCACCAACCCATGATACAACATATATAATAATATCTCATAAGTAAACAAACAAGTGATAGGGAATCACAATGCCATATCTTGCTCGCAATGAGTGATATGACATCGTCCCTATCACAAAGACACTAGAAGACAATCATAATCATTTTAGCATCAACTCAATCACCATGATCATAAAATAGGGTTAACTTAACCTCAATATCATTGAAATATCATGAGAAATATAATCCATCTAAATAATAAGCACATATAGAGATCATCAAATATGAATCCATCATCATAATAATCAAGAATAAATGTCATCATATATCAAAACATCATATAAGTGTCTACATAAGTCTATCCATCCATAAATCAAAAGATAAATCGAGAAGGGACACTACATCAACACCATAGATGAAATGACCATTGAAAATTGCAAGATTTCACCTCATTTATATAGGCGGCTTACTTGAGAAGTAAGGAAGATTGTAGATTATTCCTTCTTTGTTTTTTTATTTCTTTGTAGATTATTTTTGTATGCAAGGGATTCAATGGACAGGATTGTGGTCAAATATATATTCCATGGCTATGTTGTGGTAAAAGCGAAATGGATGATAAATAGGATCCCATAAACAAATTTATGTTGGTATAAATTGCCTCCATTTATTGGCTCTTCTTGTTGCAGTCTAGGTAATATTGGTATTATGTTTACAATTTTTGTCTACCTCGTATGCCCACCTCTAATTTCTTATGTACTCTCCATATCTTTTCTTATGGATTATTAGTAGGGAAATGGATATTATAGACCATGCTTATTCTAATGCCTTGGCAATGAAAGATTGGTTTCGTAGCCAAAGTCAAATCCACTTCAGTGACTTCAATAAATGTTTGAAATGTTAGATGTTTAATTTTGTTTAGATGATTTTTTTAGTTTTCTTTGGCTTTTTTTTTTCAATTTTGGCATGGCCATGTCTCTTTTGTTTATGAATTCTAATTTTTTATATTTGTTATATGTTTTTTCTTTGTATTCTTAGATTTTGTGTTTTTTAATTTTATTAATATTTTTTCTTAATATTATGGGACAAAACAAGACATGGGAAAACAAAATTCCTATGATGAGAGAACTTCTAGATTGATTTATGATATCCATTATCTCCAAATTCATGTCTCACTCTATACTTGCAGACTTCAATGCCTATAAGTAGACCAATGATGTAATAGTTCTTTAATGCCTATATTTAGGGCATTTAGATTTATCCCACATGTTGTATTTCATAGGTAATTGGTTTAGTGACTATTTAAAGAGATCAATTATACCATAATAACTGAAATGAATTAAATAACACACACCAAGCTTACACTTCTAGACTTAAAAGTGTTAAACACTCAGAGTTGACTGATATTTTCTAGGCTTAATATGTTGCTTAAGGTGTGTGGTCACACTAAGAATACACTTCTAGGCTTAAAGGTGTTAAACACTCAGAATTGACTAACATTCTCTAGATTTAATGTGTTTCTTAGTGTGTTTGGTTTAAGAGTGGCCATAATAACCAAATCTATGTTGATTTGTAACTAAGTATTCAAACAATGGGTGAAAAAGCCAGGGTACCTAACATACTCATTTTTTAAATTCGTGGGAGTATTTTCATCCTTTTTTCTTCAATATGTAGATCCTTCGTTAAGTGTTTTTCTTGATAGATTCCGAAGCAATCAAACTTCTTCTGTAGAAATTATAATCACATTTTCCTAGAGATATCATCATCTAGCAATGAAAAGCACCTTGCCTCACACTCTGATCTACATGAATGGTATCTAAAGCTTCCTATACATGCAATGGTTCTTTAAAAGATTTTTTTTTATTTCTTCTCACTGACTAAACACTCCACACATATTTCCTACTTATCCTTGATAGTTGACAAACTGTAAACCATTTCAACTCTACTTAGCTTAGCTAATAAAAGAAGGGAGTACTTGGGAAATATCAAAAAAAATGGGCAGCCAATTGTTAAAATCATAATATTGATTATGGTTGGTAATGCTTTAATTACACCATTTGATATTATCATATGATTCGTGGAATAGAGAAACACAGTGATTTAGTGGCCAAGATTTTAATAGGAATCCCAAAAATCCAGAATTTTTTTGCTTTCTCCATAACTCAAGGAAAATCTTGTTTATAGTATAGTTGAATTATATTTTAATTTATGAAATAACTGAACATTATTTGAGGTATATTTGGGCATTTTTATTTACCATTGTTGCATAATGATTGGAAATATTTCTATGTCAAAGCTCCTATTTATTATTAGTTTTGAATGTGTTGAGTCTTTTACCAAGCCAGGGCCAACTTTGTCTATAGATTTTAATGCATTTGATCCCAATTGGATTCAAACTGGTGTATACTATATAGGTTTTTCCAAGTGTGATCCCAACTTAGGGTGTAGTTCATGCCAAGTCTGAAGCAAGTATGATTCTAGCCATCATGGTTTGCTTTCAAAGAAAATTAAAACCATTTATCTTACATGAGAATTTTATGAAAGTATGATCTCTAAGCTATGCCAAAAAAATGGAAGATTCTTATTCTCAAATGTCAGTTGATAAATAAATTTTAGTTGTAGTCTATCTCAGTGACCTAAGAAAGTTTGATCTGCTTGTCAAGTTGATGACTTTATTCGAGTAGGCTTCAATTTTTAGTGATTATTTAAATTAAATAATTTGAATTTGAGTTAGTAAACATTCCATGTTTAATTTGTGACATTCACTTTGTTTGTATTTATTGTTTCTACAAAATGTGTCTTTGAGATTGGTACCATTAATTATTTGTTTGCAGTAACTTCAAAGCTTGTTTGTTTAGTGTACTTTTTTGCATCCACATGATGTTTGTTGGAAATGTATTTAAACTTTAGTCATTTACTTTAAGTGCATTTATCATTTGATCTCTATCATTGCATTTATGCTTTGATCTTTGTCATTCAATTTAAGGTTTGATCTTTGTCATTCAATTTGGTGAAATTCAACATCACCTTTTATTGTATTTGTGAAGTGTGTTTTAACTTTTCACATTCACATTGTGTTTATTGTGTTTGCTTCATTTGTGGTTGACCCTTAATATTTACTTCATATGTAGTTGAACTAACTTTATGTGGTGTGTTTTTATATCTGAACTTTTAGATTCACTTTGTGTAAAATGTATACTAACTTTAGTGTTGACAATATGTGTGGCATGGTGTTGTTGTTGATGTTAACTTGTGATCCTTGGTGAAGTTGAAGCAACAAACAAATGTTGTGTGATGAGTCATTTGAGAGAGGTGGTTTGACATATAATCAACATGATTGAAGACAGTCCAAAGTCTATCAGAGGTATTTATGTTAGAATGTCAGTTTGGATGATTAGTAAGTATACAGTAACACTTTGTTGTCATTTTGAGATGGAGTTGCATTTAAGGAGGTAGTTGGTCAAGATCAAGTTTTTACTTGTCTAGTGGAGAAAAATTGTCTAAGGTATTAACAATGCATTTTTCTATGTCTGAGAGTTGGTATTTTGGTTTGCATTTTGCTACATTGCCTTTTTCAGTATTTGGATTTAAAGTTAAGTTTGGCAATATGTTAGGTGTCTAATCCCTGAATTTCAAACCATACACATATGTACAACATAAGTTATAAGTGTTTCCTGTCCAGATTACAGTTTAATAGTGTAATGAGTCCAATTTGACTCACTAGAATGCTTGTGTAGATTTGGGAACATGTTTAGTATTGGCATTTGATTGAACCGGTAAAGACTATTGGTGACAGAAAACTGGTAAAAGATTGATTGGTGAATGTGTGAAGAGATTGAGATTCATGTTTGATTTATAAGTCTTGTGTTGTCATTGATGGAAACAATGTTTTTGTGGTCATATAATTCTTGGAAGCCAACCGGTAAGGTTTAACTGGCACAAAAGTCAGTTTAGCAGAGAATTTGTAATTAGGATCTCAACCGATAAACTATGAACGAAGTTGCATTTGGACAACAGGTACATGTGATTCATGAAGAGTTGGATGATGCGGTTTTACAATGATGATGGAGACGGGTATTTGAAGCTTTGATCCTAACCACATTGGCAGATTCAACTAAACAAGCAAGATTTGATGTACAAAGCAGACATTATGATGAACATTCAACCGATAGTGAAATAGTCACTTAAATCGGTAAAACGACATAGGTTTTTGATTTCTTATGTCGGTGGCCGACATAAGTAAAGAGTTTATTGCATGAATGTCTAGATTCATTGAACCTAGGAAATTGTTCCGAGGTTGTAGCCGACTAAAATTGATGTTTACAAAAAGTGTGATGAGGTATCAAGTCGGTGTGTGTATGAATGTGTATGTGTGTGAGATTGAAGGCGAATTAGGCAAAGTTGATTGTGCGGTGTTTTGCAAAGCTTTGTATGGATGTTTTGTTGAAGTTTTGAGGATCTAACGTGGATCTTATTAGATGCTAAGGTGTTACATGAAGATCATTTGACTGTTGTTTCCCTAACAGTTTGCAGTAGTAAAATCCCCTAACCAGATAGGTCCTAACATGCCTTAACTTGTAAATCCCCTAACAAGGTAGCTCTATATCAGAGTGTTAAATCCTCTTCTGATCCTAACAAGTCATATCTCCTAACAAGGCTTATCATTGAAATCCCTTAACTGAGTGATTCCTGACCGGGTCTACTCCTAACAGGGCATTTTTGTAAGACCTTAACCGGTCAAGATTTCTATTCTACAGATAGTGAATCTTGTGGGTATTAACTCCCACCGTGGTTTTTCCCTTTTGGATTTCCATGTATAAATCTATTGTCTTATGTGGATTCTATTTTATTGGGCATTAGCTTATGTGGTGATATTCCTCTTATGCTCGATAAGTTTTAATTTGTTTAAGTTGGTGATCAAACTCATATTGTTTTTGCTTGCACTGATTCACCCCCCCTCTCAGTGCCTTATAATTTTATTAATTGGTATACGAGACAACCTTCTTTGAGGCTTAACTGATTGAGAAGGATTCGTAAGGCAGACATGGGGGACATGAGTTATAAAGAGATGCCAAATAAACTTGCAGAAACTGAGGGAGCTCTAGAAACATTGAGAGGCAAGTACAAAGCTTCACTTACTAAGAGAAGAGAGCTGATCGAACAATTGTTGGAGGTCTCTGAAAGCAAATCTTCTGATGAAGCAAACATAGGTACACTAGTTGATGAGGTTGAAAAACTAAAAGGTGCAAAGTCTAACCTAAGGAGAGAGCTTGAAGCCCTTACAATCTGGATGAGTCAAGAACTTGAAGAAACGAGGGAATATGAAGACAAGATCAAAGAGAAAGATCATGAGTTCTTTAAGATAAATCAGGAAAATGGTACTCTATATGCACACTGAAATGAGGAAAAAGAAGAAAAATAAGAGATAAAGGCATAATTGGATATGGAAATGTCTCTTAGAGAGAGACTTATGAAAAGGAATGAAACTTTACTATAGATCTCGCTAAAGCTAATGAGAAGCTTGCAAAATTTAACAAGAGTTCTACCATGCTGGATGAATAGATCCAATCTCAAAGGATGAAAGGTGATACAACTGGACTAGGTTACAATACATTTGAGAAAGGTGATCTTATGGTACTAAGGACAACATGCACAAAGGTAAACTTGATCCTAAGATTCAGAAACCCATTGGTAAGAAATTTTATAAGCTTGTTTGTTTCAATTATCATGAGCCAGGACATACTACTAATGTTTGTAGAAGCAGATTTGATGTTACTAATGGTTATAGACCTAATACATTTCAAGGATATAAGCCTAGAACCTTTAATGGTTATTGTTACACTTGCAATATGCATGGATATAGAGCTGCTAAGTTCAGGTATGGAGTAAATAATCCTACATATCACATGAATTAGAGGTCTGATGGTGGTTGGCAAAGAACCTTCAATGACCAGAGAAGTCCTAACTAGCAGAGACCCTATGCTAACTGTTCTAGTCCCTATGAGATGGAGAAAAGAATGAATGTGGTGTGTACAATCTGTCATAACTACGATCATGTAGCTATGAACTACAAAAGAAGGATTAGAAGAGGCAATGTTGGACCTTGGAGAGCTTCTGGTATGACTTGTTATCATTGTCATAAACCAAGACATATGTCAAAGTTCTGCAGAGATAATTGGAACAACCGGTGAATCAATTTGTTGACTGGAAAGGGAAGATAAAAGTTGATTTGGAGGAGACCAGAGCTGAAATGAACAAAATATAGAAAAATAAGGATGATGAGATAATTGAAGTCAAACCATTTGAAGATCCTATTTCTTCATGTAGTGTGGAGAACCCTTCACCGACAAACTAAGTTGTTTAAAAGCTTAGGGAGAGCTTAATGTTAGATCTTTTTCAGAACCCCCTGGAGGAACATAAGATATGTTAAATAGACATACTTTGATGTATTATAATGTTAAGAAGTGATTCTCTGATCAAACCGGTAGGTTTGATGTGTTATGTGAACTGGTAATGTGTTATAAGATATTTTAGGGTTTTACCGGTAATGGAATTTAATGCGGTAGGTAATGGGAAAATAAAAGGAATTTTTTGAATGTTATTTTTTGCATTGTATACTTGAGAGCACACAGAGAGCGAGCAGAGTAGAGATTGTGTTTACAACATCTAACTTGTTTGACATAGATTTGAAGTGTTTTGGTGTGATTTGTGATCGATAATTGGTGAAGTTTTGTTGGTGTTTGGAACCCTAGTGCAAAAGCAGTAAACGGTATAATTTATCCAGATATATTGTTATCTGATTATCTTTCTGAATCATTGGAGATGGACACCCCACATTTAGTTGATGTTACCGATATACCCCATCCTGAATTTAAGAGACACCCATTTAAATATGAAGATATTGGTCCCGTCGGAGCCCTATCTGAAGTTTCTTATGGTGTCTTACATGTTGAAGATATTAGATCTTTCTATCATTGCAAACTAGAGGATCTTGATGTTGCAGCTATTTTTGATTAGTATAAAGCATTGTGTGATAAGAATGGTGTAATAAAGGAACAATTTAAAAGGGTTCCCAAGAAAGGGTTTCACCATGCCCTAACTTTCATCAATGATTCTGATGATGAACTTGTATGATATGTGCTTGGCAGGATTCATGACTAGTTTATGTGGCTCAATTGACCACATAAAATTTCCAAGGAAGCTATTCATGCAGTCACCAGATTTTGTGCCACCGGTGAGGTTGCAATTTTGAGATCCATTCCTAAGAATGATGTAGAAATATTAATAGGTTCTAAATGGGATGGCAGAGAAATGATGGTGAATAATGTCAATGATCTGACAATAAAATACTCTTCTATGGCAATCAGTAATCGAATCTATTACTCCAACAAGATGAACAACATCCCTGCTGCAGCAATTCATACAACTTATCAGATGATAAAGGAAGATGTTGACTATGACTTGTCAGAGGCATTGAGGAGTCAACTTGTGTTGAACTTGGAATCCATCAAGAAGGATAAGAGGCTATGGTTTAAGTTTGGTCAACTAATTCTTGGTCTATTCTTTTATTTTCAGAAATGTTTCCCTGGTATTGGTGATATCTAATGGATAGACGGAAATCATGCATTGATGCAGATGAAGTACAACATTAGAATGCTTGGTAATGTTTTTGACAAGATTGCATGGGGATAGTTTAAATATTTTCAGAATAAAATGCATGCAAGGGAAAGGATACCGACATAGGTTGTCAACCGGTATTAAAACACAATTTTGTTTATGGTTGATATAGATAATTCCATGATGGAGGCAATTGAGCCCCAGACTACATGGGTGATGTCCATGGGATATGAAGTAGACAAAGATCTTTTGGTTGCATATGCTGATCATTTGCTTGCCCAATCGGTAGATATAACAGTAGAACATTTTGACACTTACAAGGAGAAATCCCTTCAAGTGCACTCAAAACTTAACCGACTGGTAATTGTAAAGAAGGTTAGAAAGGAAGTTGAAGCATTTGTAGAGAAAGCATGATTCACAAAAGAATCCATTGCTGAAGCAAGAGCAAAGCACATTGCTTAACAGGTCACAACATCAAGTGCTCTAACCAGTACCCCCACCGGTGTAAAGACAAGAGCTAGAAAAGAGAAAGTTACAAAGAAAGAAAAACCAGTAGCTGTTAAGAAGGAGAAACCAATAGAAACAAAGAAGGAAAAACCTTCTAAGATTCAGTTTCAGAGGAAAGGTAAGATTGTTGAACCTCTCGCTACACCGGTTAAGACTGGTAAAAGGAAAAAGAAACAAGCATAGAAACCTGTAGATATTGATGAAGAAGTGATTGAGTCTGAAGGAGAGAAGAAATCCCTAAGAGCCAGTGGAAAAAGGTCAAAGGGTGTTGGTACTTCTACTATGAAATCTTCAAGGAAATCGGTAACAAAGCTCACACCTCTTGAAAATTTAATGATAAACATTATAGAGTATGGTTTATTGACTAGTGTGAAGAAACTATATGATAAGTTTAATGAAGATGAATAAATACAAATAGAAGATGCAATTGTTTATATGATGAATAAATACAATAAGGCCCTAATTGAATTGCAGGGGAAAATTCCAAATTCACTGTATAATATAATTGATGCTAGATGGCAGACAACCATAAAACAAGATAGAGAATTCATTGAATATGTTCTGAAAAACTTGCAACGTGAATCTACTAAGGAAGAGCTAGATGAAATTCTTGCTAAGGCAAAGGTATATTTCAGGTTGAAGAAAAGGTTGACAAGAATGTTAATCGGAAAGACCCAATCAGTCCATGAGGAGACTGAACAAATTTTGAATAAGGTACTAGGTCTGATTCTGGATGAAGAGGAAGAAGTTAAGGAAGTTGAACCAGAGAAGTTTGAGGCTAAAGATATTCCTAATGGCTTTAAGATAATTGCTTTTAAGCCTGATAAAATTTTGCTCGATGATCAACCGGTGAACACACAAACTGAACCTGAGATTATCCTTGATGATGATGATACTGGTAATAATGATGATGCTAATGCTACTGACAATGTAAATGTACAGGATGTTGATGCTCAAATGTTTAAGCAACATGAACAGGAATAGGGACAGGGAGAAAAGAAAAATGAAGAAGAAAAGAAGGACGAGGAGCCATTGGTAGTTACTCAAAATATTGATACATAGCCCCCACCGGTACAAGAAATTGATGAGGATAAGGAAAGTGAAAAGAAAGAGGATAAGATGATAGTGAAGACAAAACCTAAAGTGACACCTTTCTCCCTTGATACTAAAAAGAAAATTGTGGATGAAGATAATGATGATGTAATAAGTATTCAAGGACCCAGTAATAAGGATACGTTGAGCTCAATCGAGTTGATGGAGATTGCAACTGCCATGCAATCTTGGGCCAAGAAGAAGAGGATGAAATAATAAAAAAAGGAGGCATAAACAATAAGAAGTTTTGTTGAGATTTTGTCAAGTCTCCTAATCAAGACTGATACTGATAAATTTGTTACTCCTATTGACAAGATTGGACAACTTGTTAATGATGTCAGAGAACTGATGAAATCTTTTGAGGATGCAGTGTATGTTAGTGTTGAGAAGGATTACACGAAGAAGAGAACAAAGCACTTAATGACTAATATTGATAAAGGGAAAGTAACTCTTATTGTCAATAAGGACTGTTTGAAAGAAGCACTTGAGACTAGAGGTAAAATACTTTCCACTATTTCAAAATTTTCTTTTTTGATGATTTGAAGAAGAAAAAGGAAGAAGCTGAGAAAGAACTTGAAGTTCTTAGTGAGTCATTCAAGTCCCTTAATGACTCTGCTATCAATTTTGGAAAATCGTTTGTTGAAATTGCACAGAGCCTATAAAAAATCTAAAGCTATTCTTGTAACCCCGGAGATGAGTACCATAGATACCATGGAGGAGTTTGCTGGACAAATCGATACACTTGTGGAGATTACCAACACTATTTTGGAAACTTGGCATAATGATCCGAAGCAGTTGAAATCACATTTTAGTGAGGCTTTTTATAAGCTTGTATTCTAAAAACTTTTTGAATTCTTACATATATATATATGCTATACAATTCTGATATATTTTGATTTAACTATAGCATTTACTTTCCTTTGCCATTGCTGTCAAAGGGGGAGTAGTTGTAGAGTCAAAATTTTGATGTAATTATATTTGGGAGTAGTAGAATAAGTTTTTTAAATATTTGTAATAGCATTTAATTGCTCAGGGGGAGTATATGTCATAGAGTCAATTTTTGTATTGCACACTTAGTTAACAAAATTTTTCCTAAGTGTGGCCATCAATGCCAAAGGGTGAGAATGTTGGCATTCGACTGAACTGGTAAAGACTGTTGGTGATATACGACCAGTAAATGATTGATTGGTGAATGTGCTGAAGTGATTGAGATTCATGTTTGATGACTAAGTACTATGTTGTCATCGATGGCAACAATGTTTATGTGGTCATCTAAGTCTTGGAAGCCAACCGGTAAGGTTTAACCGATACAAAAGTCAGTTTAGCAGAGAACCGGTAATTAGGATCTCAACTGGTAAACTATGAACAAAGTTGCATTCCGACAACCGATATAGGGGATTCATGAAGAGTTGGATGATGCAGTTTTACATTGATGATGGAGAGAGGTATTTGGAGCTATTATCCTAACTGCATTGGCAGATTCAACTAGACAAGCGAGATTTGATGTACAAAGAAGGCATTCTGATGAACATTCAACCAGTAGTGATATAGTCACTTATATCGGTAAAACGACATAGGTTTTTGATTTCTTATGTCGGTGGTCGACATAAGTGAAGTGTATATTGCATGAATATATAGATTCATCGAACCTAATAAATTGTTCCAAGGTTGTAGATGACTAAAATTTATATTTATAAAATGTGTGATGAGGTATCAAGTCAGTGTGTGTATGAATGCGTATGTGTGTGAGATCGAAGGTGAATTAGGCGAAGTTGATTGTGCGGTGTTTTGTAAAGCTCTGTATGGATTTGCTATTTAAGTTTTTAGGATCTGAAGTGGATCTTATCAGACACTAAGGTGTTACAAGAAGATCATTTTACTTTTGTTTCCCTAACAGTTTGCAACAGTAAAATCCCCTAACCGGATAGGTCCTAACAAGCCTTAACTTATAAATCCCCCAACAGGGTAGCTCTATATCATAGTCTTAAATCCTCTTGTGAGGTTAATCCTAATAGGTCATGGCTCCTAATAGGGTTTATCATTTAAATCCCTTAGTTGGGTGACTCCTAACTGGGTATTCTCCTAACAGGGCATATTTGTAAGACCTTAACCGACCAAGATTTCTATTCTACAGATAGTGAATCTTGTGGGTATTAAATCCCATCATGGTTTTTCCCTTTTGGATTTCCACATATAAATCTCTTGTGTTATGTGGAATCTATTTTATTGGGCATTATCTTATGTGGTGATATTCCTCTTATGCTTGATAAGTTTTAAGTTTTTTAAGTTGGTGATCAGACTCATATTCTTTTTGCTTGCACTGATTCATCCCCCCCTCTTAGTGCCTTATAATTTTATCAATTGGTATCAAAGCCAACCTTCTTTGAGGCTTAATCACTTGGGAAGTATTCCTAAGGTAGATATGGGGGACATGAGTTATAGAGATATACCATATAAACTTGCAGAAACTAAGGGAGCCCTACAAACATTGAGAGGCAAGTACAAAGCTTCACTTAATAAGAGAAGAGAGATGACCAAACAACTGTTGGGGGTCTCTAAAAGTGGTTCTTCTAATGAAGAAAACATAGGTGCACTGGTTGATGAGGTGGAAAAACTAAATGGTGAAAAGTCTAACCTGAGGAGAAAGCTTGAAGCCCTTACAATCTGGATGAGTCAAGAACTTGAAACAAGGAGGGTAGCTAGAGACAAGATCAAAGAGAAAGATCATGAGATCTTTAAGATAAATCAAGAAAATGACACTCTATATGCACATTGGCATGAGGAAAAAGAAGAAAAAGATGAGATAAAGGTATAATTGGATATGGAAATGTCTCTTAGAGAGACTCTTATGAAAAGGAATCAAGACCTTACTCTAGAGCTTGCTAAAGCTAATGAGAAGCTTGCAAAGTTTAACAAGAGTTCTACCATGTTAGATGAGTAGATCCAATCTCAAAGGTTGAAAGGTGATACAACTGGACTGGGTTACAATATATTTAAGAAAGGTGAGTCTTCTAGTACTAAGGACATCATGCATGAAGGTAAAATTGCTCCTAAGATTTAGAAACCCGCTGGTAAGAAATTCTATAAGCTTGTTTGTTTCAATTGTCATAAGCCAACCGGTCTAATCCTTATGAGATGGACAAAAGAATGAATGTGGTGTGCACAATCTATCATAACTATAGTCATGTAGCTATAAACTGCAGAAGAAGGACTAGCAGAGATCAGAGCTGAAATGAACAGAATCTGGAAAAAGAAGGATGATGAAATAACTGAATTCAAACCATCTGAAGATCCTATTTCTTCACCTAGTGTGGAGAACCTTTCACCAAAAAACTAAGATTATTAGAAGCTTAGGGGGAGCTTAATGTTAGATCTTTTTTTAGGACCCCCTGGAGGAACATAAGATATGTTAAATCAACATACTTTGATGCATTATAATGTTAAGAAGTGATTCTTGATCAAACCGGTAGGTTTGATGTGTTATGTGAACCATTAATGTGTTATACGACATTTTAGGGTTTTATCGGTAATGGCATTTAATGCGGTATATAATGGGCAAATAAAAGGATCTTTTTGAATGTTATTTGTCATATTGTATACTTGAGATCACACAAAGAGAGAATAGAACAAATATTGTGTTTGCAACATCTAACTTGTTTGATAGAGATTTGAAGTGTTTTGGTGTGATCTGCGGTCGAGAATCGGTGAAGAAGTTTTGTTGGTCTTTGGAACCCTAGTGCAGAAGTGAAAAAAGGTATTTATTTAGATATCTGTTATCTACTTATCTTTCTGAATCATTGAATATGGATACCACATATTTAGTTGATGTTACCAATAGACCCTGTCCTGAATTTAAGAGGCACCTGTTTAAATATGAGGAAACTGATCCCGTCGGAGCCCTATCTGGAGTTCCTTATGGTGTCTTACATGTTGAAGATATTAGATCTTTCTATCATTGCAAACTAGAGGATCTTGATGTTGCTGCTATTTTTGATCAGTATAAAGCATTGTGTGATAAGAATGGTGTAATAAAGGAACAATTCAAAAGGGTTACCGAGAAAGGGTTTCACCATGCCCTAAATTTCATTAATGATTTTGATGATGAACTTGTGTAATATGTGCTTAGTAGGCTTCATGACTAGTTTATGTGGCTTGACCGACCACATAAAGTTTCCAAATAAGCTATTCACACAGTCACCGGATTTTGTGCCACTGGCAAGGTTCCAGTTTTGGGATCCATTCCTAAGAATGATGTAGAAATTTTAACAGGTTCTAAATGGGATGGGAGAGAAATGACGGTGAATAATATGAATGATTCGATAATAAAATATGCTTTGATGGCAATCAATTACCAGATCTATTACTCCAACAGGATGAACAATATCCTTGTTGCAGCTACTCATACAACTTATCGAATGATAAAGGAAGATGTTGACTATGACTTGTTAGAGGCATTGAGGATTCAACTAGTGATGAACTTGGAATCCATCAAGAAGGATAAGAGGCTAAGGTTTAAGTTTGGTCAACTAATTCTTGGTCTACTCTTTTATTTTCAGAAATGTTTGCCCAATATTGGTGATATCCAATGGATAGATGAAACTCCTGCATTGATGTAGATGAGGTACAACATTAGAATGCTTGGTAATAATTTTGACAAGATTGTATGGGGGTACTTTAAAGATTTTTAGAAGAAAATGCATACAAGGGATAGGATACCGATAGAGGTTGTCAACCGGTATGAAAACAAAATTTTCTTTATGGTTGATACAGATACATGCATGATGGAGGCAGTTGAGCCCCAAACTATGGGTGATGCCCATGGGATATGAAGTAGACAAAGATATTTTGGTTGCATATGCTAATCATTTGTTGCCCAACCAGTAGATACAAAAAAGAACTGTAGTGTCATAGAATTGTGACCCTAGCAATTTTTAACTGCATTAGTGTCCTCACACACGCGAGATTAAAATCCTCTATCTTGATCGAAGACCAGATATTTCTCAACCCTTAGAAACAACTTCTTTCTTGGCCTCTGCATCACCTCGTCCACACTCTACCCTGGAGAAAGGGGTAGGATAGGGGAGTTGCACCTCTGTCCCTCCTTGGATAGGGGTGTGGCAACACCCTTTTCCTTCTAGGATAGGGGAATGGCGCCCCTATCCCTACCCTATTTTGGGGCAGGACCCTTCCTAGGGTTGCATTGTTGGTTGTGCATTGGGTGGGAAACTCCTCGGATGTCGGGCCATGACAAAATTCAAATCCACTAAGATGTATTTAAGGTGAATTCATCCTCGCATTTGCATAAGTTGGAGAGGTTGAAGTTGGATGAGTTCAAGTTGCATGAGCGATCAAGCATTCAAGAGCATTCAAGCATTATTTTCCAACATTGAGCATTCTCAAGTCTCCCTTCAAGGCTAGGTGTTGCATTCAAGTCAATGATTCAACCATTGAAGAGGAGATTGATTCCAACATTCAATTCCACACAAGCATTTCTATCAACATTGCTATCACAACCTCCCTTGAGGTGATTTACAATTCAGTCTTTCATTTACATCTACTTTCAAGTACTTTCTTTCATTACTTGATTAATTCCAAAACTGGGGTTTGACCTAAAGGCAAACCCCCAATCCCAACCCATTTTCCTCTCTTTTTAGTGTGTAGGTTGTAGGTGCACAACTATACTTTTGGATTTGGGCTCCATTTGCAGAGGCAGAAAAACCCTTTTCATTTTGCAGATTTTTCGGAGAACCGTGTACATTCCCGCCACGGTCCGAGCTACTTTTCCTCAAATTCGCACGACGACTTCATCTCGACATATTACTACCAGATCCAAGTGCACAACTTCATCCCATATTCTGATCTTAAGTTATAATTAGTTCTTTGTCACTTTTACTCTACATAATTCAATCAATTCCTTTCCATTTAAAATAAGGAAGAGGGGATCAACTTATCATTCCCATTTCATTCAGAACTCAATCTTCATCCTTGAAGGTTGAATCTAGTGAATTTACTCTCCTCTTCCAACTATAACATGGTGAATAGTGTTTGAAGGGTAGTCAATAGTGAAAATCTCATATCCCCTTGAGGAAAGGGTAGTTTTCCTCTTGATCTCATCATTCATTTTTTTTTCCACATTACAAGAACGTTTTGGCACTTATAAGGAGAAATCCCTTCAAGTGCACTCAGAACTTAATCGACTGATAATTGCAAAGAAGGTTAGAAAGGAAGTTGAAGCATTTGTAGAGCAAGCAAGATTCACAAAGGAAGCCATTGCTAAAGCAAGAGCAAAGCATGCTGCTCAACATGCTGGAACATCAAGTGCTCCAACTGGTACCCCCACTAGTGTAAAGACGAGCTGGAAAGTAGAAAGCTGCAGAGAAAGAAAAATCAACAGCTGTTAAGAAGGAGAAACTAGTAGAAACAAAGAAGGAAAAACCTTCTATGATTTAGTTTCAGAGGAAAGGTAAGATTGTTGAACCTCATGCTGCACCGGTTAAGATTGGTAAAAGGAAAAAGCAACAAGCACATAAACCGGTAGATACTGATGAAGAAGTGACTGAGTCTGAAGGAGAGAAGAAAGCCCTAAGGGCTAGTGGCAAAAGGTCAAAGGGTGTTGGTACTTCTACTGTGAAATATTTGAGGAAACTGGTAACAAAGCTCACACCTCTTGAAAATTTAATGATGAATATTAAAGAGTATGGTTTATTGACTGGTGTGAAGAAATTGTATGATAAGTTTAATGAAGATGAACAAAGACAGATAGAAGATGCAATTATTTATATGATAGAAAAATACAGCAAGGCCCTAATTGAATTGCAATGACAAATTCCAAATTCACTGTATAATATAATTGATGCTAGATGGAAGAAAACCATAAAACAAGATAGGGAATTCATTGAATGTTTTGAAAAACTTGCAACCTGAAGCTACTAAGGTAGAGCTAGATGAAATTCTTTCTAAGGCAAAGGCATCTTTCGGGTTGAAGAAAAGGTTGACAAGAATTTTAATCGGAGAGACCCAATCAGTCCATGAGGAGACTAAACAAATTTTGAAGAAGGTACTGGGTCTGATTCTAGATGAAGAGGAAGAAGTTAAGGAAGTTGAACTAGGGAAGTTTGAGGCTGAAGATCTTTTTGATGGCTTTAAGATAACTGATTTTAAGCTTGATGATCAGCCAGGAAACACACAAACTGAACTTGAGATTATACATGATGATGATGATACCGGTAATAATGATGATGCTGATGCTACTGACAATGTAAATGTACAGGATGTTGATACTCAAATGTTTGAGCAACATGAACAGGAACATGGACAGAGAGAAAAGAAAAATGAAGAAGAAAACAAGGATGAGGAGCCACCGATAGCTACTCAAACTATTGATACACATCCCCCACTGGTATAGGAAACTAATAAGGATAAGGAAAGTGAAAATAAAGAGGAGAAGAAGACAGTGAAGACAAAACCTTAAGTGACACATTTGACCCTTGATTTTAAAAAGAAAATTGTGGATTAAGATGATGTTGATGCAATAAGTATTCAAGGACCCATTAATATGGATATGTTGAGCTCAATCGAGTTAATGGAGATTGCAACTACCATGCAATCCCGCACCAATAAGAAGAGTATGAAAGAACAACAAAAGGAGGTAGAAACAATAAGAAGTGGTGTTGAGATTTTGTCAAGTCTCCTACTAGAGACTAATACTGATAAATTTGTTACTCCTATTAACAAGCTTGGACAACTTGTTAATGATGTCGGAGAACTGATGAAATCTTTTGAGGATGCAACTTATGTTAGTGTTGAGAAGGATTACAAGAAGAAGAAAACATAACACTTAATGACTAATATTGATAAAGGAAAATTTTCTCTTACTGTCAATAAGGATTGTTTGAAAGAAGCGCTTGAGACTAGAGGTAAAATACTCTCCACTGTTGCCAAATTTTCATTATTTCATGCTGATTTGAAGAAGAAAAAGGATGAAGTTGAGCAATAACTTGAAGTTATTAGCGAGTCATTCAAGCCCCTTAATGAATCTGCTATTAATTTTGGAAAATCAGTTATTGAACTTCAACATAAGCTGAAAGCTTATGAGAATGAACAGGTTAAGAGGATCAAATCACTATAGGAATTATAGACACAACTGATACCTAAGGTGGAAATCTTGCACATAGCCTATAAATAATCTGAAGCTATTATTGCAACCCCGAAGATGAGTACCATAGATGCCATGAAGGAGTTTGCTAGACAAATCAATGCACTTGAGGAGATTACCGACACTATTTTGGAAACCTAGCATAATGATCTAAAGCAGTTGAAATCACATTTATTGATGCTTTTTCTAAGATTCTATTGTAATTTTTTTTGAACTCTTACATCTATATATATGTTATGCAATTCTGATATATTTTTGATGTAATTGTATGCATTTACTTTCCTTTGCCATTGCTGTCAAAGGGGGAGTAGTTGTAGAGTCTAAATTTTGATGTAATTATATTAGGGAGTAGTAGTATAAGTCTTTTAAATTTTTGTAATAACATGCAATTGCTAAGGGGGAGTATATGTCATGGAGTCAATTTTTGTATTGCACACTTAGTTAACAAATTTTTTTCCTAAGTGTTGCCATCAATGCCAAAGGGGGAGAATGTTGGCATTTAAATGAACCGGTAAAGACTGTTGGTGATATACAACCAATAAATGATTGATTGGTGAATGTGATGAAGAGATTGAGATTCATGTATGATGACTAAGTCTTGTGTTGTCATTGATGGTACCAATGTTTTTGTGGTCATCTAAGTCTTGAAAGACAATCGGTAAGGTTTAATCGATATATAAGTCAGTTTAGCAGAGAACCGGTAATTAGGATCTCAACCGGTAAACTATGAACAGAGTTGCATTCCGACAACTGGTATAGGTGATTCATGAAGAGTTGGATGATGCGGTTTTACAACAATGATGGAGAGAGGTACTTACATTTATATATATGCTATGCAATTCTGATATATTTTTGATGTAACTGTATGCATTTACTTTCCTTTTCCATTGTTGTCAAAGGGGGAGTAGTTGTAGAGTCTAAATTTTGATGTAATTATATTTGGGAGTAGTAGTATAAGTCTTTTAAATTTTTGTAATAGCATGCAATTGCTAAGGGGGAGTATATGTCATGGAGTCAATTTTTGTATTGCACACTTAGTTAACAATTTTTTTTCCTAAGTGTTGCCATCAATGCCAAAGGGGGAGAATGTTGGCATTTAAATGAACTGGTAAAGACTGTTGGTGATATGCAACCGGTAAATGATTGATTGGTGAATGTGATGAAAAGATTGAGATTCATGTTTGATGACTAAGTCTTTTGTTGTCATTGATGGCACCAATGTTTTTGTGGTCATCTAAGTCTTGAAAGCCAATCGGTAAGGTTTAATCGGTACATAAGTCAGTTTAGCAGAGAATCGGTAATTAGGTTCTCAACCGGTAAACTATGAACAGAGTTGCATTCCGACAACCGGTACAGGTGATTCATGAAGAGTTGGATGATACAGTTTTACAACAATGATGGAGAGAGGTATTTGGAGCTATGATCCTAACTGCATTGGCAGATTCAACAAGACAAGCATGATTTGATGGACAGAGAAGACATTTTGATGAACATTCAATTGGTAGTGATATAGTCATTTAAATCAATAAAACAACATAGTGTTTTATTTCTTATGTCAGTGGACGACATAAGAAAAACATATATTACATGACTTTATAGATTCATTGAACCTAGGAAATTTTTCCAAGGTTGTAGCTGACTAAGATTTATGTTTATTAAAAGTGTGATGAGGTATCAAGTCGGTGTGTGTATGAATGTGCATGTGTGTGAGATCGAAGGTGAATTAGGTGAAGTTGATTGTGCGGTGTTTTGCAAAGCTCTGTATGGATGTGTTGTTGAAGTTTTGAGGATCCGAAGTGGATCTTATCAGACACTAAGGTGTTACATGAAGATCATTTGACTGTTGTTTCCCTAACAGTTTGCAATAGTAAAATCCCCTAACTGGGTAGGTCCTAACATGCCTTAACTTGTAAATCCCCTAAAAGGGTATCTCTATATGAGAGTGTTAAATCCTCTTGTGAGGTTGATCTTAATAGACCATAGCTTCTAACATGGCTTATCATTTAAATCCGTTAACTACGTGACTCCTAATCGGGTCTACTCCTAACATTGCATATTTGTAAGACCTTAACCGGTCAAGATCTCTATTTTGCAGATAGTGAATCTTGTGGGTATTAACTCCCACCATGATTTTTCCCTTTTGGGTTTCCATGTATAAATATCTTATGTTATGTGGAATCTATTTTATTGGGCATTAGCTTATGTGGTGATATTCCTCTTATGCTTGATAAGTTTTAAGTTGTTTAATTTGGTGATCAGACTCATATTGTTTTTGCTTGCACTGATTCACACCCCTTGTCAATGCCTTATAATTTTATTAGTTTAGGAAGGTATAAGGATTCAATGGTGTGATTTTAGGTGAATTGGTACTCTGTAGTGCTATATCTTATATGCTGAAGTGTCACAAACTATCCAAGTTGTGTTGTTTCTACTTATTCAGTGAGTATTCTTTTGCGCTATCATTTAATGATTGATTTGTTTAGGGGATGATTGCAGAAAGGTTGTAGATAGTTTGAGTTGCTTTTGTCTTGGTGTAATGCGCACCAAAATACCCTAGAGAAACTAACCAACTTATATGCAAATAGAGATAATTTTTTTAAAAACATCATCTAGTGCAACTAATATAATTAAATACTTATATGCATTACACATCCATTAATAAGATGTGTGTGAGCTTGATTTTCATCCTCAGAATGTTACCCATGATAAGTTAGTTTCACAAAATACAATGGAAATGCATATAGGAAATCCAAAATCCACCAATGAAACTACATGAAATACATACTTAAATAAAACATTATTTTACCTTCATGGCTTATGTCTCATTGTGTCCTAACTCCATTGTTCCTGGTCGCAGATGGTGTGCTCTCAGACAATGCACTGTTGGCTTCCAAGATGACATATAAAGAATGGACTGATAACATGTAGTTAATTGATAGTATGATATGCAAAGCTACATGATTATGCTAAAATGATAATGCTATATGATTATATTGCTAAAATGATATTTGCTATTTGCTAATTGCTTCAAAAACTCACGGATGAATATGATTGATTGAAAATTATTTTGAAGACTAACTCTCTCAACTGAAGCTCTTGATTTTATAGACTTTGAGAGGATAAGATGATGTGGCTCAAATCAACGGTCATGATCAGATCTATAGATTTGAATGGCTATGAACAAAGATGAAGGTTGAGAGAAAGGGGAAAGGAGAAGACAAGTGTCACTCATCTCACCTTGGCTGGGTTGCTAACTGAGAGAATCTAGGGATGGTTGGAGGAAATTTAGGCATGAGAGGACAAGTGGACTCAAGTCCTTCCTAAGATGTAGGGGGTGTTGGAGAGAATATAGGAAATGGTTATGAAATATGTGTACATACACAATTTTCATTAAGTTTGGAAGTTGGAGATAAATGATAAATTAATATTTAAAAAATATTAATTTCCTTAGCCACATGTTTGATGAGTTGGCAAAGGGAAGATAAAGTGGAGATGGAAGGATGAGTTGGATAAGGGATTAAATAATTTAGGAATTATTTAATATTTGAGACTATAGGATATGAGAATAACTATTAAATATTAGATATTTAATTGTTTGGAGGAGATAATTAAATATTAGATATTTAATTAACTTGGTTAGAGGAATAATTAAAAATTGGATATTTAATTAATTAGAAGAATAGGATAATTAAATATTAGATATTTAATTAATTAGAGGAATAAAATAGACAAATTAATTAATAAAATATTAATTAATAGAAAGACATGAAAATGAATTAAATAAATTAATCTTTTCAAATTAACTATTTAATAGAAGAATAATTATTACATAAATATAAAATATTTATTTAATTGCTCATAACCAATTTTAGGTGTATACATTTTGCCCCTCTTTGAAATGATGTGAAAACAACATTGTTTCAAAGATTAAATCAAGTCTTGATAATGCGCCTGATGGAGATTGAAAATCCTGATTGTGTGCCCCCTTAGGAGATTGATCGTGAAATTGTTGAAAATTCTGGTTTGAACGATTAATCTCATGATAATAAAAATTTAGTTAATTAAATTCATTTGGAAAAACCAATTTAAATTGCCCCATTGAAATTAATTAATCTTCAAAATAGTAAATATAAAATTAACCAAGGCTAATTTTAACTTCATTGTTATCCTTGTCAGCTTTTTATTTGAAAACATTTTTGCTGAGGTGGTGAAATGGTGATTCTGGTGGAGTGTCATCGATTTGAGCGAGTTCGGTGTTACTAGTGACTTGTCGAGTATGGATATTCGGTATGTATCTTATCCTAAGCCTTGTTTTCAAGTTTGAATTCAAAATTTCATGTTTTAAAGCGCTTTTTTGGATATTTTAATTTTTTCAATTTTTTCGGTATTATTTTAGTGCTTTTGCAATTTGTTTTAGCGCATATGCAACTAGGTTTAGCGCAAATGCTTAGATTAGTGCATATGCTCGGTATGTTAGCACTTATGTTCAAGATGTTAGTGCATATGCATAGGGTAGCGCAAATGTGTTGTTTATTAGCGCATATGCCCATAAAGGTAGCGCTTTTGCATGGATTAGCGTTTATGCCTATAGTTTTAGCACTTTTGTTAAAAAGGATAGCACATATGCACTAATTTAGCACATTTGCATTTAGTTTTAGCGCATTTGTTGTAGTTTGGCGCAAATGCTTAATAGGATAGCGCTTTTGCTTAAATTGATATTTTTGATAAGTGCAAAAGCTAAAAATCATTGTGATAAGTAGATTTAACATGTTTAATATGGATTGATGATGAAATAGGGTCTTGATTTAGCGATTGCGTGATTGCATGATTGATAGATAGATTTGATTGCTGGATTGATTGATATGATTGATTAGCTTGATTGATAGATAGCTTTGATTAGCTTGATTGATTGATTGAGTAGCTCTTAAGAAACCGATTTAGTTTCTAATGTAAGCGCTTAGCAGAGTTTTTGAGTAAACTCAGTGTTTGATAAAAAACCATGATTGATAGGTTTTAAAATGTTTTGACAACATAAGTTGCTTCAATTTGATTTGATAGATAGATTTGATGATTCAATTTTATTTGATAGATAGATTTGATGATTCAGTTTTGATTTGATTGATTTCTCTTGACAAAATAGGAGAAACTTGATGTTCTCCAGTGTTGGGAGAAATTTCCCACAGTGCGTCATTTAGTTTCGAAGTTGACCCAGACTGAGATTAGATACACAGATGCCTGTGGTTTACGCCATTTGTTATATATTCTTGAGATTACGCATAACAGAGGTTTGTTGACAACATTGGCCGAGAGATGGCATAGCAAGCATAACACTTTCCACCTGCCGACGGGTGAGATTAGTGTGACTCTGGAGGATGTCTACAGGATTCTGCATATCCCAGTGACTGGCGAGCTTGTGCAATATGATTATCAGGATCGGGTTGGGATAGAGGCTTGCATAGTTGTGTTTGTTGATGAGAGCATTGGTAGAGGAGAGATCCGATGGGTTGATATGGTGATGTATTATGAGGCTCTTCCTGTTATTCTTGCTGGTTTGATTGGAGGATTTATATGTCCTGATAGGAGATCGCGAGGTTTTTCGGCTGGATGGGGTGAGATTCTCCTTAGTATGGTTCAACATCATACTCAATATGCTTGGGGTGTTTGCATGCTGGCACACTTATATCATGATCTTCATTAGGTAGTATATGATGAGAGTGCGAGTTTATCTACTAGATGCACTTTATTGCAAATTTGGTGCTGGGAGCACATTGCTGTTACTCGGCCTATCCATCACAGAGTTTGTGGAGAGAGGCAGCCATATGTATATTTCTATGCAGGTATCCTTACTCAACATAAGTTGGGTAAGATGGAGTATTGGCGTTGGGTGCTTGATTCATTAGACAACATGACTTGGAGACCATATCTTTATTGTGAGCCATGGATGGATGACGCACATACATTACCATGTGTTATGCAGAGTAGATATCTCATTGGTCGGACACCATTTATTGTTGAGCGACAGTTGATTGGTCAGATTTTGAGACATTTTGGTATCATCCAGCCTATGCCTACTGGTGTGACGATATATGCTCGACGGTATAGAGATAGACAAGATTGGGGACCTTTGTTGTCATTTGAGATTGCTCGTGTAGAGTCTGTTGCTACTCCGAGAGTGGCTTATGATATGAGATTACACATTCTTGATCTTGGGGTTACCGTAGAGTATGCTCAGTATATACTAGCTCATCCATTTCCTCGCATTACTGATCCAACAGATCCTCCTTCTAGTTCAGGAGATGATGATGATGACTCAGATGATCCAGTTTCTAGGAGATGCAGATGAAGATGAGAGCTTAGAGCTGCTCCTGAGGCTGGGGGAGGTGGATATGATGGTGGGGATGGAGGTGGTGGTAAGAGACCTGGACAGAGGGGAGGTCGATTGAGAGTCTGTGGAGGACCATTTGGACCGGTTAGCAGGATTGAGAGACCACGTCCTATGGGTGGGAGGGATGTTGGATAGATTGGGAGAGAGCATGACAGGACTGGTATGAGATCACCGAGAAGGTTGCCATTGACAGGAGGTAGGGTGACTAGACTACATGGGGGTTGTGGGAGAGGCATTGATTTCAGACAGATTCAGCCAGATCCTCAAGTTATTGCAGCGCATGGTGGAGATGATAAGGATCCTGCGGATCATGTTCCCCTGATTAGACCACGGATTCAGAGAGTTACTCATACTGAGATTCCAATAGCTGGATAGGTTGGTGGTGAGGGGAATGGGATTCATGCACCACAATAGGATGTACCAGAGTAGGTTGTACCAGTGCATGATGTGCCAGATGTGGTTATACCAGAGCATGATGTGCTAGGGCAGGATACTATTGATAGTCTGAGAGCACAGATTGATCAGCTTCGAGCACAGGTACAAACTCTTATTACTGAGTGGGATAGAGCTGTTAGGAGACAACATGATACACAGGGTCTTCTAGATCATATTTAGTAGATTGGATCAGGTACTCTCTTGGTGGATACTGTTAGAGCACTATTTTGGGCCAGGAAGGAGACTTGCTACTGACGACGACGATATGAGGAGGCAGTTGCAGAGAGCCAGAGAACAAGTAGTTATCATACCATTGTGTTGATGGATACTAGCAGTGGTGAGAGCATGGGAGACATGCATCTGGAGGATCTTCTCATCCACAGCCACAGAGACGGACAGAGTCAGGTGGTAGTGGTACAGGATAGCCTTGACTTGATTTGTATTTGATGAGGCATTTGTATTGTTTATTTGATATCATTGTATACTTGGACTTTTATTGTTTTATGATGATCTATATGCAAACACAGACTCTATATGATGATGATGATTTATATGCATGTTACTCTATGTGATGATGATGATTTATGCTTTGATGATCTATATGCTTTGATTATATGGATGTAGTGATTATATGTTTTTGTTTTTATTTTCGATGATCTTGGATGCAAATGAAAATTATTTCTATCTTAAATGATGCAAATGTATTGATCTATATGGAATGCAAGTGAATGATTGATTTGCTTTTGATTATGCAAATGCAAATGATCTATATGAAATATTTTTGTGTTTTTATGTAATGTTTATGATGATTATGAATCTAAGTGCAAAGATGCAACTAAATGATCGTTATAAAAATGATAATGCAAATAATAATGATGATACACTACCTGATAAATGAAATGCACACTATTAAATTCAAACTAATGCAATGATAAAATGCAACTAAATGAAATGAATGATGATTAAAATGCACCTATAATGATTAAATGCAAATTATTTCTGTTTGTCCAAGAATACTCAATCTTTATTTATGACCATTGATTTGTTAATGAAATGATATGCTTATAATGCAACTTGACAATGAATGCTTATAATGCAGATGGATAATGAGCTAATGAAATGATTTAACTAAAAATTGTACTGCCATTCTTCATATGTGATCTTGTAACAGTGCTTGATTTCATCATTGAGCTTTAAAATGTTGTAAGAAAATACAAGCAAATTGACATAATGATTCAAGATGACCTGAGTATTCCTTACATGGATTTTGATATAGCAAGTTAATACAAGCAGCTTGATATAATGGATCAAGTTGACCTGAGTATTGCTTGCAAAACAGACAAGGAGTATCTCCTTTCATGCATGACTTGGAATGTCCTCCTTGATCTTTTGCCGATCATATCCTGAGACAAGTTCATACCATAGTAAGAGATAAACCATAGACAACAATCAAAGAAAATAATCATGCCCCATCATAGCTTCTCTAGTCATGGACATCCTTGAGTTGCATAGATTACACTATTAGCAATAAAATCAAGATATAAACACTGAACCTTGTATGTCATTCACATGTTCTAATGGTCATTAACTGATATAATCATCTTAATGAATGATCTTTGATAATCCTTTATAGCTTGCTAGTTGATTCTTCATGTTCTAAGTTTGATGATTCAATTGTTATGAAATGCCTTGATTTTTGTTGCTTTGTTGCTTTTTATTTGGTTCAAAACCCTAGGTGTGTTTGGTTTTTCTAAGTTTTTCGAATGTTTTTGGATTTTCAAAGATTCAAAAGATCACCTTAGCAAAAGGAAATAGGATTTTACCCCCAGTGGAAACAAAAATTTATTATGGATGTATGAATTGATCAAGATCCAAACCATGGTGGGATACAAATGTAGATTGATCAATGCTGATAAAATCTAAGATAGTGACTACGACAAGTATATCAAAGATTGGTTAACTATTGGTAAGCTGCATATTTCTTGCTAAATGGTTCAGAGCAATGGATGCGAGAGAGTAAATGGATAAGCTAGCGATAGATAGCAATGATAGATGTGATAGGATGGAGTGGATAGGTGCGCAAAGCGATCTCATAGATGGAGGAACTCACATTTTAGATAGCGCCTGTTTACCAGGTTTTCACCATCTAAATTTATTGTATTTTTTTGGATTTTATATGCTTTTTATTGATTTTTTTCAGGACTTTTTATGCTTTTTATTGATTTTTTTAGGACTTTATATGCTTTTTATTGATTTTTTCAGGACTTTATATCTCAAGCATAGAATTTCTTGAGATGGACAAAATTGATAGGTTCATCAAACCAATCACCTTTAGGGGTAGATAACTTGTATGCTATGAATCCATATGTTGCTACTATGACAAAAGGTCCTAGCCAATTTGGTTCAAATTTTCCTTTCTTTTCTCAATCTTGATGATTTCTTGGATTCTCCCTTAGAACTATATCTCCAATCTAGAAAATACGTGGCTTGACTTTGTGGATAGATTCTTGCCATTCTTTGTTGGTATACTTTCAAATGTTCTGTTGTATTTTGGCGACGTTCTTCAATTAGTTCTAGTTCTTGGAGTCGAGAAAATCGTTCTTCTTCTTTTGGTATAAGACTGTGCAAGGATACACGCAGAGAAGGTATCTCTACTTCTATAGGTAATATAGCTTCTGATCCATAGACCAAACAATATGGAGTTGCCCCTGTTGGAGTGCGGATGCTAGTTCGGTATGCCCAAAGAGCAGGATTTAGCTGAATGTGCCAGTCTTTTCCAGCTTCATTTACTATTTTCTTCAAGATTTTTAAGATAGTTTTGTTTGATGCCTTGGCTTGACCATTTCCCTGTGGATAATATGGAGTAGAGAACCTATGTTGGATATGAAACTGTTCACATATTTCTTTCACATCTTGATTTTTGAATGGTCTTCCGTTATCAGTGATAATGGTCATAGGAACGCCATAGCGACAGATTATATAATTCAAGATGAATGATGATATTTGTTTTCCTGTGACTGTTGTTAATGGCACTACTTCAATCCACTTAGTAAAATATTCAGTAGCTATCAGAATGAACTTATGTCCATTAGAAGATGAGGGATTGATCTTTCCTATGAAATCAAGGCCCCATTGTGAAAATGGCCATGATCATGTCATAGGATATAACTCTTGTGCTGGTGCGTGGATTAGATTTCCATGGATCTGACATTGTTTACATTTTCTAGCATAGGTGAATGAATCTCTTTCCATAGTAGTCCAAAAGTAACCCATACGGATAAGTTTCTTAGCCAATGTTAAACCACTTGAGTGTGTACCGCAAATACCTGCATGAATGCCATTAAGAACTCTCTCAGATTCATCTTTTTAAAGACATCTCAACAATGAACCATCTAGACCATGCCTATATAGGATATCAACAATAATGGTATAGCGAGAGGACTGACGGATAAAGTTTCTTTGTTGATTATGAGATAATTCCAGAGGAAGGATATGATCTTTCAAATATTGGTAGGTTTGACTGTATAAGGATTCACTGGTTCCTGATATATGGAAAATTTGATAGGTATTCTGGGATTGGATGGTAGGGGTTAAGATATCTTCCACGAGAAATTCATAATGCTATTGATTCTCTTTATTTTGCAAGAGATATGCTATTGTAGCCATTGCATCTACTGCTTTATTCTCATTTCTAGGAATCTGGGTGAATTTGATTTCTTTAAAGTGTCTTTTAAATTCCTCTATCAACTGTTTGTATGGCATAAGCTTATCATCCTTTGTTTGATATTCATCATTTATTTGAATTATGATAGGTTGTGAAGCACCATAGACATGTATTTCTTTGACATTCCATTCAATGGCCATTTTAAGCCCTATAGCCAATGCTTCATATTCTGCAGTATTATTGGTGCATGAAAATCATAGTCTATATGATTTCAAAATTGTGTGTCCTTGAGGTGTGATGAAAAAGATTCCTGCACTTGATCCATATTGAGTATAAGAATCATCAAAGTACAATTCCCAAAAGTTTGTACTTACTGTCAAGATATCCGCATTAGGAAATTTGATGTGCAAAGGCATGTTATTATGTAGAGGTGCATCAACCAATTGATCAGCGATGACTTGTCCCTTGATAGCTTTTCAGTCAACATATTCTATGTCAAATTCACTTAGTATCATAACCCATTTGGCTAGTCTCCCTATCAATGCTGACTTGCTCAATAGATATTTGAGAGGATCTATCTTTGCTATTAGTTTTACAGAATGAATAAACATATAATGTTGTAGCTTCTGGGTTGCAAATACAACTGCTAGACATATCTTTTCAATTGAGGAATAATTTAACTCATAGCCAACAAGCGTTCTGCTGATATAATAAACTGCTCTTTCTTTTCCTTCATCATCATGTTGAGCTAGGAGAGTGCCTAATGATACATTTGCTGTTGAGACATAGAGTAACAATGGTTTCCCCTTGGTTGGTGATATCAGTACTGGAGGACTCATAAGATATTCTTTTATTTGAAAGAAAGCTTCTTCACATTTTGTATCCCATTTGAATGGAACATTTTTATGTAGAAGATGGGTAAATGGAAGACATCTATCGGCCAATTAAGAAACAAATCTCCTGATTGATTGCAACCTTCCTTGTAAAGATCGCAATTGGCTTATGTTCTTGGGTGACTCCATCTCCATGACAGCTTTAACTTTTCCAGGATCTACTTCGATGCCACGAGTTGATATAATGTATCCAAGGAGCTTTCCAGAGGTTACTCCAAATGCACATTTCTTTGGATTTAATCTCAATTGATATCTTTCCAGCCTATCAAAAATCTTGCTTAAAATGTTCAAATGTTCTTTTCTTGTGTGAGATTTTGCAAGTATGTCATCGACATAATCTTCCATGAATGTATGCATCATGTCATGAAAAATTGTCGTCATAGCCCTTTGATAAGTCGCTCCTACATTCTTAAGCCCAAATGACATAACATTCCAGCAGTACGTTCCCCATGCATAGGTGAAAGCTGTCTTCTCTTGATCTTCAGGTGCAATTCTTATTTGATTATATCTTGAGAAGCCATCCATTAATGAAAACATCTCATGGCCTGCTGATAAGTCCACTATGATATCAATGTTTGGTAAGGGGAAATCATCTTTTGGACATGCTTTATTTAGATCTCTGAAATCTATGTAGACTCTTATGCTCTTATCTAGTTTTGATACTGGTACGATACTTGAGACCCATTTTGGATAAGCAACTGGTCTTATGAAACCCACTTCTAATAGCTTCTTGAGCTAAGTTTTGACAATGAGAGAAATATGCGGATGCATCTTTCTTAGCTTCTGCTTAACAGGTTTTACCTTTAAATCCACATTAAGATGATGCATGATAAGGTCTAGGTTAAGTCCTGGCATATCTGCATAAGACCAAGCACAATTTATTTGTCTTTGCTTAAAGAATTCCATGTACTCTTTCCTCTCCCTTTCTGATAATGAGGCAGCGAAATGAAGTATTTTAGGATCTTTTGATGTATCAATGTTTACTGCTTCTATTGGTTCTATCAGGATAGAAGATCTCTCTTAAAAATATGCAGAAAAAATGTCAAAGTTTCCATCTTCTGGTGCCTCTAGGAGGTTTTCACCATCAGATATGCCCTTTGTTTTCTCTTTTGATTGATCTAATGTTGCCATGGAATGGTTTTCAACAATAGGTCTCTTTCCTTGTTTTATTTCGCTTTTGTGACTGGAAAGTTTGGCATTCTCCTGATTACGAGAAACATTACTTGATTCTGCAATGGAAGATATCTTAGGATGGATAGGTTCAACAATGTTATGGTACACGAATAAGTCATGATCATTGGAAAAGACATTTAGTTTGAGGTTGTCTAAATTATCCCAATCAATTAGTTCAGGATGCAGAAGGGGTAAATTATAATCACTGTCGTCATTAGGTGTTTCAATGTTCATGAGATAATGATCATAACTTGGCGTAGAATAGGTATTTTCATAGATTAAATGTTTGTGAGAATTGTCTTTCTCAAGCATTTTTGAATTAGTCTTAACAAGATTAATATTAGCATTTGGTTGTTCACACTCAAGAGGTCCTTCAACTGACGTTTGTCCCTTAAATGAATGGATTATATCCATGCACACATGTTTGATACTGAAAATTCCTTCTTGATTGACCTCATTTGCATTTTGGAGTTGACATATTTGTGCACATGATGAAGTAGATTCTTTTAATAGATTTTGTCTCTTTTCAAACTCAACTTCTTCTGGACTAATAGTTAGTCCAACTTGACTATCCCTTAGCTCTTCCATGGTTCTTCCATATCTGATCCATGTTTACACTTCTTGTGGTATTGCTTCTCTATCTTTTCCATTTCCTTTCCTTTTTTCATACGCCTCTTTTCTCTGGATTCTGAGTTTTTCTTGCCTTCTTTCTAAGTTCATCTTTTGTTTTGTTATAGACAAGTCTTCTTTCATGATAGCTACTTGATCTTCATTATGTTATTTACTTGATGTAGTGGATAAGACATCTGGACTCCATTCATATTCATTGGAGTTTGTTTCAGAATCTTGATCCAAGATTACTCCACTATACCATACTGGAATGTCGTATGGTGCAAAGAGTTCCCTGATTTCTACCATCTCTATTTTTATTGCTTCTGGAATATCTTGTGAAGATTTTGCCTTTTTTTGTATTTTCAGAACTTGTTGATAAGATTTTTCTTCACCTTGGATGATGATCTCCTTCTCTTTCTTTTCATGTTCTTCTTGCTTCTTTTGTTTATTGGTTACTGTTTCGACCGCTTGATGTAGCTTTTCTTGCCAATTTTCTTCTTTAGAAACTGATTTCTTTCTCCATTTTTGCTATTGATGATTATGTTGCTATTGATTAGACTTCATATATCCTAGCCCGGATTTATCTTCTATGGATTGTGAGTGTGGACAAATGGGTTCTGAAATACCTTGATGTTGCTTACCAATTGGTCCTTTTCCTTCATATCCCATCTTTTGCATGATTTCATATCCTTTGCCATATTGTTTTATGGGAATATTGACTTCTATTGTTGTTGTTATAGTTTTATCTTCATCTTTGTATAACCAACCAAGAATGTCTTTGTCTTTTTTTCCTTTTCAAGAGTTCCAGCACTAACAAAGGTTCCTTTAAACATATGTTTTGTTTTTCCTAATGCCTTTGATTGAATATCTGTAGGTATCCCATATGACTTAGGGGAAAGTGGAAAATTTTGCAAAGAATACTTTCCCATTCCTTCATCATTTAACTTGAGATTTTCTTCAAAAGTTTCCCATACCTTTGCTTGAATTTCCTTAGTAGGATATACTGATTCTCTGTTATGTGGAACTCTTGTATCTTGTGTTGGCTTCAAATTATTGCAATATTGACTGGAATCTGCAATTATAGCAATTTATTTTCCTTCATGAGGAAATTTTACACATTGATGATATGTAGAAGGAACTTATTGCATCTTGTGAATCTATGGTCTTCCTAGAAGAATATTGTAGGAGAGGTTCAAATCTAAAACTTGACACAATGTATCCATTTCCATAGGTCTAATTTTTATTAGTAGCACAACAATCCCTTTAGAAGAACATTCTGCTTCATCACAAGCCTTGATGGTTATTTTTTTTTTCGGGTCTACTGCATTCTCTGAATATCCCAAAGCTTTGATCAAACTTAAAGCACAAATGTTTAATCTAGTTCCTCCATCTATGAGCACACATTTGACACAAGTTTTATTTATGGAGACTTCAACATGTAAGGGAGCATTGTGAGGATGTTGCAAGGATGCGTTGTCATTTTCAGAAAATGATAAGCAATGACGAGCTATGAGGTGTCCTACCATATTTTGGAACTGATCTATATCCAAATCTTTTGAAACTATTGTTTCCACTAAAGCTTTATCCAAAATGTCCTTATGCATAGGTGAAATCTTGAGAAGTTCCAGAATTGATATTTGAGCAGGTATTCATTGTAATTACTCTACTAAATTGTATTGTTGTGGATTAGGTGTTGGATCTTTTGTTACACCTAGAAAGGTAACCTTTGCTTTGCTTCTCATGATAACATTGATTGGTTCTGCAGATGAATTTTTGTTAACAATAATCACATTCACTACATCATCGTATGTATAAGTGTAATTCACCTTGGTTTTTCCTTTGTCATTTTTTAATTGGGACGATTCGCCTTTGTCATAATTTGGGAGTGGAGTTTTGAAAGACAAGTGTGATTCGTTCGTTTTATGGCTATCTACTGTAATGGTTCCATTATCGATTAGATCTTGGATAAGGTGTTTCAATCTCTGACAATCATTTGTTAGGTGTCCTTTATTCCGATGATAGTTGCAAAAATGATTGTCATTCCACCAATTGGGCTTGACTGGTGGTTCATAATTTCTTGTTTCTAGCAAAACAATCAATTTATTAGCAAGTAAAGTTTTTAGAGCTAATTCTAAAGATTATCCAATGTTTGTGAATTTTCTTCGAGGATTGGAAAAAGGACTTAGCTTTGTTGTTTTCTGGATTGTTATTGCTTGGGTTTTGACTTGATAGATTGAAAATTGGTTGTTGTTGTTTTGTATTACTATTATCGTCATTCCCTTCATTGCTGACATTCCTATTCTTTGACCAGAACTTGGTTTTGTCATTGTTGTTGTTGTTGTTTTATGAATTATTGTAAAGTTTTAGTTCTCCTTTCTTTACCATTGTGTTCTCTATTTTTAGTCCATTCTCGATCATTTTGGCAAAAGAGGGAGGACATTGCATCCTTAGTCGATAACTCATTTCACTGATAAAATTATCAATGAATATGTCCATTTTTTCTTGATCAGGTACATCTCAGGGATACCTATTAAACATGCGTTTCCATCGTTGTAAGAAAATCATAAGGGATTCACCATTCTTTTGTTTAACATTGCAAAGATCTAGCATCATTATTTCATTCCTTATATTGTAGGAATATTGTGAAATAAACCTATTCACAAGTTCTTCAAAGGATTTGATTCCGGATGGTAATCTTGAAAAACACTCCATTGATTGTCCATTTAAACTCCTAGGAAAATGTTGCATAAGATAAGTTTCATCATGAGAAAATTCCATGCTCATAGTACAAAACTCCCTAATGTGATCTTGAGGATCAGATCTTCCATCATATTTGTCATATTTAGGAATCTTGCAATGTTGCGGAAATGGTATCATATTCATATTTTTATCAAAAGGATATGGGCATATATCTTCTAATGAATATTTCTTGGAGCTTGTCCCATTTTGCATGTCTTGTATTTTTTGTTGAGGAGTTTGTATTTGTTGAGTAAGGTTTGATAAGGGATTATCTACATAGTTTCTTCTTGTTTCTTCGTGAGTCTTTTTGTCACTACACTCTTTTCTTTTATCATCCCTTTCTTTCCTTGTTTCTCTGTTACTTTCTTTGTTTATGTCCTCGTTATTTGGGTCATTTGTGTTTTGGGTGTTACTTGTCTCTGCATCTTGTTTCAAGCTTTCCATGTTAAAGTCTTGTGGTAGTTTAGCTTCAGATTTTGCCAACATCAAGAGATATTTTTCTTTTTGTTTTGCCAACAATTTTTCCATTAGCCTATCAAATTTGAAATCTTGCTGAAGGTCTCTAATGGTGCTATTGACTGCTTCTTCATCAACAACGGTAAATCCAAAAGTGTGGAATACAGGAGTATCTTCTTCCTCCATTTGTTGTTGTTTTCTAAGTTGCTCATGTTGGGCTCTAGTCCAAACTGGCATGTGATTATTTCAATGTTGTTGAAATTCCCAAAGGACAAAGTCAATAGGTGATTATTGGTTTAGGAAGATATGCTTCATTGATCTTACCACTATTGTTTGTTCGTTGGGATAAATCATCTCTTTGTTGAAAGGCACGTCTTTGTAGAGTTTCACCTTCAAATTCTGTACTGCAGCCACGTAAGTAGTGATGAAAACAATGTAAGAATGTCCTATGTTTCAATAAGATCTTGCGATTGATATAAAAGAATCTTATCCTTTTCTGAGTAGCTTTATAACTGAGTTTTCTTTTCTTAAGGTGATACTTAAAAGTCATATAAGCATTTGACAATTCACAAGTTTGTTTGATTCCAAAGTTGGTGTAATTTTGGTTTTGATATAACCTAGGTTCAAAATAGGAAAGATGTATCCAAGATTAAGAACCTAGTATAGATTTGATCAAGCTTCGTGATAGAGGATTTGATTATCCTGATGAGAAACTTGATAAAGATGTTGATTTTTGCACTTAAGATAGTTGAATCGATAGCTTGTTAAATGTTGATGTTTATAGAACCTTTTTAGTATAACCTGTTGGATTAGTAACGTAATTGTTTGAGCTAGTTTGAAAAGTATGTGATGGTTTAGAGACAAACCTACTTGAAGAATTATTTTGATATTGATGTTTTGACACTTTAATTTTGGTCTGGTGTTTCAAGTGTTGAAAAGGTTTTGTATTACTCTTTTGATCAAATTTTTCAGAAATTTGTTGAATTTTTGCTCCCTTGTAGATGATAATTTTCTTCAATTTTTGACCATTTGGAACATGTTATAGACATAGAAGACACATTGTTTAATAAACAAAATGCACAAGAAAGTACAATCCCTATGGCAGGCTGAGACAATAGTTGTTGAATCTCACATGGAGTTTCCCTCGAGGCTACGCTATTCAAAGTGGATATTTAGATGCTTGACCCCACTGGCTCCACCCTCGACACTCACTTCTTCGGGGCATCCAAGGACCAGTTTCCATGAAATCTCCCCATGGCAAACTTTATATCTCTACTAGGAACCGTATGTATGTGAGCCGCTTCAGAGGTCCGACCTCCTGCGCTAACAACTAGAAGGATTTTGGCAACTAGTACAAGTGGTTTTTAGTAAAGGCTTCCGGTCATGTGGCCATACATGCGGCACTTTTAGTTCTGTAAATACAAAAGGTTCCCAACCTATAGAGGTTACATTCCATAGGGTTTATGGGGAAACATAGTGTCGGTATGAACTTATCAGCACATGTTGTTTGAGACTTTCCTCACAAACACAATTTATTTATAGTGGATTGGAAGGACTCGGTATTAGCCCATTTCCACTTTAGGTCATTCCCCTCTCACTGGCCTCCTCAAGACAGCTCGGGAAGGCAGGCCCTCTAAAAGGATTTAATTGCTTGAAAGTAAAGAAAGCGTAAAAGAGTGGGTTTGGCTTTTTGGTCACCCAATTAAGGGGAGAGCATATACCTACCACTTTCGAGACACAGAATACAAGTATTATTTTTATCCTTTTCAAAGCAATTATTGGCTAAGTCCTATTTGGAGATGTTTCTCCAACAAGCATGGTGTTCATTTTAGCACTTTTAAAAGTTTATGTGCAACTATTTTAGAGAAAATACCAAAAATGCAAGTTGCATGCTGTCAATTCATCCTTTTAGTTAAACTAGGTGAACAAGATATGATATATTACTTCCCAAATGAAGACTTTTAATTAGCTAGATGATAAAATGCATAAAATTTGCCTTAAATGCCATCCTGCACACACATGCTAGTAATTTGAAAAATCTGATTTCTTGGACATTCGGACCTGCAAGAAAAATTTGTCAGTTTTATAAACAGAAGCACTAACCTAGCATATGCGCTATCTCTATGTTCAAAAGCGCTAACCTGTAGATCAAAAGCACTAACTTAGACTACAAAAGTGTTGCTCTGTGGATATAAAAACGTGATTTCTTTGACATATGTGCTAACCTATGATGTAAATGCACGAACCTGTGATACAAATGCACAAAATTTAAGATAAAAGCGCTAACCTATATGACATATGCGCTAACCTATGATGCAAATGTACAGTTTTTCAGACAAAAGTGCTAACCTGCATGACATATGTGCTAACCTATGATGCAAATGCGCTAACTTGTCGAACAAAAGCACTGTCAGAATTCACACATGCATGAATCTACATTACAAATGCGTTGATTTAACTTTTTGTGAGATTTTTAAAGGTATATGCGAGGTCCTACCCCACGGTGGGTGCAAAAATGCGTGAGCTGAATTTCATCCTCAGAATGTTACCCATGATAAGTTAGTTTCACAAAATACAATGAAAATGCATACAGGAAATCCAAAATCCACCAATGAAACTACATGAAATACATACTAAAATAAAACATTATTTTACCTTTGTCTTATGTCTCATTGTCCTAACTCCACTGTTCCTGGTCGCAGATGGTGTGCTCTCAGACAATGCACTGTTGGCTTCCAAGATGGCATATGAAGAATGAATTGATAACTTGTAGTTAACTGATAGTATGATATGCAAAGCTACATGATTATGCTAAAATGATATTTGCTATTTGCTAATTGCTTCAAAAACTCACGGATGCATATGATTGATTGAAAACTATTTTGAAGACTAACTCTCTCAACTGAAGCTCTTGATTTTATAGACTTTGAGAGGATAAGATGATGTGGCTCAAATCAACGGTCATGATTAGATCTATAGATTTGAATGGCTATGAGCAAAGGTGAATGTTGAGAGAAAGGGGGAAGGAGAAGACAAGTGTCACTCATCTCACCTTGACTGGGTTGCTGACTGAGAGAATCTAGGGATGGTTGGAGGAAATTTAGGCATGAGAGGACAAGTGGACTCAAGTCCTTCCTAAGATGTAGGGGGTGTTGGAGAGAATATAGGAAATGGTTATGAAATATGTGTACGTACACAATTTTCATTAAGTTTGGAAGTTGGAGATAAATGATAAATTAATATTTAAGAAATATTAATTTCCTTAGCCACATGTTTGATGAGTTGGCAAAGGGAAGTTGAAGTGGAGATGGAGGGATGAGTTGGATAAGGGATTAAATAATTTAGGAATTATTTAATATTTGAGACTATAGGATAGGAGAATAACTATTAAATATTAGATATTTAATTGTTTGGAGGAGATAATTAAATATTAGATATTTAATTAACTTGGTTAGAGGAATAATTAAATATTAGATATTTAATTAATTAGAAGAATAGGATAATTAAATATTAGATATTTAATTAATTAGATGAATAGGATAATTAAATATTAGATATTTAATTAATTAGAGGAATAAAATAGATGAATTAATTAATAGAAAGACATGAAAATAAATTAAATAAATTAATCTTTTCAAATTAACTATTTAATAGAAGAATAATTATTAAATAAATATAAAATATTTATTTAATTGCTCATAGCCAATTTTAGGTGCATACAATATGCACATAATTACCATGAACATAATCATAAAAGAATAACCATAAGAACTCATTACACAAGTGGAATTAAATACAACTCATCACTATCTTTCCCTAGGGCATCTCAACGTCATTACTCAGAAAACCAACATAGACATAACATCATGATTACTACTATAATCTAATGCAATAAAACACATCCATCAATTACTTTTAACATTCATATATGAAATCATTCACTAATCCATTTATCATGAATGCATTCATTAAGAATGTAAATGCCATTTTAAACCCTCAGATTCCTTAAAGAACACTCAATCAAATGTTCCTAACCCTATTTACTTGTTCATTATCTAAACATTATTATTATCTATCACTATACTAATCCATTTACTCAATTGCAATAGACATACATATAACACTAAATAGACATCGATAAGTCCAATTACATTATGTCCATGAATGAGTCAATATCCAAGATACAACATGATATATCAATGTGTTCTCTTACAAGAGTTGTAACCTTAATGTAATACATCAGTATCATTACATATACATTTTCCATTTGCATCAAGGATCATAAATCTCAATTACAAATACAACAATATCATGAAATCTACAAATACATATTCCATATGAATCATGTACATCCATCTGCTACAAATCCATCAATAAGTTGAAGGGATAAGAATCCACATCCACGCATAGGAGCATCCAACGAAGAACATCCCAATGGAAGAAGGCATCAAACCACCTGACCATGCAGAACCAAAGGAACCACCTCCTTTATAGGAGATGACACAAGGTCCCACACACACTCTAGACCTAGACTAACACCTAACAACCCAAGAGAACTCAACAACACCAAAACCATAACAAGAAGTAACACATAATCATTAAGCCAACCACATCACAAGGCCAAACATAAAACATAGAAGCTCCCAAAGGCATGTCAACAATCATGATATCAGGAACAAGGACACATGTAGGGAAGAGTATCATCACATGCTATCCTCACATAGAAAGGAAAATACTACACCCTGATAGACATGTCATTGCATGCTATCCTCATAAAGAAGGGATAATACCAGCCCTGATAGACACGTGAAACCGTCTCAACCTATGAGAGATTCAAGGGATTTTGGTTTTCCATCACTACGGCCTTCCCAAGCTTATCTTAAAACATCCTCCCTAGGACTAAGCATTGGGGCCCAAATCCAATTATTATCTTGCTTAGATGAATCCTATTTACCTATGTCATCTAATTAATTATTAAGGTTACCACTTATTTAAACAAGGAAAAATTTCAATGTACCCTGGTGGTATAGACTCTAAGCATCCTTACCAGGAACTTCTTAACAGACTCTCTCTCATGACCCCGACCATCACATGAAAGCCAACCCCCCTTAACCATGTTCCAAGACCTTAGGGTATACACATCACAAGGAGACTCATACAATTTCAATCTATAAATAACATCCACTTACATGCAAATATACAATCCAAACAATGGACATAAACCATATTACGAATAACATGAAGTTGCCAAGGACCTCATAAAATAATCAGTAACATGAGCAAGCATAACTCAACCAAAAATAGATCAATCCTCCACTACAAGGCACATCAATTTTCGGAGTCAAAGAATATAATCAACAACAAAATCTGGACAAAATGCAATGATAGAAATCAGAGGAACAAACATGAATAGCCTCTGGTACAAGAACAAACCTAAGAGAATCGACATAGAAAGCTGAAATCATGAAAATTACTACTGACAAGGCAGTTTAGCACATCAATAAGAAATAATAGTGCATAGACCAGTTATTTTAGTGAATAGACTAATTCTTGTAGCTCATAGACAAATATTACTAGTGCGTAGAATAACTCTTTTAGCGCATAGACCTAATTAATGCATCCGCTCAGAAAGACTCCGAAAACGGGATTTAAACACATGGAATTTAACCAAGGCTCAATCTCAGCCTCAAATCGACCCAATAAGGATGTGATGCACTCCAAAAAGGATGTTAGGAACACACAAGATAGATCATTCATTAGTGTTAGTACTGTCAATCATAAACAAAATACAAAAGAAATTACAATCCTAAGCATGCATATCAAGAGAGATATCAAACATATTATGGAAAGCATACAAAAATGGAGAAAAGAGATAAAACACTCCCAAATTCTTGCCAAGATGCTCATAGCTGCTCCTCCCTTGTTCCTCTCCTCTCCAAGTTCCACATGAGTGTAGCCCTCAGCTTTTTGCACTACTATGGAAGTCTTATGGAGATTTAAGATTATGAAAAATGATTAAAATATGCAAATACAAGATAAATATGAGAAAGCCTAATTAAGCTATATTGATTTTAACCAAAATAACAATTCAGATATGATTTGCTCCTAAAATGCTCTCTCAATTTTAGTATAGATTAGATGCATACAAGATTTCTGGATCTAGATATGAAGGAAATGGGCTCTATTTATAGGAAAAATAGGGCAATGGATGGTTGAGATTGAGTAATCTCAACAAGGGTCGTGATTGATGGGTTTATGATCCATGTGAGGGTTTTCAACCCAATCCCAGGATGACAAATGTCAACATGAGATGGCTTGAGAGGAGAGGGAACAAGCATTAAATGCTTGAAATGACATGAATGCTATCTTGGGAGGTAAGGTTAGGCTTGAGTTGAATGAATAAAGCCATTATCCACTGAATAATGCCTTTATCCAATGGATAAACTCTTGTGCAAGAGTTATTGGGGATAACCATGGTCAAAGCAATAAATGCTTGAAGAGACCCATGAGTTAAATGAGGGTTGAGTTAGAGGGAAAGTCTCTAACCATGTGGGTGAGTTGAGTTTAACCATTAATGGTTATGTAAGAGCCATTAATGGTTTGGAAGACTTTAGGGGTTAACTTGTGGAATACATAAAGTATTTATTGCTTTCCAAAGACTTTGAGGCTTTGAGAAGTGACTTCAAGTTGCTTAGGAATGTGACAATATTTAGGGAGGGTGATTAGACTAATTAGGAATGGATTAGAAGAATGTAGAATGGGCTAGAAGAGTCTAGTGGGTTTGGTGGGTGAGGGAAAATAGGATTTTAATTAAAATGAATTTACTTTATTTCAACAAAATAGGTGCAGCTTGCATTCATAGGAGAATGCAAGTGGGGGGTAGTTTAGGGATTAAACAAATATTTGATTATTTATTTAAAAGAGGAAAAGGGGTTAAATTAAATAAATATGTTTTATTTATTTAATTGATTTAGAGTGCGGGTTAATGAATTAATTTAAACAAATTGAATAATTTATCTAGTTAATAGGAGAAGATGTTGAGGATAAATTAATTAAATATTAATTTAATTAACTAATTATTGATGGTTAAATAATCAAATAAATAGTAAATATTCATTTAATTAAGTGGACAAATTTATGTGACTACATCTGTTTGAGACAGTGCAGTATTATCACGTCGTTTGAAAGAAAGAAAAATAGGTGTGAAGAAATATGCCCCATAAATGTTAATTTAGTGGGTGGTATGCCCCCTCGAGAGATGGGCCGATTTTTTTTGAAAAATCGGGCAATCTCTCGAAAAAGAACAAGAAGTGGAGGGGAGGTAGAATAGAAGAAATTAGCAATAACTGTGAAAGAATGGGAGAAAATGGGGGAAAATGGAGAAATGAGAGGCGACAAGCCAGTGAGTACCCTTAGGTTATGCAGGAGATACAGTGCAAATGTGGTGTTGGTGCTTTTGGTTGATACTGTACAATTGATCAAAGTTGGTTGGACAATTTGGTGCAATCGGTTGAATTGCCACGGTTGAGTCAAAGCGTGACAGTTGATGTCAGTTGTTCGCTTGGACACGATAAAGTCTGAGTAAGTGAATCAAAGGGACCTGTTGTGACTTAGACAATTGATGTAATTTGCCGATGAAGTCAAGGTATCTGAAGCAAAATACTCATTGAGACTTAGACAATTGATGTAATTGTCTATGTTGATTGTGTGTGATTGGTTGATCAGTTGATGGTGTTTGCATTGTAGGTTGGTTGGGATGAATCATAGCAGCCCCGTTGAGACTGGGCAATTGATGTAAATTCCTATTGTAGTCTAGGATTTCCATAATTGATTACCTGTTAGACCCGAAGATACTTGATCAAAAAGTACCTGTTGATAGTCTAGGTGTGTGTGAGTCGATGTGCCTGTGTAAATAGATTAACTGGCTTGATTGGGTTGATGGGAAATGATGAAGGGATTATGATGATGACCTAGATGGGGAGGGTGAGGGGGGATTCAATGTTAGATAGAAGGTATGGAGGACCTAGGACTCATTCCTGTGGAAGAAGATCAAAAAAGAGAGTATCCATTGTCATTACTATGTATGAATGATATGCAACAATATGGATGTATGGATGGATAGAATGCAATATAAACATATGAGATGAAATGACGATCCATAGATTATTCACAATGCTTTATTTTCATCATTGAGCATGGTAGTATCATTCTTGGCCGAGGTAGCAGGGACCAAGTTTGAGCATTTCACCTGTAAGAAAGCATTACAAATAAGGAAAAGTTACCCTCCATTCCAATTCATGTGCAAATGGTTGAGGTATACATTGTAGTCAGTAAGCCATAGTGATCTATGACTATATTTTGCATATGATCACGTAGCTTAGTGAACTTCCCACGTAGACACCATTAGTACATGCCCCAGAACTTCATTGGAACAATCCACAAACAACAATCAAAGAAAAAGATATCAAGAACCATCCCAACTACTCTAATCACTTGTGGATATCCTAGAGTAGCGTAGGAACTTGATATGAATAAATAACTAACCAAACAACCAAGTGCTTATTTATCTTAAACAAAAATTTCTTTTCAAAGAAAATATTATCATGTCTTTGTTTCATGAGGAAGGATGCATCCTTGTGAAGACGATTGTGTGTAGATGTTTTGACTTGGTTGATTGACTTGATAAGTGATCATCATTGAGCAGCTCAAAATGTTTGTTTGGTGTCCGTTGTGATGCATATGCACAAAGAATAATATATGCATTTTCAATGTTTTTGATTGATTTTTGATGTTTTTGACATGTTTGTGGATTTTGTGAGTGTTTTTGAATGTTTTTTTTTTGGTATTTTGTGAGTGTTTTTGATATTATTTTCAGCCAATTTGAATGAAGAACTCAATGAATCATAAGTAATGTGGAATCTAGTTCCATCAATAGGTTAAGAGCATTGCCCCCAATTTAGACATCACTATGAAAGTGGGATGGAGGGCACATGAAGTACTAATCCTGATTGCAGATCAATGACAAGCCATGGTTTAAATAACGAATGAATGGATGCAATGGATGTGATTGCAATAAGTCTGAAAGATAAAGGAGCCATAGCCTTTACGAGTGGTGCCTTTTTGTTAGGTTTTCACCATCGCACTTACCCAAGGTGCCACCGTGGTGGTTTTCACTGTTTGGATGCATGATTTTTCTTTACTATTTTCTTGATTTTTTTTTTGGTATTCTTTGCAGGACAACTTTCTGAATGTTTTTGGTATTTTCTTGCATATTGAAGGAGCCTGATGCTCTACACAACTTATGTATGAAACTGTTTGAGGTGCATGCTGTTGATCGGATCTGCTAGCAGCTCTCCTTCTAAAGTTGCCAACTGATATGCCCCTGACCCAAATATAGCAGTGATAACATATGGACCCAACCAGTTGGATTCAAACTTGCCCTAATGTTCTCTGTTTAGTTGGTTGCAAGGATTCTCCCCGAGAACAAGATCACCTACCTCAAATGTACAAGGTTTAACCCGATGATTGTAGATTCTACTCATGCGTTGTTGATAGGCTTTGATGTGGTTGTATGCAGCTTGTCGCCTTTCATCAAGAAGTTCCAAGTCCTAAAGATGAGAGACTCAGTATGCTTCATCATCTATCAGATCATGCAAGGAAACCTGTAGAGATGGTATCTCAACCTCAATAGGAAGGATGGATTATGCTTCATAGACCAGTGAGTAGGGAGTTGCACCTATAGGGGTTCAAATGCTAGTTCAATACGCTCATAGTGCTGGATTTAATCGAATGTGCCAATCATGACCAACATCATTGAATATCTTCTTGAGGATCCTCAATATGTTCTTGTTTGATTCTTCGGCCTAACCATTTCCTTATGGGTAATAGGGGGTGGAAAAACGGTGTTGGATGTGAAACTTCTCACAAAGATCACAGACATCTTGATTTTTGAAAGGAAGTCCATTATCTGTGATGATGGACATGGGTACACCATACCGACAGATGATGTAATTAAGGATGAATGAGGTGATCTACTTTCTAGTGACTTGGGCAAGTGGAACAACTTTGATCTACTTTGTGAAGTATTCGGTGGTGATAATGATAAATTTGTGGCCATTGGTTGAAGATGGGTGGATTTTACCCACAAGCTCAAGTCCCCATTGACAAAAGGGCCATAGTGTTGTTATTGGTTGCAATTCCTGTGTTGGTGTATGTATCAGGTCTTTGTGAACTTGGCACTTCTTGCATTCTCTGATAAAATAGTAGGAGTCTTTTCCATGGAGGGCCAATAGTATCCAACGTGCATGATTTTCTTTGCTAGTGAAGGACCGCTTGAGTGAGCCCCACAAATTCCTTCATGTACCTCTTCTGAGGCCTTTGTTATTTCATCTTGTTCCAGACATCAAAGGAGAGTACCATCAAGACTTTGCCTGTATAGGGTTTCAACAATGATGGTGTATCAAGCAGTTTGGTAGATGAAGGTTTTGCATTGGTTATTATATTGGTTGGGAGGAAGTGTGTGATTGTAGAGGTAACTGAAGAATTCACCATACCATGGGAATTCAGAACCGACTAGATGACATATGATTTCAATTTTGGGGATATCATAAGCGGGGATCCAAAGCTGTTCTACCAAGAACTCATAGCATGTTGAATTTTGTAGAAGATCTAGGAGAGATGCAATTGTAGCCATTGCATCGGCAACTCGATTCTGATCTCTAGGTACTTGCTCAAAGGTGATAGTTGTAAATGATTCTTTGTAACTATCCACCATCCTTTTATATGGCATGAGCTTATCATCCTTAGTTTGGTACTCATCGGTGACTTGTTGGATGACTAACTGAGAATCTCCATATACTTGTAGCTCTTTGAGATGCCATTGTATATCCAATCTGAGCCCTGTGATCAAGGCCTCATATTCTGCTATGTTATTGGTGCATGGAAAAGTGAGCCTGTATGACTTCAAGATGCTGTCACCTTGAGGTGTGATGAAAATAATACCTACCCCCGAGCCATGTCTAGTGTATGAGCCATCATAATATAGCTTCCAAGGTTGTGTACCTGTGATCATGAAGATCTCTTTATCTGGAAAATTGGAAACAAGAGGATGGTCATGCGAGTGGTGCTTCAGCCAACTGATCTGCAATAACTTGCCCTTTGATAGCCTTGCGGTTCACATACTATATATCAAATTCACTCAAGATCATAACCCATTTGGTTAAGTGACCTGTTAATGTTGTCTTGCTGAGTAGGTACTTGAGTGGATCGATTTTGGCGATGAGTTGTACCTTGTGCGTTAACATGTAGTGCCTCAATTTGGTGGCTGCCAAGATAACTGCTAGGCAAGCTCACTCAATAGGTGTGTAATTGAGCTCATAGCCTACCAATGTGCGAGAGATATAGTATACAACACATTCTTTGCCTTCTGCATTGTGTTGTGCCAACAATACTCCTAATGTCGTATTTGTAGCTGAAATATATAGCAATAGAGATCTACTTGGATCTGGTGGGATCAACAACAGTGTATTCATCAGGTAATCTTTAAGCATTTGGAATACTTGCTGGCACTTTGTATCCTATTGAAAGTAGATATTATTATGTAATAGGTGCATGAAGGGATGACACTTATCAGCCAATTACGCAATGAATCTCCGAATTGATTGTAGCCACCCTTGTAGTGTCCTTAACTGATTGATGTTCTTTGGAGGTGGAATGTCCATGATTACTTTGACTTTCACCAGATTTACTTCAATGCCTTTGCTTGAGATAATGTATCCTAGGAGCTTCCCAAAGGTTACTCCAAAGACACATTTCTTTGGATTAAGAAGAACATGATATTGCTCTAATCTGTCAAAGATTTGACCCAGGATTTCCAGATGTCCTTCTCTTGTTAGGGATTTAGCGAGTAAATCATCGACATAATCTTCCATTATGGTGTGTATCATGTCATGAAAGATGGTAGTCATAGCTCTTTGATAGGTTGCCCCCCATTTTTTAGACCAAATGGCATCACATTCCAACAATAGGCTCCCCATGGGCATGTGAAAGGAGTTTTATGTTGATCCTCTAGAGCAATCTTGATTTGGTTGTACCCTGAAAAGACATCCATAAGATAAAGCATTGCATGACCCGCTATTAGATTGATAATCATGTCGATGTTTGGTAAGGGGAAGTCATCCTTAGGGAATGCCTTGTTCAAATATTTGAAGTCAGTACAGATACAGATGCCCCCATTAGGTTTTTCAACAGGTACAATATTGGAGATCCAATCTTCATAATCGATTGGTTGGATGAAGAGCTTTTTGAGTTCTGCTTTGACAAGCACAACAATCTATGGGTGCATCTTTTAGAGCTTTTTTTTTACTGGTTTAGCTCCTTCTTCCACGGTTAGGTGATGCATGACCAAATCAAGATCTAAGCCAGGCATGTCTTCATAAGACCATGCAAAGTTGATTTGATGCTTCTAGAAGAATTCTACAAATTTTGGCTGTTCCTTTAGAGTTAGTAGAGATACCAAATGTATTTGGTGAGGAGTCTTAGGGGTCCCCACATTGAATTCTTTTGTTTCTTCGATTAGGATCATCAATCTCTCCTGATTTGTACTAGAGGGGAGGATGTCAAACCTTACATCTACAAGCGCCTCAGAGAGGTTTTCACCGTTGGATACACTCTTTATTTTTACTTTTTTGGGATCAAATAGTGCCACAGTGTTGTTTTCACTAGAAGATCCATATTTTATTGTGATGTTTTTGTAGCTAAAAGGTTTGGCATTTGCCCCAAAGTACGCTGCGCGATTAAGTTCGATGAAAAATCCAGCTTTATGATCCCTGCTTGGTATGTGATCTCGTAATTTTAAAAATTCTATGAGTGCCTCATCATTTTGGAAGTGATCAAGACATGGGGGATTTGGCTGGTTCCAGTTGATGAGTTTGGGGTGGATGATAGGTATGACCTCATAGATTAAATTAAGTTCAGAGGAGGCGTCAATGAGGGTTAATATAGATGAGTTAAGTTCATCGATAGTACTCTCCTTTTCAGATTCTAGTGTAGGATGTGTCATAGGGCCTGTGGAAGTTGCTTCTTGCTCACAAACCCAAAAGGTTTTAATCCAATCCTCTCCATAAATTGGGATATCTTTACAAGGTGGTGGATGGGAACTGGATTCCTTGTCTAAAGTATTTAGGTTCACTGAAGCAAATTCCCACTCATGCGAGTCTATCTCTGAATCACTTTCTAACATCCGATTACTGTACCATACTAGGATGTCTTTTCTATTGAAGAATGTATTGGTTATGAATTTGTGCTCTTTTGTAGGTGGTATTTTTGGTGCTGCTAATAGGATTATCGATGTTGTGGATGATGTTGTTGTTACTGATGGGATTATCAGTGATGTTGATGCTGTCGCTAGGATTATTGGTGTTGTTGCTATTGTGGCTATGATTATCGATGTTGTTGATGATGCTGCTATTAATTATTAGATTATTAGTGTTGTTGATGCTGCCGGTGTGATTGGTGCCACTGATGGGATTCTCAGTTTGGTAGGTGCAGTTGGTATAATTGTTGGGAGTATTGGTGCTTCAGATATAATTAAGGATGCTTCCTTGGGGTAACTGCCTAACTGGATGATACATGGGTTTGCTGGGTTTATCTTTGAATCTAAGATTAGGAAGAGATTCCTTTTGAAAACCCACTCCATTTTTATCTTTGGGTTTCAACTCAGGTTGCAAGGGCTCGTGTCGTCCTTGTTTGCAATGTCCCAAAGCACTCTGGCCATCATAGCCCATTCTTTGCATGACAGTGAGGAATTTGCCATATTTATCAATAGGAAGCTTAGCCTTCGGGTTGTCGTTATTGATAGGGTCTTTATAGATCCATTCTACTAGGTCCTCATCTCTAGTTTCCTCTTCCTGACTTACCAGGGACAAACTGCGCAAAGTGCATGCTTGCTTGGCCAGTGGTGGTTGAAGCAACTTTTGAGTTTTTCCATGAGTCCTAAGGGAGGTGAGTAATTGCCCAACCAAAAAGAGTTGGCTTAGATTATATTCCCTGGGACCTTCCTCAACCATTTTCATTTTCAACTTCTCTTGCTTTGGTATAGGGGTGATTGAACTGGAAAGAGAGGCTAGATTAACATATGACGTGGAAGGGATAGCTTCTCTATTGTTAGGTACGGTAATCTTTGGCTGATGGTTAATATTGTTACAATATGCAAATGGATTTGCATCACCAAGGATTGTGATTTCTACACCATTATGAGGAAACTTGATACATTGATGATAGGTAGTGGAATGGCTTGCATGGCATGTATCCAAGGTCTTCCTAACAAAAGATTATATGGAAAAGGAAGGTCTAGAGCTTGGCAGATGATATACTTCACCACTGGTCCCACTCTAATAGGTAATACAATAGCTCCTTTGGAATAATGCTTTGCATCATCATAGGCCTTAATGGTTATCTTTTTGTTGGGATCCATTGATTCTATCGCATATCCCAATGCTGTGACCAACTGCAAGGTGCATATGTTCAGGTTGGCTCTATTATCAATCAAGACTCGCTTGATTCTATGTTGGTTTACAAATCCTTCAATGTGAAGGGATGCGTTATGTGGTTGTTGGAATGAAGCATTATCACTTTTAGGAAAAGTGAGGTATGGTGATGACCTAAGGCTGCCAACCATGGCTTGAAATTGATTTGTGTTGAGGTTGGCGGGGACTGATGCTTCTTGGAGAGATTGATCCAAGATTATTTTATGAGAAGGGGATAAGTGCAAAATCTGTAATATGGATATGAGGGGGGATTTTTTATCCAATTGTTCCACAAGATTATATTGCTTGGGTAGGGGTGTCGTTCCTTGTGGGGCTACTCGAATGGTAATTTTTCTATGACACGTAAGAACATTGCATGCAAGATTTGGATCTTTGATGGTGAGAGTTGCAACTTGTTCATCAAAGTCATAGAGGCGATTCACAATGTAATTATATAAAACTTGTGTATAATTAGTTGTAGTATCTGTGTTTCGCCCTGAGGTGGAAGGACCCTTTTGATCATGTGATGGAAATGGATTCTTGAACATTAGATGATCATCATTGGATGCTTTAGGGTCATGTCCTTCTATTTCAATTTCTCCTCTGTCAATGAGATCTTGAACAAGATCTTTCAGTCAATGACAATTGCTCATTTTATGCCCTTTTCCGTGGTGAAATTCACAATGTTCATTATCTCTCCACCATGGAGGTTTGACCTGAAGTTCATAGTTAGATGTTTTCAGTAAGGTCACATCGGGTTCACCAAATGATGCACTGCAAAAAGGATGTTAGGAATACACAAGACAAATCATTCATTAGTGTTAGTAGTATCAATTATAAACAAAATACAAAAGAAACTACAATCCTAAGCATGCATATCAAGAGAGATATCAAACATATTATGGAAAGCATACAAAAATGGAGATAAGACACAAAACACTCCCAAATGATTTCCAACATTCTCATAGCTGCTCCTCCCTTGTTCCTCTCCTCTCCATGTTCCACATGATTGTAGCCCTCAGATTTTTACACTACTATGGAAGTCTTATGGAGATTTAAGATTATGAAAAATGATTAAAATATGCAAAAACAAGCTAAATATGAGAAAGCCTAATTAAGCTATATTGATTTTAACTAAAATAATAGTTTACATATGATTTGCTCCTAAAATGCTCTCTCAATTTTAGTATAGATTAGATGCATACAAGATTTATGGATCTGGATATGAAGGAAATGGGCTCTATTTATAGAAAAAATAGGGCAATGGATAGTTGAGATTGAGTAATCTCAACAAGGGTTAGGATTGATAGGTTTATGATCCATGTGAGGGTTTTCAACCCAATCCCAGGATGACAAATGTCAATATGAGATGGCTTGAGAGGAGAGGGAAGAAGCATTAAATGCTTGAAATGACATGAAGTTTATCTTGGGAGGTAAGGTTAGGCTTGAGTTGAATGAATAAAGCCATTATCCAATGAATAATGCCTTTATCCAATGGATAAACTCTTATGCAAGAGTGGTCAAAACAATAAATGCTTGAAGAGACCCATGAGTCAAACGAGGGTTGAGTTAGAGGGAAAGTCTCTAACCATGTGGGTGAGTTGAGTTTAATCATTAATGGTCATGTAAGAGCCATAAATGGTTATGCAAGAGCCATTAATGGTTTGGAAGACTTTAGGGGTTAACTTGTTGAATACATAAAACATTTAATGCTTTTCAAAGACTTTGGGGCTTTGAGAAGTGACTTCAAGTTGCTTAGGAACGTGACAATATTTAGGGAGGGTGATTAGACTAATTAGGAATGGATTAGAAGAATGTAGAATAGGTTAGAAGAGTCTAGTGGGTTTGGTGGGTGAGGGAAAATAAGATTTTAATTAAAATAAAATTACTTTATTTCAACAAAATAGGTGCAACTTGCATTTGTAGGAGAATGCAAGTGTGGGCGGGTGGGGGGGGGGGGGGTTAGTTTAGGGGTTAAATAAATATTTGATTATTTAATTAAAAGAAGAAAAGGGGTTAAATTAAATAAATATATTTTATTTATTTAATTGATTTAGATGCGGGTTAATGAATTAATTTAAATAAATTAAATAATTTATTTAGTTAATAGGAGAAGAAGTTGAGGATAAATTAATTAAATATTAATTTAATTAGCTGATTATTGATGGTTAAATAATCAAATAAATAGTAAATATTCATTTAATTAAGTGGACATATTTATGTGACTACAGGATGCGATATCAATAATAAATTAAGAGAGTTTAACAAATAACAAATGAGAATCAATACATGAAGGATTACTTCACTCATAACATAACTACAACTCCCAACAGTGCACAAAGAACCAAAACTCAGACAAGACCAACAAGAGATTCAACCAGAGGAACAATTAACCCATATGCATAGAAAATAATGGTAATTCAATTCTACATTTCTTAGACCAAAAAGAGGGTATACAACAAGCTACGAAGTTTGAGAACTTTCATAGAGCCGTTGATGGCGAGCACAAAGACATGCATACAATAACTCTACAACAAATAATTATGCAATATATAATATCCCCAAACTTTATATTATAAGCTTTTAACCAATACTTTCATAAATATTCTCCCAAAAACCTCTCACAACAATCTTTCCAGAAGACACGAAGAATACAAGATTTTCCTGGAAATTGAAAATGAAGAAAGGACAAAATCAAACCAATATGGAAAAATAGAAGTGATGAAAAATGAAATCAAATAAGTGCAACCAATTCCAACAAGCCCCAAGAAAGCAAATTCAAAATCCAAGCTCCTGAATCAATCCAGAAAGTTTCTCAGAAAGCCAATCCCAACAAAATGCACAAGAAGATATATTTCTAAAATTTAAATCAAAAGAATGGCCAAAACCTAGCCAATCAAAATATTCCAAAATACTATATTCTATACTAACCTGCCTTCCCGAATCCTAGGTAAGAATATAAAATAATATTATTTACTTATGCCAATCTTTCGACCAATCATATAAAAGGGTAGGTAAGAATATAATATTTAAATATTTCAAACAAGTAACAAAGAATATATAATAATATAATTAACTAATAATAAAATAAGCTAAGGACACAATAACAACCACGAGCCCAATAAAATAAATAATCAAAGACAACATAAATAAATGTCACCAATGCTATCAAAAGAGGACCGCAACATCAACATATGTCAGTTGCTTCTTCTACAATAGTTCATGTTATGTTTTTTATTGTAATTTTCATATATCCTACTACTAGATAGTGAGTCTCTTCAGTAGGTCCCTGCTTCATTGTATCTTTATTTGCAAGTCCTTTTTGGGAGCAGTGAGCTTCCTTGGGAAGTGAGCCCTAAAACAAACATTGCAATATTTGTTTCATATAGTGTTAGTTAACTCCCACTATGCTTTTTTTGTCCTTGGGTTTTCCACTTAAAAAAATTGGTGTTCTTGTGTAATGAATGAATTGTTTTTGTTCTTTCCTTATGTAGATATTATTTAATGCTTAAACTTTTAATGTGTGCATAAGTTTTATTAAGGTTGATTCACCCCTATTTTGAAATCCTGTTGTGTTCAACAATTGGTATCAAGGCAATGTTCCTGAGGTAACAACCTAACAACTAAGGTAGATTGTGCATTTGAGCATAGAGGTATTGAATCAACGTCGAATAGTGATATTATTTCAAAAGTAGATTTAGAAGCAATGGAACCTAATGGCAGTTGGGATATTAATCTAGTTGATTGTGAGGTAGATTTTGAAGGAGAATTGTATTCTATTCTTAATGACTTAGATGTTGCAAGGGTAGAATATAAAGAATACAAAATCAAATTCAATAAGGTAGAAAGGATAATTGTTAGTTTAAAAGCTCAATAATAGAATGTAAGGAATGGAAAGATAAACTCAAAATAACATAAGATGAAATTGTCAGGTTGTAGAATAAGCATGAAGAAAGAAAAGAGTGTGATGATAAACTTAAGAAGGAAAAATTGACATAATTTACCTAAATATCCAAGTTGAGGAAGGAAAGAAGATTGTTGATTGCTTGGAGACCAAGTTTTATGATAAATTTGTTGTTTGCTCCAAGCTTGAGGAAGAGATTTTTACCTTGAGAAAAGAATTGGAGAATGCAAAAGAACATATAGAGAAAGGTTTGAAATTCAAAGGTAGAAGTGGCCTCCTTGATGAGATGCTCAACTATTAGAAACCACAAAAGAACAAGGGTGGTCTTGGTTTTGAAAAGGGAGAAAGTTCTAAGACCGAAGATAAGAATCAGAAAGGAAAAGAAGTGTTTCAAGATGAATTCGAGAAGGCAGAAGGATATAAGAATAGTTTACCTCAAGTTTGGAACAAGAAGAACTTTAGAAGGACATCACCAAATCAAACTGCTCAAACCAGGTAGTCTCAATATTTTAATGGTAATTGCTTCTCTTGCAATAAGATTAGACATAAAGTTTCTGAATGTAGGAATAAAATGAGCATGAATTCATTTAGGCCTCCAAGGTGTCAACCATATAATGGTTAGTGATATACTTGCAATAAATTTGGTCATAAAGCTAATGAATGCATAAGCAAAGTAATGCGAAATAGTTTCATAAATAAGAACAATGATATGAATTATCAATCTTTCTGTGATCGCTACTTTGGTCATAAGGTTGTTGAATGTAGACCTAGTTTGAGAAGTGGAAATTGTTGAGCACATGACGAGATTGAGAGGGGGGTGAATCAATCTGGAACTTCACAACAAATTAATTATAAAAAACGTAAAATAACATAGCAACAACATATCAATCATCAACACATGGACACTGGATTTATATGGAAAACCCAAACCGGGAAAAACTGCGATGAGAATCTAACTCATAATATAAATATAAATGAATACAAATTTTTAGGCTCATTGCCAAGGAGCACCAACACGTAATGGACTTGCAAGGATAAGGCACACTGCCTTAGGGAAAGATACAAGGACTTGCACAAATGAGGCTCATTGCTTCAGGGAAAGATACAATTTGCTGCCAAAGGACTTATTGTTAATCAACAATGAAGGAAATAGTAGAACTAAAACTAAGAAGGATCTCTTGAACATGAAATCTTCCTTGAACTACTGGATCAAGTGACCAACATTATGGCAAACATATCTGATAACTACCACTATCACAATGCACTGTCTCACTAAATATAACACCTTCAAATCTCTAACTTTTTCACTTCTGCAATCTCAAATCTACTTGGACATCATTCACATACTCTTCTCATCAATATACACTATAGACGTATAAAAATGACCACTTTCCTAAGTGAATATTTAATATTCATTTTAACCTCATTCCTCCATTTAATTAAATTCCATTTAATTAAATTCTTTGCATTCATCTATTTGATTAAATGAGTTATATAATTTATTTAATTAAGTTCACCTAAGCCTTTAATTAAATAAATTACTTTATTTAATTAATTTCCCTTTCTCCCTTTTTAATTAAAATTAGATTTAATTAAATTGATCCTTGCAAGTAAATAAATCTAATTTATTTATTTTAATCCCCCACTTGTATTTATGCAAGTTGCATCTATTTTTGTTGAAATAAAGTAATTTATTTTTATTAAAATTCCCCTCCATCCACTTGCAAAATCCTACATCTCCCACTTGCCTCTCTAAACCCCCTTCTAGATTCTTCTAATCCCTTCCAATTTAGCCCAATCCATCTCCTAAATATTGTCGCATCCCTAAGCAAAGGGAAGTCACTTCTCAAACCCTCAAAGTCTTTGAAAACCATTAAAGGCTTTATGTCTTCAACAAGTTAACCCTCAAAGTCTTCATAGCTATTAATGGTTAACTCAACCTTCTTGCATGATTAGAGGCTTTCTCTCTAACTCAACCTTCATCTAACCCAAGAGTCTCATCAAGCATTCATTTCTTTGACCATGATTATCCCTTTAACCCTTGCACAAGAGTTTATCCTTTGGATAAAAGTTTTATCCAATGGATAACCCTAACCTAACCTTAATCCTTACCTCCTAAGGTAACCATCATGTCTTCTCAAGCATTTAATGCTTCTTACATCTCCTCTCAAGAAATCTCTTGTTGACAATTGTCACCATTTCATTGGTGAGAATTGTAAACATGGATTGATAACTTTCAATCCTGGCCCTTGTTAAGATTATCCAGTCTTGACCATCCATTGCCCTATTTTTCCTACAAATAGAGCTCTCATTCCTCATTTTCATATCCAAATCTTTAGTATCAAACTTATAGGCATTTTGCTAAATATATCCAAGTTTCATGCATCTAATCTATAGTCATTTTAATCAAGCATTTAGCCTCTCTTTGAATAGAAATCATCTTAATAAGCATTTTAAGAAGCATTTCCATTATCATAGAACATTCATGTTACATTAATATATCATGTTATGATAGGATATACTAATCCTTTATCTTATCATCATATCCATGCTAGTTTAAATCATATTATATTTAATATCATGGATAACTAGAAATGCATTCATATTAAGTTGATCAAATATCACTCGTTCTCAGAGTTGTCATTCCTAAATCAGTTTGCTGAGTGATTTGAGAGAAAAGGCATTGACTTGAGGGATCCTGTGAGATAGAGAACAATGGAACATCCCTTGGGGAGTTGAGTTATTCAATATAGCTCCATAACTTGCACCAAGAGTCCCATTGGTGTGTGGACCTTTTTGAAACCAAATTTTTTGTTCTTTGCACCACTTTTCCCTCACACATTTTTGGCACTCACTATGGGGCATAACTCCATAAAATATATCATTTTTCATATAGAGTAACATTGCAGGTACACAGAAAAACTGATTTAGCGCCTTGGAGGCTTCTTTTAGCACGTAGAAACCTTTTGCTAGCGCATCCGATTTACTGTTTAGCACATTAGAATCTATCATTAGCGCATTTAGCACTTAGGTTAGTGCATAATACTCTAACTGTCAATTGTAAAATCACATCGCATTAGAAAAATAGGCTAGCACATCTGGTAATCAATTTAGCGCATATGAATCATTCTGTAGCGCGTCTATGCATTTATGTAGCGCATAGGTGCAACAGTTTAGCGCATTGATGTAACAGAGAAGCAATATTTGTAACCGAAGGAAGATCATTTTAGGCTTGTATAAGACCACACCAAAATTTGATTTCTAATGAATTTTATGTAGGTTCTAATCTTTTTGTGCAGGAGTGACAGGAGTTAGTTTAGCAGTATTATTTTTGCTTTCTTTCAAAAGAAGTTAGTTAAAAAGAAATCACTCTCCTTTTTGTAAAAGTTAAAATAAACCTCATCATTTCATTTGGATGCTTAAAATGAACTTCAAACTTCCTTTTTGGTGTTTAAAATAAAACTTCATCTTTTCCTTATCGCATGGTAAAAAGAACAACTAAGCAAACCTTTCATTTCTGCAAGTTAGGGAAAATATTTCGTTTGGAGCTCTAAAAAGAACAAGAAAATTTACTTTCAGCAAGGTTAAAACGAACTTCACCTTCCTTTGGTGTCTAAAATGATCAATTTCAATTCATTGTAAAGTAAAAGAACCTCATTTTTATTTTTATTTTTTTTTGCAAGGAAAAGAGGGAAAGTTTTCCCCTATCGACTTTAATTTTGTTGACCAAAATCATGATTTACTTTGTTGACCAGGATTTTTTTTCAAAGGTTTTGGAAATACACACTTTGCTATGAAGGATAAAAAGAACACCATGCTTGTTGGAGAAACATCTCCAAAATAGAAGTGAGCAAATCATTGACTTAAAGGTTAAAAAGAAGATTGTTTTCTTTGTCTTGAAAGTGGAAGGTATATGCTCTCCCCTTAATTGGGTGACCAAAAATCCAAACCACTCTTTCATGCTTTCTCCATTTCAAGTACTTAAAACCTTTAGCAGGCTTGCCCTCCCGAGTTGGTCTTAGAGCGCCATTTAAATGGTCGGTGAGAGGGGAACGACCTAAGTGGGAAATGAATTTATCGCCAAGTGTTCCAACCCACTATAATCAAAAGTGGAGGTTGATGAAAGTCCCTTCAACGGTTTTTCTCAGCGATTAGCCTTCCCCCAGTATCTTTAAGATATGTAAAGCCTTTGTTCTAAAGGTTGGGAAGCCTCCCGAGGGAGTTTATCACTCAAGAATTAACGAAAACCTTATTAAGAACTTTAGAAATAGAAATTTTGAGCCGAGTGAGTATCCAAACATCTTCAATATCATAGTGCAAGGGTGGGGAAGAATCCACCCCCAAGATCACTCACCATATATCTCCCAAGATAACTACTCAATTGTGAAGCAATTCACTTTGAGTTAACTTCTGGCAAAAGGCAAAAAAATGGGCACCCCTTAGGGGGTGACAAGGCTGTTTGAGCTGACAGAATATCGAGACTAGTGGGATATGATATTGATGATGACCCTTGAATAAAGTGTCTATCTAATTTGTATTATTTATTATCCAAACTTGTGAAAACATTGGGGATTTGAACACATCCTCACAGAACATACACTATCTGTTTAGCATAGGCAAAATTGGTTATCTCTTTTATGTCGTGTTTTCAAGTTATTTTTCAGAGAATCATCCATCGAAGAAAACAAGTGTTAAGATTTCTAAAAACAGTCAACAACAAAGCAATCAAGATAGTTTAGCGTGTAGGAGCAACCTCCTAGTGCGTCTTAACCATTTTATAGCACATACAAACCATACCATAGCACTTTCATCAGTCAAACTAGTGCAAAACCAATATCATAAACTGTTAGAATTTCAGTAGCCCTTTGTGAGACCATATTAGCACTTTTGAGCATCAACATAGCACATAGGAGGCATAACTTAGCGCTTTTAGTCTAAACTACAGTGCGTAATCAGGACATATTAGCGCATAACCTTTCTAGTCAGAAACTATTTTCACAACTCTGAGTTAACATGTATCATAGGCATCTTAGCGCATCGGGAATTTCCTGTGGCGCATCTAGCTCATTAGTTATCGCATCCAGTCTCTGTTTTAGCGCATGGTAAAAACACAGAAAAATAGAAAGTAAACCAAGCATTTTGGAAAATTTTATCACCGGTCCTCAATACCCTTTTGGGCCTTTTGTCAAACTCACTAGTTAGAATCCAAACTAGATCATCAGAGAAAACAAATCCAAAATCAAGCAAGCATCCTTAGAACAAATTTGTCGAATCAACCAAAATACGGTAGTATCATCACATTGATCAAAGTTTCACCATCTAACAGATCCTATCACAAACAAAATACCGAGTTTAATCCTTAAGTTGTCAAATTGAGTTTTCATATTAGGAGACTCTTATCCATATCATTTGACACACTTTGTCATGGGGGCAAATCTAAACCTCTACTTGATGAAGTAAGCTTGATTTTTTCAAACAAAGTATCACAATCCAACATCAAATTAAAGCATTGATCATTCGTGTATGACCACTCATATTTTGAAAAGAAAAAGTCTTCATAATAAAACCGAGTTGAAGAAGAGATAACCTAGTTCTAAACAACTTGCAAAAAGGAATAAGTTTCTCTATATCAATCACTAACTTTTAAAATCACATCATGCATTCTTGCATCATATGCGATTGTATATTCAAGGCAAATCAAACGAGTTTGACAAAGAACCCTTAAGAAGCAGAGCTTACATTTAGAAAGTGACATTCAACCAACGCTTAAATCATGGAGGAAGGACAATCCCGCTTTATTCCCATAATTCTGTATCACTTATAACAAAGCTCGACCTCAACCACCAACCCCCGAGAGAGAAGAAGAAGACAAAACTCCCTTTGTAACTGAAAGTTTTTATTGAGAAACATATTCTATCCACCAAACACCATCAAAAAATCTGATACAAATAAATGCCGGCTATCACTCGTTGTCAAATAAACAAGAAAAGCGAACCACAACCAGAGTCAAGTATGGGTCATAGATTATCCAACCCTTTCAATTATACTAATCTGGGAGATACTAAAATCACTGAGGAACTTCTCTAAGAATGTCAAGAAAACCCCTCATTGCAAAAGCTCATGGAAAGACTCATTGAAGCTGACAAGGAAAAATATATGCTCATGCTAACTAGTAAAGGAGTTAGACTTTGTGAAGATTTCGATACTGAAAAATTAAGGAATGTAGACAAACAAATTTTTAGGACAAGGACTAGAAATTATGCCTATCAAGACTAACACAGAGAAGAAGAAACACATGACCCTGAAATCATACCTGAACAACATAACATACCTGAACACAACCATGCTCGAAGTAGGGATAATGAAAGGGAAGAAGCTTTCTCTTGATGTACAAATGCACCCATGGTTGCTCTTACACAACAAATTCAAATGATGCAAAGACAAATGCAAGAAATGCAACAGGGGACCACAATGTGATACTCCTTGGATGAAATTTTTCCTTACCCCTTTGACATGAGACTATACATGGTACCTTTTCCCCCGAATTTAGATATACCAAAATACAATAAATACGATGGTAAAAGTGATCCCCGCGATCATGTTTGGGAATTTTGTACCATAAGCCTAGAATTTGATCACGATGACACTTACTTAATGAGGTTATTCCCAAGAAGTTTGGGAGGGAAAACAATGGACTGGTTGTCTAAACTCACACCTCCCATCAGATCCTTTGATGAGTTGGTAAACAAATTTATCACACAATATGCCTATAATATTCAACACACGATCACCATGTTGGATGTATGTAATACTGATTAAAAAAATAATGAAACATTCATGGCGTTTCTTTAGCATTGGAGACGTATGGTTTCGAGATATCCTCAAGACGTAGTTGAAAAAGAAAAGATGGATATCTTTATTGACAATCTAAATAGTGAGATGAGTTATCAACTCAAGCTCCAGTGCATACCATCTTTTGCTAAGTTGATCAAAAATGGAATCCAAGTAAAGGAAGCCTACATTAAGAAAGGAACATTGAAGTTCTTTAAGGAAGGAAATAATTCATCCAACACTCACTCCTTTAACAACCAAAACAAGAGCAACACTTTAGATAAATCTAGATTCTGGGCCAGAAACAAAAATGTTGTTAATGAGGGAGGAGCTGAGGCTAATGATATGAAGTCCAAGCAACCAGTATTAGATTTATCAGGTAATCCACAATCTAACAAGAATAAAAGAAGTGTTAGCCAAGGCACTAACACTTATCCACAAAATACCAATTAGGGACCTTCAATTTCAAACACCAACAACAATACCCAAGGCAACAACACTAACCGAGGGAATAATATAAATCAAAGAGGTAACACCAACACTTTCCCAAATAGATGAATCTACACACCATTGGGGCAAACCTTAGAATCAACATTTCGAGAACTCCTAGCAAACAAGATTATCACATTGCCAGCCATAAACAACTTTGAACCCCAGATCAAACCACCTTGGTGGAATGACTGACATTTTTGTGATTTTCATCGAAACAAAGGACATCACACAAATGATTACATGAGGCTTAATAATATGGTCCAATATATGATCGATAGAGGTGATTTAATGATTGATGGTCTCAAAGAAAATGGTGATAATGCCATCTTTAAAAATCCTCTTTTGAATTACAACAAGGATGGAGCTTCATCATCAAATGATATAAGGGGAGCTCACATAAATCACATGTACAACAACACCATCAATCACATATCAACAGATGATAACTAAATAAATTTCATAAAGATCAAGGACAAACAAGACCATGCATCAATCAATGTGACAAATAGAGCTCAAAAATATGTCTTGAAAGGGCATTCATCAACATCGACCACTATCCCCAAGACTCAATATGATTTGGTTAATCAATTGCAAAGAACTCTTGCTCAGATATCCATACTCGAGTTACTCAAACTCTCACCAAAACATAAGGACATATTAGAACAAGCACTAGTTGAAACAAATGTTCCTCAAGATCCAGAAATTGATAAATTTTAAGCCATGGTGGCTCATATGACAGGGCCTCATAATCTCACCTTTTTCGAACATGATAATATCTCTTTGAGTCATCCACATAATACTCCCCTTAATATTGAAGTCTTAGTCTACAAACATCAAGTTAAAAGAGCATTAATAGATGGAGGAGTTGGTCTCAATATCTATACTTTAAAACTTATCCATGCATTAGGCTTCTCTGAACAGTCTGTTGATCCACATAAAAATATCACCATCAAGGCCTATGATGATGAAGAAAGATCATCCAAAATAATAGTGATACTACCCATTGAAGTAGGACCGATACAAAGGGACACTATGTGCCAAGTCTTAGACATAGACAACATACAATATTTTATTGGGTCGTCCTTGGATACATGAAATGCAAGCAATGCCTTCAACCTACCATCAGTGTATCAGATTCCCATATAATGGATATGAGATTTCCATATCTGTCGATAATAATCCTTTCCAAGATTTCAATTCTATCTGGGAAGCTCAAAACAACCTGGTTCCACACAACAGGGAAGCTCTAGCTTCCTCAACATTAGGCCATCATCAAGAAAAGCTCAAGTCTTTATCCATGGATTTAAAACAAAAGATGAAAATCAAAGAGCAAGGCATGGGAGAATACTCTTTCAAACCCATGTGTCTATCCAGATTACTAACATCACCAAAATCTCATGGACAACCTTCTGCATCAACACATCAAGCAACACAACCGATCACTAAGTTTGATGGCAAATTTATCTAATTGGGCACACTAGCAAATGAATCAGAAGAGAAAGACATCCTTAGTTGGCTATACAAGGATGAGGGAGAAGTTAGAGCTGCTACTTTGGAGGTGGCCATACCAACATAATAATATGGGAAAGGATTCCCTGATCATGCAACATATGGGATACAATGGCAAATGACCTATAGGAAAACGTCAAGAAGGCATTACAGAACCACTAGACTCTCCTTCACAATTTTTTCAAGACAAAACAAGACTGGGATATGGACACAACATACCCCCAAGGCAAAAACAAAATAAGTATCAAAAACCTCAGTGGAAAGCAAAGAAGAAATACAATGAGGACTCATGGCAAGAGGCACTACACCAAGATGTAGAAACAACAAGGAAAGAGTGAGAGCACCAGGAAAAAGAGAAACAACAAGAGGAACTAACCATTCAAAGGGAAGAAGCATCTTATGAGAAAGTGCATCATGTACAAGAACCTATTCAAAACAAGGTAGAGTCACCACCTGAAGAAATCAATGCTCCCCAAGGAGAAAAAATGTATGAACAAATGAAAATGGTACAAGCAGGCTCTAATTTTGAATCAGAAAAAACTACAAGATTGGTATTAATTATCAGAGATCTCTTCTCACCCTACAACATACTTGTCAGCAACACTGAAAGACTCTAGGACACTATTTCTGAAACTGATTCTAATGACTATGAATGGGGTAGTTGTTCAAATATTACTAAAGATGTCGCAGAAGGTGCTATACATTCACACACACCCCTTTCTCAGGAAGGACAAGATACAGAGTCTCAATTACTTGAATTCGGTCTACAACATATCTATGAAGCTAAGGAAAATGAGCAGTGACACTATGAACAAGTCTACACGGAAGATGATACCATCGAAGATCTTGATAATATCATTAACCTAACCAACATCCCAGAAAACCTTAATGATACCTCTATTATGACACTTACCGCAACCGACCTCGACCCACCAAATGACTCTCTACCACTCGTATTTCTTGATTTCATAGACTGGGATGAGCCTGAACACCATGATATACCTATTTTCCTAGATGATGAATCCATTGTCCATTACCTATGTACAGTGAACCTGGAAACAAGCTCTATTAGAAAACAAAATAATGATATCTGCAATCAGGAGGGTGCCAAGTCTCTCAGTCGCAAAAATGAAAGAAACAAAGGATCTAATGTTGTAAACTAGTCAATGGCAGCACTAGATCACAAAAAAGTCAAAATAAAGGATGCATCTGAGGGTGAAAACCTTTTTAAGGAACCTAAGGATGGGAGACTTGACACTCTTCCTAAACAGTATTAAGAGCGATCACCCATATTGATTGAGCCAACTCAATCAATAAACATCGGTACAAAAGCACCAGCTAAAAACATACACCTAGCAGAATCACTGAGAGAAGAGAAAAAACCAAAATTTATTAGATTCTTCATAGAAAGAAAATCAATTTTGCTTGGTCTTATGCTGATATGCCCAGAATAGATCCAAACCTAATCATGCATCATTTATCTATCGCTCCGGGAGCTAAGCCAGTGAAATAGAAGTTAAGAAAGATGAATCTGCATGTAGCATTAATGGTCAAAGCTGAACTAAAGAAGTTATTAGATGTCAGATTCATCCAACCTATAGACTACGATGAATGGATTTCAAACATTGTACCAATTTCAAAACTAGATGGAAGCATCAGAATATGCACAGATTTTAGAGATGTCAACAAAGCCTGTCCAAAGGATGACTTTCCTTTGCCCAACATCACAATAATTGTGGACCTAATAGCGGGCCATGCAATGCTATCATTAATGGACGGTTTCTCTAGCTATAATCAAATCAAGATAGCTCTAGAGGATCAAGATAAAACTACGTTTACCTATCCTTGGGGAATGTATTGTTGGAACGTCATGCCTTTTGGCTTGAAGAATGCTGGGGCAACTTATCAAAGAGAAATGGCGACAATCTTTCATGATATGATGCATACCTTCATGAAGGACTATGTGGATGATTTATTAGATAAAATCTTTCAAAGATTGGAGCAATTCCAAGTCAGGCTAAACCCTAAGAAGTGTGTCTTCGAGGTGACATAAGGTAAATTATTAGGCTACATTGTGTCTGAAAAAGGCATTAAAGTAGATCCAACGAAGGTACAAGCCATCATGGAGATACCACCTCTCAGAAACATTAGTCAACTCAGATCTCTACAAGGATGACTACAATCAATCAGGCTATTCATAGCCCAACTATTAGATAAACGTTTACCATTCAATCATCTGTTACATAAGAACATACCATTCAGATGGGAAGCCAAGTGTGTAGAATCATTCTATCAACTCAAGCAATATCTAATGAATCCACCAGTTCTGGTACCACCAATAGCAGGGACTCTGCTCATCCTCTACATCTCAACAATTAAAGTATCACTGGGGGCACTGTTAGCACAAGAAGATCAAGAAGACAAGGAACGAGCTGTATATTATATCAGTTGAACATTAAACAAATATGAGCTAAATTATACTTTCATTGAGAAGGCTTGTTTAGCTGTGGTATTCACCTCTCAAAAGTTCCACCATTACATACTAGCTCACACAATCAAGCTAGTAGAAAAAAATGATCCTCTCAAGTATTTACTCAGCAAAGCTACTCTTACAAGCAGACTAGCTAAATGGGTCATGATTCTCAGTGAGTTTGATATCCAATACACAGAGCATCAGGATATCAAGGGACAAGTAATTATAGATCAATTAGCTGAAGAACCACTACCAGATAAGCAACCAATGAAGGTGGAATTTACAGACATGGATATCCTTACTATTACACTCAAGCAATGGACACTGTACTATGATGGTTCCTACACTCAACATGGATCAGGTGCTAGCATCTTGTTCGTCACCCCTGAAGGACACACCATTCCAAGATCGTATAGACTCATGTTTCCATGCACCAATAACATCGCTGAGTATGAAGCCCTGGTCATAAAAATCAAAATGGCAGTAGTATGGAGAATCATGGAGTTGAAAGTCTATGGAGATTCTCAACTGGTTATAAATCAGATCAACAATGAATATCAAACAAAGGATGACAAGATGCTTCCATACAAAAGAATGGTGGATGAATTCAAATAGTACTTTGTACACATCACCTTCGAGCAAATACCAAGGTTGGACAATAGAGCAACCAATGCAATGGCCACTATCGCTTCATTGCTACAAATTCCAGAGAAACAATGTCATTGAGTTCTTGGTAGAGCAATTGTTTTCCCCAGCCTATGACAATTCTTCTTCCCACGTCATCTATGCCTTAACTGATTCAGACTCCTCTATATGAGATCATCTATGAATATCTTAAAACCAATACCCTACCCATTCACTTATCTCATAATAAAAAACACAACTTTATTCGGCAAGCCGCTTGTTATACCTTAACCGTTGACACACTTTATCATCGAGGTCTAGATGATACTCTTATTCATTGCCTTGATCGTAATGAATCTAAATCTTCTTTACATGAGCTTCACGAGGGTATTTGTGGCATGCATTCAAGTGGTTCTACTCTTGCTAAAAAAACTTCTGAGAATGGGATATTACTGGCCAACAATGGAAAAAGACTCTTATCAGTTCGCAAAGAAATTTCCTAAGTGCCAAATTCATGGCAATCTTATCCATGCACCAGCACAGGAGTTACAGGAATTTATAACATCTTAGCCTTTCTATCAGTGGGGAATTGATTTAGTAGGGAAAATCCATCCTTCCTCTTCAAATGGACACAAGTTAATTATCACTACAACAAAGTATTTCACCAAATGGATTGAAGCAGTCCCAATGACCACAATTACTAGAAAATAGATTGCCTCATTTATTCTCAATTATCTAATTTGTAGATACAACATTCCCAGTTCCATCATCACAGACAATGAGCATCCCTTCAAAAATTAGGATGTGCGAGAACTATGTGAGTGATTCACAATCCAACATCGCTTCTCTACACCTTACTACCCACAAGGAAATGGTCAAGCAGAAGCATCCAATAAAACAATCTTGAAAATCCTAAAGAAAACAATAAATGATGCAGGTAAGGATTGACATGTACAACTCAATCCAACACTCTGGGCATACAAGACTAGCATCAGGACACCTATAGGGGCTACACCATATTCATTGGTGTACGGATCATAAGCAATTTGACCTCTTGAGGTAGAAATTCCATTACTCAGAGTATCTTTGAAAGGCCTCATAATAGATGAGAAGTATTGGGTAAACAATTTGCAAGAACTAGAGCTTCTAGATGAAAAATGACAACATGCCTATGATGATCTCAAGGCATACCAATAGCGCATGTGTAGAAGCTACAACCACAGAGTCATCCCTAGGATTTTTAAGGTCGGTGATCTTGTACTCAAATAAAATCCTAGAAATCAACAAGATCGAGAAAAGAAGGGGAAGTTTGAACCTAATTGGTTAGGTCCCTATGTTATCATATCAGCCTATGGATTAGGTGCTTATCAGCTAACAACTTTAGAAGGAGATGTGCTCGACGAACCAACCAACAACATCCATGTGAAGAAATTCTACACTTGAATGGGCTAATGCACGATAAAAGTGAAAAAATTAAAAAAATAAAATCAGAAAAATACAAAAAAATAAAAAATAAAATAAAATCAGAAAAACAACAAAAAGGTGCAATAAAAACAAGTGGTGAAAACCTGGCAACAGGCGCTATTTGTGAGTGAACAACTCCTCTATCTATCACTACTCATATCTTTTACATCCAAAGTCAAAGCTAATGGCCATCGTCCAACACTTTTACGCAACATCATCCCGTACATACTTAGTGTAGTCACTGTCCTTGATTATCTGAAGATCAGTTCATCATATGCCACCATGGCTTGGTAATCACTATGTATATCCACATCGATATATATCATAAAACTAGGGGCAGCATTCCTCTGACTTCAAGCATTCCAGCAACAAGTAAACAAGAATCACAACACGCTAAGGAAACCCTATCAACAACAACTCATCAACCAAGAAAAGAAGACACTAATCCAATTAACAACTTCAACACACACATGATGGATGATTTTCTGAATTATAATTGCTTACATCTCGCATGAAGTTTTGACTATTTTTCATCTTCAATTTTTGAATATTTGGATCTCTTGAATTTCTCAATGATGCATCAAGCTAGAGAGGGTAACAGGGGAGTCTGATTTTTTTTTGGTTTTCTATCTGTGAGGCGATTACTTGTACGGTGCAAATTTGTCTTGAGACATGATTGGAAACATATCATTGAAGACATTGTTCCACTTTACGCATACAAATGGTTAATTCTTGTTTGTTTTATGCAAGCAACAATCAGGTCGTCTTGGTTTAATTATACCTTGATGCTTGTGCCATCTTGCAATATCAAATTCCATGTACATTTTACTCAAGTCATTATGGTTCAATTATATCATTATGCTTGTATAAACTTCCAACATATCAAAAGCTCAATGATGACAGAACAAAAAAAAAAGAAAAAACACGTGGCTAAACGGGAATGACAATGAGAAAATGAAGGTGATCTTTTAGTTGCATATCATTTTACACTTGCATTTAGTTGTATATCATTTTAAAACTTGCATTTAGCTGCATATCACATTTTCATCTTGCATTAATCTCACATCATTATCATTATCATACATCTCATTTTCAAGATACATCTCACATCATTATCATTATCATTATCATACATCTCATTTTCATGATACATCTCACATCATTATCATTATCATACATCTCATTTTCAAGATACATCTCACATCATTATCATTATCATTATCATACATCTCATTTTCACGATACATCTCACATCATTATCATTATCATACATCTCATTTTCAAGATACATCTCACATCATTATCATATCATACATCAACAAAATCAAGATAAACAAAGCATCATCATATTTTCATCATCATAGCTCATACATCATAATTGAAATCAAAAGCATTACTATCTAGGCATTACATCATCATCATAGAACCATCATATAAATGCATATCATAAATCATCATCCATAACACATCACATGTGAATTAGAGAAATTAGTTCCATATATATATCTCTCTAAAATGGTCGAAATGTACAAGGGGTATAATGTGTCAAAATACAACAAAATGATCAAAATACAATAGAGACAAGTCTCTCAGGTATGACTATCTTCTGAGGCTGACGGTCTTGCAGCAGATGTCCTAGCTCCTAGATCTCCTTCGGGTGGATCACGTTGAGAAGGTCCCATAACACCTCTTCTGTCTGTCCTCGTCTGACTCCGAGCAGATCGACTGGCTACATAGATAGGAGCTTTGTGCTCTCTAGGGACTAGCTCCTCATATAACCGCCTATAGTACCTGACCTCCTTAGCCATGTACCATATCTCCCTCAGTGTATCTCACATCAAGGCACCATCTGGTGCTCTTTGCAATCTCTCTACAAGCTCCTCTTCCCAACCCTGATGCTCTCTCTCTGTATCCCACTTTGCTATAATCTATGTAATTTGGCACTGCCATGCTAGCACCTATACCTGTAGCTGCTGCTTTGTGACCTGTAGGGATCTAATCTATGAAACCTTTTGATGGGTGGGTACCCTAATCTGAAAGGGTACTTGTGTAGCGGTCCCACCCATACCTATCCTTTTCTGAGGCACCGATAGAGGTAGAACATCTGATCTCCTCCTCTAGGCGGGCCGCCTATCATCCTCTATACCTCCCATCGCCGCTAACATAAAACCTACCCTACCTGCACCACCAACACCATGGAGAAGTCCTCCTCCTCTCCCTCCATACCCTCCTCATCCTCTATCTTGTCCTCCTCCTCTCCCTCCATCACCCCCTCATCCTCTATCTCTCCCAAAACCTCCTCTATCACCTCCTCCACCTCCTCCTCCCCCTCTTCCATCACCTCCTCCATCATCCCCACCTCCCTCTCCCACCTCCTCTCCCTCCTCATCTCTCTGTCTAACTCCCCCTTGCCTCTCTAATTGCTCATCCTCCTCATCGTCAAAAGTAGGTAACATCTCTGCTGGATCCAATATTCATACCACTGCATGTGCCACGAAGTAGGTAGAGATCTCCTTTGTCATCCCTGCATCAACAACCCTAGCTCCATAATCCCAGATCTGGCCTGCCAATGTCATGTACTCCTCTATTGTCGCTGCACTATTCACTATGGGCCCCCAATCGGGCACATCCTGTCTCCAGTGAGCATATAAACACGCTCCTTGTGGTATCCCCTGTTGTCTCCTATACTGCCGCTGCACACGACTATGCAAAAATCTCTCAATGATAAAGGGTGTCGGCTCGATCAAATATCTAGACATGTACACATAGGGCATCTCTAGCCCATCCTCAACCCACACCTCATAATCCATATACGATCTCTAGATGACCGTATCAGTATCATCCAATACTATCCACCAGTGCTCTAGTTTTCCCAGCTTACACTGGACAACTATACCTGTATACCCATATGTATGTGCCTGCTCAACTGGCCTATCCCTATTTTCAAGTGGTCTCGCCACCAGAATGTGCTCCTAGGCCCACACCTGTAATAAGGTCACCCCTGCTGATAAACTGCTATATCTTAGATATACCACCTGGTGAAGCTCCTTGTAAAGGTGCACTAACATGCAGGACCCCCATGCAAACCTGCGTCCCTCTGTAACCATGTCCTCCAAAACCAATCCCCATCCCATAGCTAGTCCCTTCGACCTAGGATCGAGACACAAAAATCCACCAATGAAACCTACTAGAATAGAGGGTAAAGGAGCATAATCTAAATCCACAAACTCCTGCCATGGGATCTCACATCCACAAATCTGATCATCCTGGAAGATGCAATGGAGAGCCTCTGTCCCACCCTCTTCAGTCTTCTCATATGGAAATAAGGCCCCCACAATCAGAATCCACAAAATGCGATAACAGTCCTCAGGTGTGATTGTTATCTTGCTAGTAGCCAAATGGAAGGTGTTCATGTCACTATGCCACCTCTCCACCAAAGCTGTCAACAGACCCCGGTTAATGATATACCGAGGCATGTCTAGTAAAGAAGTCAAACCATATCTCTCAATCACATCCCTATCAGCCTATGATAATCATGGAATCAATGACCACGGTCACAGAAATCGCTCTTGTGACTGAAGTACACCAAGCTGTGCCTGCAAAACATCAATGTCCATCATCAGTTCCCACATCTATCCGATATATCTAATTAATACAAAATGAACTTGAAACATCGAAGCATTAAACCAAGCACCATATCAAAAATCAAAGCACCATATCGAAAATCAAAGCACCATATCAAAAATCAAAGACCCATATCGAAAATCAAAGCATCATATCGAGCAATCATATTAGAGATCCATAACGCAAGCACCATATTGAGAAATCATATCAGAGATCCATAACACAAGCATTATATCAAGAAATCATTTAACAATCCATAACACAAGCAATTCAAAATCCATAACGCAAGCATCACATCAGGAATCATATTGGAAATCAAGAATCAGAACTCATATCGGACATCAAATTCATATTGCAAGGCAAAAAACAATAAAAAAATCAAAGATCCACATCAACAAAAAATCAGGATCCTCATTCTAACAAATTATCACCTTGGCACTTCATAACGAAAGCAATTTCAGTAGACTCTCAATCATCATATCAAGACTTAGACATTATCACAGTAGGCAAAACATTGGCTCAAAACCCATTCCAAAACACTTAGCAGGCACCTATCCACTCTTAAGCCATCTACCTCATCTATTCCCCCCGCAATGTATTCTTCCAAGTCTTTTCTACCCATTTTTTTTTACCCCACGCACCAACACAACCATTCCATGTGCTAAGCTGCTAACTATGAGCTATCCTCCTTCACCAATACACTATAATCTTTACTCTAAGCACTAAACTAACCTATGCCCTAACTGGGGTTGCCATCGCACTAACCTACTTACCCTACATGCTAGTTCACCCTACGTGCTATCTTAAACCCACAACACGCTCACTTGTCAACCCTATGCACTAAAAGACCAGACACACTGTCCTAAATCTGCGACGCGCTGTAGAATGCACCTAAGACGCTAACCTAGCTAGGTTACACTACGCGCTACTGCCCTTATTGTATGCACTACAAAAAGAGCCCTATGCACAAAAATGAAAAATTTGAAAACAAAAAATGAAAAACGTGATCAAAATGGACAAAATTAATAAAAAACGTGGCAAAATTTAGATGACTTACAGGGAGACAAATGTGCAAATGATAGGAATATAATCACTTTTTACCTTTTTATAGGGTAAAAGTAAAAAAGGGTTACTAGGTGGGGCATGTATTTTGCTCATTTTCTCACTTTTAACCTTATCAAACATCATTTTCGGGAGATGAATCAATTCAAACGTATTCAACACAGACAAAATTTCAAATTACAATTAATTCAAAAATGCTCATCAAATCAATAAAATTTTCAAAATCCGTGATTCATCTCCTGAGGGGGCATCATCATTATCATTAATCAAATTTGGGGCATCATATTGACATTTCGACACAAACAACATATCCGATAAATTTTCTTTGAATCAACATGTGCACACACGTCACTTCAAAGAGGGACAAAATGTAGACGTATAAAAATGACCACTTTCCTAAGTGAATATTTAATATTCATTTTAACCTCATTCCTCCATTTAATTAAATTCTTTGCATTCATCTATTTGATTAAATGCGTTATATAATTTATTTAATTAAGTTCACCTAAGCCTTTAATTAAATAAATTACTTTATTTAATTAATTCCCCTTTCTCCCCTTTTAATTAAAATTACATTTAACTAAATTGATCCTTGCAAGTAAATAAATCTAATTTATTTATTTTAATCCCCCATTTGTATTTATGCAAGTTGCATCTATTTTTGTTGAAATAAAGTAATTTATTTTAATTAAAATTCCCCTCCATCCACTTGCAAAATCCTACATCTCCCACTTTCCTCTCTAAAACCCCCTTCTAGATTCTTCTAATCCCTTCCAATTTAGCCTAATCCATCTCCTAAATATTTTCATATCCCTAAGCAAAGGGAAGTCACTTCTCAAACCCTCAAAGTCTTTGAAAACCATTAAAGGCTATATGTCTTCAACAAGTGAACCCTCAAAGTCTTCATAACCATTAATGGTTAACTCAACCTTCTTTCATGATTAGAGACTTTCTCTCTAACTCAACCTTCATCTAACCCAAGGGTCTCACCAAACATTCATTTCTTTGACCATGGTTATCCCTTTAACCCTTGCACAAGAGTTTATCCTTTGGATAAAAGCTTTATCCAATGGATAGCCCTAACCTAAACTTAACCCTTACCTCCTAAGGTAACCATCATGTCTCCTAAAGCATTTAATGCTTCTTACATCTCCTCTCAAGCAATCTCTTGTTGACAATTGTCACCATTTCATTGGTGAGAATTGTAAACATGGATTGATAACTTTCAATCCTGGCCCTTGTTAAGATTATCCAATCTTGACCATCCATGCCCTATTTTTCCTATAAATAGAGCTCTCATTCCTCATTTTCATATCCAAGTCTTTAGTATCAAACTTATAGGCATTTTGCTAAATATATCCAAGTTTCATGCATCTAATCTATAGTCATTTTAATCAAGCATTTAGCCTCTCTTTGAATATAAATCATCTTAATGAGCATTTTAAGAAGCATTTCCATTATCATAGAACATTCATGTTACATTAATATATCATGTTAGGATAGGCTTTACTAATCCTTTATCTTATCATCATATCCATGCTAGTTTAAATCATATTAGATTTAATATCATGCATAACTAGGAATGCATTCATATTAAGTTGATCAAATATCACTTGTTCTTAGAGTTGTCATTTCCAAGTCACTTTGCTGAGTGATCTGAGAACAAAGACATTGACTTGAGGGATCCTGTGAGATAGAGAACAATGGAACATCCCTTGGGGAGTTGAGTTATTCAATATAGCTCCATAACTTGCACCAAGAGTTCCATTGGTGTGTGGACCTTTTTGAAAACAAAATTTCCGTTTCTTTGCACCACTTTTCCCGCACACATACAAAATCCATCCTAAAAATTCTCGAACCATACTCTTTAAATATGAGATATGTCATTGAAAACTTATTTTAGGGTCGACCAAGAACAAAATAAACATTATTACACAAAATAAGCCACTCAAACAAAAAATACTCAAAGCAGTCCACTCGAGGAGAAAGAGAGAACCCAAATACATCACAATACATCCTTCCAAGATGAATCCAATGATCTACACACAATAACACATCCACAAAAGTTGTTACCAATCATTGTTAGGATTCCCAAAGATAATGAGAGGGGGGGTGAATCAGTATCTAACCGGTTAACAGATTTTCTGACCTTATTAAATAAATTGCATTCCAAAATAGTGTACTGATAAATAAGAATTAATGCAGTAAATATGAACAATAAACACAACATAGAAAGCACACCATAAGACAAGATTTTAAGTGAGGAAACCTGGTGTGGGAAAAACCTTGATGGGATTTGTGACCCACAATATTCACTCACTAGCTAATGAATGGATATTACTTACAATAGGTGGTGCCTGCACATGCAGGAAGGCCAACTGCCTAGAGCTCACTGCTCAATTACAAAAGGAAGTTTCACTGACTTACAAAATGGATTATGGAAATCCAATATGATGTACTGCTACAAAAAGCATCTGCTATTCCAGGTTCAATACCAGTTTAAGCTCATACAACAACCATAAACCTTACTCCAAAATCTGCCTTAATATTCGCTCATCATATCCATCCTATCATCTATATGTATGTCCAAAATGATCTTCAAGATCTCATACTTATATATGAGTCTTATTATAATATGCCATGTCATATTACAAAAGATATTACAATTAAATACAATATACAATAATCAAAATCCTATCGGTTAGGGTGCCGGTAATCATCTTTGTCGCTGCCGGTGAACTATCTGCCGGTGTAGAGTCTGTCGGTGCCGGTGCCTATTGGTGCCATAGGATTGCAAGGTTGCCATCAATGAAAATACCTTCAATCACCTATAATTCTCATTGGAGTGTTCAATGCCAACAATATCCCCCTTTGGTATTGATGGCAACACCCATGATAAAAATTCAAAATTGTATCCAAAAATTGAAGTCCAAAAAAAATCTTACCAAAACTATGTGCTCCCCTTGAGCAGCTGATCTCTTCTGTCAATCATTTTTCTTTTCTCTACTACTCCCCCTTTGACATCAATGACAAAGGTTGTCAAATATCAACTAAGTGTAGTTATCAGCTAGAACCTTGTAACCGGTTAGTTACAATCTGATAAAGGTCTGCCAATACAAAATTCAGGCTCTCAGTGAACCTGTCACTGTCCTTCAATGCTGTCTCTGTTCTTTGAATTGTACAGGTGAGGTGATGTAGTTTCTCTTCCGATGTCTTCAATCCTTGAACAAGTTCCTTTGAGATCTCTTTCCTCAAAGAGATGAGGTAATCCAATTTGGGACCGAGTATGCTTTTAAGTTCTTTTGCCTTGTATTTTATTCTTTCCTTTTCTTTCTCCAAATTTTCAAGTTTCTCCTCAAAACCTGCTATCTCTTGCTCTATATCTGATATTGGTTCAGAGGAACCAATGATGGTGTCAGCTATATCATTTATTTCTTTCTATACTTTACTGATCTCCTTATCTATATCCACTATCAAGATATTAGTCTTGCATGTGTCTCTATACAATTCCTTAAACTCCATTATTCTTTTGTTTAGTGCCGGTAAGAGGGTGTCAATGTGTCCCATGCACTTCTTTCTTGTCTCATCAAAGAATTGTTCGCATTTTTGATGATTGATGCTATGATTGCCATTGATGGACACACACTTGATTTGAGATCACTTTTTGTATGTATGAGTTAAAGCTCAACCGGTATTTGTTCCAACCGGTATGATGTATTATAGTCTTTAGACTATCGATGTTTTGCAGAAAGTGTTTACCGATTTGAAGTGATATGAAGACCCCAAGCGGTTCGAGGATATCAAGCGGTACAAAGGAATGAAGTGGAACAACTCATATTTCCTAGTCTTCATTTTGTCAAACTGGCAACCGGTATTTTTCTTAAACCGGTATTTTGTATGAACCGGTAATACTTTGTGATGAGTTACCATCCACCAATTGTTTAGTGGTGCCGACACTTTGGTGGTGCTTTTTGTGTCATGTTACCAAATATGTCTAGATGCATTGAACCTAGGAAATTGTATTGTAATCCTATTGGATCAACATGAAATCAAATTCCTTTAAAAGGACATCATGTCTAGGGTTTTAGGTTGTTGTGATGGTTTAAGGTGGTTGATGAGTTTTTGTAAGTGTGAAGATAGAAGAGAAGTTCAGGTCTGTGGGAATAGATAGAGTGTGAATATGTTGAAGACTGAAGTAATGCTGGAATGCATTAGAAATGAGCTATCAAGGATCTAACCAAGCAATCTATGCTATTTGCTAGATCACTCACTTGTTGATTACTCACATCTTCGACAAGTTTGAAGCCCTTAACCGGGTAGGCCCAAAAAGCCTTTTGTAAATCCTCTAACAAGGTGGTTCACATCTAAGGATCTAAAATCCTCTAGCAAGGTATTCTTTAATCAGACTTATCTCCTAACAGAGATTGAGATTCCTAACAGGATCTGTTCAGGTAAAGAACATTGTATGACCTTAATCGGTCTGGTTCCATTTTTGCAGATAGTTACTTGTGAGTTTCATCTCACCGTGGTTTTTCCCATTTGGGTTTCCACGTCAAAATCTCTTGTGTTATGGTGTTTATGCTTCTGTGGGTGAATGCATTATTTTCTATTTAGTTTGCATGTGTGCTAACCGGTTTGTTTGCTAAACTATTTTACCAGTTTACTGGTAGTCTAGTAGAGTGTTTAAGTACAGTAATTTTTGGCATACTAATTCACCCCCCTCTTAGTATTCATCAATTGGTATAAGAGCCAACCTTTCTATAAGTTTAACCACTTGGAAAGAGATATGGGGGAATACACTATGAGGGAACTTACTCATCGGCTCACTCAGTCCGAGCAAGCCTATGATGATCTTATGGTCAAATATAAGGCCTCTCAAGCAAAAAGGAGAGAACATGCTGAAAAACTGATGGAGCTATTTGAAAATAGTTCCTCTAATGAAGTGGACATGGAAGCCCTAATTCAAGAAGTAGAAAAGTTGAATGAATCCAATTCCAATATGAGAAAAGAGTTGGAAGGACTGACTATTCGAATGTGCCAAGAGCTTGAGAACCGGAGGAAAGCTGAAGATCTGGTAAAAGACAAAGATAATGAAATCTCCAAGCTAAAGCAAGAAATCAGTGCCCTAATTGCTCAGCTCCATGCGAGCAAAGTGGAAAAGGAAGACATGCAAGGAGAACTGAACATAGCCATCTCCAAGAATGCAAACTTGATGGAAACAAATGGTGCTATTTCCAAAGAACTCTCAGAGTCAAAGGAAATACTTGCTAAGTTCAACAAGAGTACTATTAAGCTAGAGAAAAAGCTTGAATCAGCCAAACCTGTCAAGAATATTGATGGACTTGGTTACTCCGGTCATGAGGAAGGTGAGACCTTTGGTGCAAATGCTGAAGCATCGAAGAAACAACCGACATCAAAGGATAAAGGTAAGCAAAAGTTTAAACTTGTTTGCTTTAACTGTCTTAAAGAAGGACATACTGCCAATGTGTGTAGGAGCAAAGCCTACAATAATTTTCCTTACTTTATAAACAATGTACCTAGATCCAATAAGTTCAATGGTAATTGTTATGCATGCAACAAGTTTGGGCATAGAGGATCTGAATGCAGGTCTGTTATGAACAACACTGGAAGATATCCTCAGAGGACTCAAGGAGTTGGTCTAGAACCTTTTGTGAACCGGAATCACAACCTGTTTAATACCTTTAATCATTAGTCAGGAAGTGATGGCTGTGAAGCAGCAATTAGATGAAGAGCAAACTATTTGATCTATCATTGTCATGGTCACACCGCTGCAACATGCAAGGGGAAGAACGGTAACATGAATAATTGACCTTGGAGAGCACCTAGAATGGTCTGCTATCATTGCAACAAACTGAGTTAGATTGCCAGACTCTGCAGAACAAGAATGAACATATCGGATGACATACAGGTCACTATTGAAGGAAAGATTGATATTGAAACTGTTCAAGCAGATATGAACAAAACCTGGAAAAAGAAACCAATGGTGTTGCAAGAAGAACCGGTTTCTGCACCTAGTGTGGAAATCATAGAACCGACAAACTAAGCATCAAAAAAGCTTAGGGGGAGCAAATGGTGAAATACTTCAAACCCTCGGTTGGCACCAGTAAAAGACCTTAACCGGTATGAGATACCTGTCAGTCGGTAGAAGACTGGAAATGGTAAAAGGCAAATTAGGGTTTATGCCCTAATATTGGAGAATTTATTATGGTAGGTGGAGAACCTATTTAAAAGGAATTTTCAAATAATTTCTCACTTATCACTTTTCGAGCGAAGAAGTTTTTCAAGTGCAGAGCGAAGGAAAGCGATTTACACTGCGATTCAAAGAATTTATCAAATTCCCAAAGAAGAATCTGAAGCAAACATCTATTGGAGGAGTGTAGAACGTAAAGCGATATCTCTGCAACCGAAGGAGTGTGAAGCGAAGTTCAAATTACGAAGCCCTAAATTTCAATCTGCAAAGGTATTTTTCATAATTCTTCATTTATCATGGCTTTTGCATCACATGATAGCTCTAGTGCACCCGTTGATTCTTTGGACCTCATTCAATGAAAGCCGAAAAAAAATGCCCTATCTCAAGTACCTACTGGTGTTATAGTAGAAGAAGGAATCTCTGATTACATAGACTGCAAAATCAAAGACCTAGGGTCTCTTGTGATCCATTCCCAGCTGAGCCTGCTCCGCGGAAAGGATAAGAAGATTAAACCTGAATTTAGCATTCTGGAAAAGAAGAAACTTCACAATTCAGTTTACATTCTTGAAGAATTTTTGGATGATCACATTCACATTATTCTAAGCAGGGTACACGGTGATAAGATGTACCTAGAGTGGACACATGATATCACATAGGAAGTGATTCATGTCATCACTGCTTTGTGTAACACAGGGGAAGTGCCAGCCCTAAGGAAGGTCAACAAGACTGTAATGTCCAAGCTCATCGGTTCAGTGAGTGACTCAAGTGGAATGACCGTGAACTCAATCAAGGATGATTTGGTCAAGTATGCCTGCATGGTGATAGGTTACCGGACGTTCTCTACTAGTAGAATTAATTTTGTCTGTGCTACAACGGTAAATTCCACTTACAAGATGATCAAGGAAGATGCATCGTTTGATCTGTGCACTTATATGCAAAGACAACTTATGTTGAATCTTAACTCGATCAAACAGAACAATGCACTGAGATTCAAGTTCGGACAACTATTGGTTGGATTGTTCTTTTACTTTCAAGGCTACTTTCCAGGAGTAGGTGACATTCAGTGGTCTGCCGACCAACCGGTGATAAAACAAATCAAGGAGAGTCTACAAGCAGTTGGAACCGACTATCCAAAAGTGCTGAACAAATACTTTGATGAGTTCAGATGCAAGATGAGCCAAAGGATAAGATTATTTGGTGATATAGTCAAAAAGTATGAGGAAGACATCTGCTTCATCATCAATGTGGATGAATGCATAATGGATGCCGTTGAGCCCAAACAGGAAGAAGTGAATCTTATGGGCTATGAGGTAATGAATGATATGCTGGACAGGTATGCTTCTACCCTAATCACCTCACCCCTTGATCCTAAGGCAAAGAGAACTAGCACCTATTTGGAAAGGGTTACACCAGATGTAGAACCCTCAGAAAAGAAAGGAAAGGCAGTGCCTTCATCATCGGCACTGGTTACTGTAGCCAGTCGCAAAGTGACCAAGCGGTCACCAGCTAAGAAGAAACCAGAAGCTACACCCTCCAAAGTCTTTAAGAGGAAGTGAAAGACAAAAAGCAATACACCAGACTCAGAAGAAACTATGTCAGAAGAACCGCCTAAGAAGACTAGGCAAACAAAGAAAAAGACAAAGAATGAACTGGCATCATCTGCACTGGTAAATATTGATATTTCTTCTTACAAACCTTTGACACATTGTCAAAGAGCTATAAAGAATATGAGGAGAAAAGTGTTGAATGATTTAATTGATTGTTTTGATGACTTCAATGATGAAGAAAAGGAAGAAGTTGAACAGGAAATCATTAAGGATTTGTGTGTTAATGACCAGTCGCCTTCAGAAATTAGATCTGAGACACCAAATTCTTTGTATAATTCTCTAAACAATAAATGGCACATTGCCATAGAAAAGGAACAGGAAATGATGGAGGAAATATTTGCTCAACATTTTCCTGATGTATCAAATTCAGAACTTTTCGAAGTTATGAATAAATACAAAGGCCTCTTCTTCATGAGAAGAAGTAGACTCCTGTTACTAGAAGGAAAGGTTCATGAAGTGATCAAAGATACACATACTCATGCTCAAGAAGCTCTTAAGATGCATCAAGTGGCTGAAGCCAACAGGAAAGATGAGTAAGAATCAAAAACTGGCAAACCGGATGAGGTGTATAACAGTGAAGAAGAACCGGTCACAGAATAAATGGACCCCATTGATGTTGACACCTTAGATGGTGAAAATGTTACTCAGGGTACACCATCAGAAGGAACAGGATAGGAAAAGAAGGTAGTAGAAGAAAAGAAGCAAAAGGAAGCAGAAAAGAAGAAACAGGCAGATGAAGAGGAGAAGAGAAGAGAAGAGGAAAATAAGAAACAAGAGGAAAAGAAGAAAAAGGAAGAGGATAAAAGAAAAGAAGAGAAGAAGAAGAGAAGAGAAGAGGAAAATAAGAAACAAGAGGAAGAGAAGAAGAAGAAGGAAGAGGAAAAGAAAGAAGAGGAGAAGCGGAAAGAGAAAGAGAAGAAATAGGAAGAGGAGAAGAGGAAGAAGGAAGAGGAGACAAAGAAGGATGAAGAAGAGAAGAAGCGAAAAGATGAAGAGAAGAGACAAGAAGAAGAGAAAAGAAAGAAAGAAGAAGAGGAGCAGAGGAAGGCTCAAGAAGATAAGCAAAAAGCCAAGGACAAGGAAGCAGCGGTAAAGAGCACACAGGTGGAGACCCCAATGGCAACCGGTAGTCAGGCTAAACTGGCTGACATTACTAGTCCTATTGACCTCCAGTCCGCAAACAAATATGAGTTGCTGCAGAGCATTAAGCTTGCTCAAGAGCGATTGGATTCTCTAAGGAGGAAAAAGGAGGAAGATGTTATCCAAACTACAATGGAAACACTTACCAGTTTGATACCCGGTATGAACCTTCCTAGTACTGATTCCTCACTTGCACAATTGAAGCTCCTATGCACATTTGTAGAAGACCAGGTACAAATCCTAGAAGAGGTTGCAGAAGCAAATGCCAAGAAGGAACATCAAAAGGCTCTGGACACTGCTTTGGTGAGAAAGTTAATAGAGCTCCGGTCAGATCTTCAAAAAGCACAAAAGGACATTAGAGATGCAATGAATGAGGGCAATCTACTACTCAACAAGATTTTCCAACCTCATTTATTTTGTGATGATGTGCTCACTCAGAAGGACAAATTGCAATCTAATATGCAGTCATTTATTAGCACCTTCAAGATGCCATATGATTGCTTTTCCACATATGGTCAAACTATTCACCGGTTCCAACTTCAGTTTGCAAGACTATAGGCAGAGATAAGAAACCGGACATGAAATTTGCAGGAACTTCAACTGGTCCTATTGCCAAGACTACAAATTCTTCATAAATACTATCTAAATCTTTATGTCCTAATGGTCACTCAAGAGATGAGCACGATAGATGCCATGGAAGAACAGGTCTCCCAGATGCAGATAGAGAAAGAGGTGGCTACCTCCCTACTTGAATCATGGTCCTTATCCATGAAGCAATTTTTGCAGGACTTTAATTCAGTTTTTAACAAGTTTTACTCTTTACTATCATAAACATTTATTATTTTATACTAATGAAACAAGAGTTAGTCTGCAATGTTTTTGTCATTGTTGGCAAAGGGGGAGAAGTATAAATTTTGAATGTTTTGATGTATACTTTCATGTTATTTCTGTTAAGGAGTAGTATACATTGTATTTTCTGCAAAGGGGATAGTGTATATGCTTAGGGGGAGTAATTTTGATTATGGCATATTTTTGTTGTAAAACACTTAGATGTCAAAATTTTCCTAAGTGTTGCCATCAATGCCAAAGGGGGAGATTGTTGGCATTTTTGATGATTGATGTTGTGATTGTCATTGATGGACACACACTTGATTTGAGATCACTTTTTGTATGTATGAGTTAAAGCTCAACCAGTATTTGTTCCAACCGGTATGATGTATTATAGTATTTAAACTATCAGTGTTTTGTAGAAAGTGTTTACCGATCTGAAGCGGTATGAAGACCCCAAGCAGTTCGAGGATCTCAAGCAGTACGAAGGAACGAAGTGGCACACCTCATATTTCCTAGTCTTCATTTTGTCAAACTGGCAACCGGTATTTTTCTTAAACCGGTATTTTGTATGAACCGGTAATACTTTGTGATGAGTTACCAACCAACATTTTGTGATGAGTTACCATCCATCGATTGTTTAGTGGTGCTGACACTTTAGCGATACTTTTTGTGTCATGTTACTAAATATGTCTAGATGCATTGAACCTAGGAAATTGTATTGTAATCCTATTGGACCGAGATGAAATCAGATTCCTTTAAAAGGACATCATGTCTAGGGTTTTAGGTTGTTGAGGAGGGTTTAAGGTGGTTGATGAGTTTTTGTAAGTGTGAAGATAGAAGAGAAGTTCAGGTCTGCGAGAATAGATAGAGTGTGAATATGTTGAAGACTGAAGTAATGCTGGAATGCATTAGAAACGAGCTATCAAGGATCTAACCAAGCAATATGTGCTATTTGCTAGATCACTCACTTGTTGATTACTCACATCTTCGACAAGTTTGAAGCCCTTAACCGGGTAGGCCCAAAAAGCCTTTTGTAAATCCTCTAACAAGGTGGTTCACATTTGTGGATCTAAAATCCTCTAGCAAGGTAGTCTTTAATCGGACTTATCTCCTAATAGAGATTGAGATTCCTAACAGGATCTGTTCTGGTAAAGAACATTGTATGACCTTAACTGGTCTGACCTTAACCAGTCTGGTTCCTATTCTGCAGATAGTTACTTGTTAGTTTCATCTCACATTGGTTTTTCCCATTTGGGTTTCCAAATCAAAATCTATTGTGTTATGGTGTTTGTGCTTCTGTGGGTGAATGCATTATTTGCTATTTGGTTTACATGTGTGCTAACCGGTTTGTTTGCTAGACTGTTTTACCGGTTTATTGGTAGTCTAGTAAAGTTTTTAAGTACAGTAATTTTTGGCATACTAATTCACCCCCCCTCTTAGTATTCATCAAGAATTTCTCTTTTTCCTTATTCATTCTCTTTAAATGTCTCCTCATTTATTTGGTCAATAGTCAATATGTTGTTGGTGATATACTTTGATAATGTGTCTAATTGACTTAAAGAATCTTTATTTTCCACATTGCACTTGGGTGCAATCAATTTTAGAATAGGAATGGTATCAACAATAGCCTTATATGCGAGTGCATTACAATCTGTGATTTTCTTAATTGAATCCAATAATACCTCTGTCACATTAGTTCGTCTGAATTCTGTTGTGGAAGAACAAAATGATTTTCCAACTACCTTAACAATTTTCATTCCATCGGTGTGAGTAACCTCTTTTCTTGTATTGACCTCAGGTAGGTCAGTTTGTGTCTGCATTTCAACTAGCAAAGGCTTGGGCTTCTCAGCCGTTGTCAGTGGCACTGTCTCTGTATGAACCTGTGACTCAACCTTTTTCTCTCCCTGTTTCTCAACCTGTACCTCAGTGGGTTTCACTGTGCTTTTTACTGCTGGTTTCTCTAATGAAGTCTCAGTGGTATTCACTGTCGATTTCTCAGTATGCACCTCTGTATTGTCCAATGTCGGTATCTCAACTGGTTTCACTATGTTATTAGCAACCAGTTTCTCTAACTTTGTGGGTTTCTCAATGTTTGTATTAATCACCATTCCAATAGCCAGGGGATCAATTGATTGTTCAATTTGTGTCTCAACCCCAATCTCAATATTTTCAACTGTATGCTCTACATGTGTTTCAACTGTAATATTGTCAGCCGATGGCTTAGTAGCCACATCTTTCTTCTCACTAGTGGTTTCCTTATCAACCACAATATTGACCTCTCGTGTATCAATATAGATTGTGTATAGGATCTCTGATTCAGGATTTGTATCCTCATGTGTGGTTTCCATGTTCTTAGTTGCCGGTGTGTCAAAAGTCTCAACCGGTGAAGTAATAGAAGGAGGTGGTGGCAAATTGTTTGTTACTTTTATGTTGGGTAGTCCACCTACCTTGCCTTTACCTTTGTCCTTATCCTTTTGGTAGACCTTAAAAGTTTTGGGTCTCTTAAGTTCTTCTTGCTTCTCTTTCTCCACAAAGAAGATATCTCAATTATCTGTTGTTTCTTGTATGATCTCATTAACTCTACCTGCCATTAAAGATACATGTCGTTGACCACTGGAAAATAATGTCCTGTTAGCCTCACTTATTAACTCATCAATTTTTTCGATTGATTTAATAGGGTGAACTGCAAGAAGCTTCTCAATTTTTATTTTCTTATCTAACTCCATAATAGCTAGCCTCTTTGCATCTAGCCGCCTATACAAATCACTAGGTAACACATCTACAACCTCTATCAAAACTTTCTTATAAATCTCTAGGTGTAGAATAATGCTATTTTCTATGATTCCCTTTTCCTTATTTGTAAAAGTATCATATAGTTTACTAACATTTGATAAATTTATGTTATTTCATTCAAAAATTGTCAAGAGGAGAGATAACCTATTATTCTTTCTTCTTCCTTGGTGTCATCTTTTTAGCTGGAGGCCTTACTGCCTGTTGTTTCTTTCTTTCTTTCTTTGGTGCAGGAGAGGGTGCCGGTGAAGGTTTTCTTTTCCTTTCTACTCTCTTAAACTTAGCTGGTATTTAACTGTTAGATGAACTTCCAACTAGTGAGAGGTAAGCTTCTGATTGTAACCCTTCCAAGTCACCTTCCTTAATACCGATGATTTTCAATACATTTTCCTTGATCTCTTTCACCTGTTTTGTTGCTTTTCTGATATATTGTTCTCTTTTCTTCCTTTGTTTAAGTGTTTGTACTTTGCTCTCAATGGTTTCAACATTACCAAATATTTTCTCTTCAGGTTCTCTACGGGCTTCAAGTAGGGCTTTGGCATATGTCTCAATTATGTTTACATCAACCTCATAACCCATTTCTGTCACCCAAATAGTTCTAAGAACCACTGCTTCCATCCAAGTTTCATCTTTCTTAATAACAAAACAAATTTCTTTATGATATTTGTCAACAATGTTCTAAGGTAGCCTTTCCCTTGTTTTCATTCTAGCCTTGAATGCTTGGAAATATTCAATTATATTTTTTTCCCTATCTGTTCCCATGCCGGTAAAGATATCCAATAGTTGTTTACCTACCAGTATGTCTAAACCAAATTCTTTCTTGCCTATGCCAGGAACTTCCTTTGTAATATATAGCATTAGGCACATAAGTAGATTACCAAATTTGAAAGTACCTTTCTTATCACCTTTAATTTTCTTCAAGTTGTCAATCAATTCATCCTTCAACCATTCACATATATCTATCTTAGCATTACTATTCATCCTATCATAAGCACTCTTGATACATAGACTAGAAATAGAGTTCAATCTGTTAGCATGTGTAGTTTTGTATCCTAGTATCATGCTAATGAATCTGACATTTATGTCTTTCACATCATTGACTCTCAAAGATCTGTTGTCATGGGTTACACAGGTTAGGGTCATCACAGTGTTGTTTCAAACTTTCTTAGTTTTGTCAGGCCTGCTACCGGTGGAAGGTAAGCCAGTCACTGCCCTAACTGCTTCTCTTGCAATCTTGTGGATGGAGTCAAGCTAAAAGAATTCTTCATGAACTCTACTGAGTACAATCTTCACAACTTCCTTAGGGAAATCCAGAATATCAAGTATTTCCTCAAAACCTAGGGTTTCAATGATCTTGTGTTCCTGTTTCACAACACCATTCTCATCACAAATGACAGTCTTATACATATTCATGATTTCATCAACACCTAGTTCCTCAATATGACAATGTATGTATATCCTAGGGTCTTCTGGATATGCAACTCCTTTAGGTATTTTAGAGAATGCACCTAGGGTATCATCCTTCTTTGCTACTTCGGGTATGATCTTGAATACGGGCCTAGGGCGTTTAACCACTTCAATAATAGTAGGGTTTGCAATTAATTCAGGAGTAGAGGAGGAAGCCATTGATAAATACCTTAATATGCCTTTAGGTTTGGATTCTTGAAAGAATTTTCTTCACTTCTCGTTGTGGATTCCTTCGCTCGGGTTTTTCGCGCTCTTAGGAAATTTGAATGCTCAGTGAGTGAAAAAGAGTGAAAAACACTTGCTTTATAATGTCTTTTCCTTCAACTGCCACAATAAATGCCTACCGGTTAAGTGAAACTTAACACATCTGACAGTAAAGAAGCAATTCATCTTCTTACCATCAATCGAGGGTAAACTAGTATGATTTTCAATTTGTTGCCATACCCCCAAAAAGGTTTCTTTTCATTTAGATGAAGAATCTCATGTCGGTGGAGTGACACTCTATTCTATCTGTGAAGGAATAGTCTCATCAACATTCTGATCTTTTTTTCTAATCCATTGTTTTGAGAATTCTTGCTTTACCTCTTCAACCTTCTCTTTGCCTTTCAAATAGGGTCCTTTGTTATCTGTCGGTGATGCCTTACTTCTACAAAATTTTGCAATATGTCCAATCTTGTTACAATCACTTTTTTTTTTCTTTTCTGAATAGCCTTTCATATCCTATGCCGGTATGTATTCTGCATTGATTAGATAAGTGTCCAAATCTTCCACAAACATAACATCTTACATTCACTCTGCAATTTTCTGAATTATGACCAATTTTGTTGCATTTGGAACATTGACCGATGGGTGCATTAGTGTTCTGATAGTTTCTATATCTACACTGATTTTCTCTATGACCATACTTGTTACAGTTAAAGCATTCCCCATTAAATTTGTAGGCATTAGGTTGTCTTACTGGTTTACTATGATCATGATTGTTTGCAGTACCAGAGCTTTCACCAACTTCAAAGCCAAGTCCATTAGTATCTCCATCAGGTTTCTAATTTTTCAGCATGTTATCAAGTTCCTCTGATCTTTTCTTGAATTTCTTTTTGTGTTGATTTGCAGTAGCCAACTCATTTTCCAAGATTCCCTTCTATCTCATAAGTTCAGTTTTGTCATTTTGTGTGTGCATCAAATCTGTCTTCAACATATCATTTTCATGACTAAGTCTTGTATTTTCATTTCTAGCATCATTTAGTCTTCTATCAAGTCATCTTCATTCTTCTTTCTATCTTCAATGTCTTTACAAAACCTCATAGTCATATCTTGCATCTCATTTCTCATAGCACTGTTTTCTTGTCTCAACTTGTTCACAAGGTCATTAAGAGTTTCCTTTTTATCATCATCACTCCACATCTTCTCATGAAGTTCTCTTCTTTTGTTCCTAGCAATAGTGAGATTATCTTGAAGTCCTTGAATGAATTCTTGTGCAGTTTTCAGATCATCTTCAAGTTTCATATTCTTCAACTTTTCTGCATCATAATTTGAAAGAGCTGTTTCTAATTGCTTTCTCAAGTTTTTCATCTATACCGGTGTCAGAATCTCCCTCAAGCTGTTAGGATTTTGAAAATAGAGGACCAAGCTCTGATACCAATTTTTAGGATTCCCAAAGATACTGAGAGGGGGGGGGGGTGAATCAATATCTAACTGGTTAACAAATTTTCTGACCTTATTAAATAAATTGCATTCCAAAACAATGTACCGATAAATAAGAATTAATGCAGTAAATATGAACAATAAAAACAACATAAAAAGCACACCATAACACAATATTTTTGGCGAGGAAACACGGTGTGGGAAAAACCTTGGTGGGATTTGTGACCCACAATATTCACTCATTGGCCAATGAATGGATATTACTTACAATAGGTGGTGCCTGCACATGCAGGAAGGCCAGCTACCTAGAGCTCACTGCTCAATTACAAAAGGAAGTCTCACTGACTTACCAAATAGATTATGGAAATCCAATGTGATGTACTGCTACAAAAAGCATCTGCTATGCTAGGTTCAGTACCAGTTTAAGCTCATACAACAACCATAAAACTTACTCTAGAATCTGCCTTAATATTCGCTCATCATATCTATCCTATCATCTATATGTATGCCCAAAATGATCTTCAAGATCTCATACTTATATATGAGTCTTATTACAATATGCCATTTCGGCTTACAAAAAGATATTACAATTAAATACAATATACAATAATCAAAATCCTGTTGGCTAGGGTGCGCGTAATCATCTTTGTCGCTGCCAGTGAACTATCTGTCGATGTAGAGTCTACCAGTGCCAGTGCCATAGGATTGCAAGGTTGCCATCAATGACAATACCTTCAATCCCCTACAATTCTCATTGGAGTGTGCAATGCTGAAAATCTCCCCCTTTGGCATTGATGGCAACAACCATGATAAAAATTCAAAATTGTATCCAAAAATTGAAATCCAAAAAAAATCTTACCAAAACTGTGTGCTCCCCCTAAGCAGATGATCTCTTCTGTAAATAATTTTTCTCTTCTCTACTACTCCCCCTTTGACATCAATGACAAAGGCTGTCAAAATATCAATTGAGTGTAGTTATCAGCTAGAACCCTGTAACGGGTTGGTTACAATCTGAAAAAGGTCTGCCAATACAAAATTTAGGCTCTCAGTGAACCTGTCACTGTCCTTCAATGTTGCCTCTGTTATTTGAATCATACCGGTGAGGTGATGTATATCCTCTTTCGATGTCTTTAGTCCTTGAACAAGTGCCTCTGAGATCTCTTTCCTCAAAGAGATGAGGTAATCCAATTTGGGACCGAGTCTTCTTTTAAGTTCTTTTGCCTTGTATTTTATTCTTTCCTTTTCTTTCTCCAAATTTTCAAGTTTCTCCTCAAAACCTGCTATCTCCTACTCTATAACTAATATTGGTTTGGAGGAACCAATGATGTTGTCAGCTATATCATTTATTTCTTTCTGTACTTTACTGATCTCCTTGTCTATATCCACTGTCAAGATATTAGTCTTGCATGTGTCTCTATACAATTCCTTAAACTCCATTATTGTTTTGTTTAGTGCTAGTAAGAGGGTGTCAATGTGTCCCATGCACTTCTTTATTGTCTCATCAAAGAATTTCTCTTTTTCCTTATTCATTTTCTCTTTAAATGTCTCCTCATTTATTTGGTCACTAGTCAATATGTTGCCAGTGATATACTTAGTCAATGTGTCTAATTGACTTAAAGAATCTTTATTTTCCACATTGCACTTGGGTGCAATCAGTTTTAGAATAGGAATGGTATCATCAATAGCCTTATATGCTAGTGCATTACAATTTGTGATTTTCTTAATTGAATCCAATAATACCTCTATCACATTAGTTGGTCTGAATTCTGTCATGGAAGAACCCGATGATTGTCCAACTACCTTAACAATCTGCATTCCGCTAGTGTGAGTAACCTCTTTGCTTGTATTGACCTCAGGTAGGTCAGTTTGTGTCTGCATTTCAACTAGTAGAGGCTTGGGATTCTTAGTCGTTGCCGGTGGCACTGTCTTTGTATGAACCTATGACTCAACCTTTTTCTCTTCCCGTTTCTCAACTTGTACCTCAATGGGTTTCACTGTGCTCTCTACTGCTGGTTTCTCTGATGAAGTCTCAGTGGTATTCATTGTTGGTTTCTTAGTATGCACCTCTGTACTGTCCACTGCCAGTATCTCAATTAGTTTCACTATGTTATCAGCAACCGGTTTCTCGATGTTTGTATTAATCACCATTCCAGTAGCCAGGGGATCAACTGATTGTTTTGTTTGTGTCTCAACCCCAATCTCAATATTTTCAACTGTATGCTCTACATGTGTTTCAACTACAATATTGTCAACCGGTGGATCAGTAGCCACATATTTCTTCTCACCAGTGGTTTCCTTATCAACCACAATATCGACCTCTTGTGTATCAATATTCATTGTGTATAGGATCTCTGATTCAAGATTTGTATCCTCATGTGTGGTTTCCATGGTCTCAATTGCCAGTGTGTCAACAGTCTCAACTGATGAAGTAATAGAAGGAGGTGGTGGCAAATTGTCTGTTACTTTTATGCTGGGTAGTCCACCTACCTTGCCTTTACCTTTGTCCTTATCCGTTTGGTAGACCTTAAAATTTTTGGGTCTCTTAAGTTCTTCTTGCTTCTCTTTCTCCACAAAGAAGATATCCTAATTATCTGTTGTTTCTTGTATGATCTCATTAACTCTACCTGCCATTAAAGATACATGTCGGTGACCACTAGAAAATACCATCTTGTCAGCCTCACTTATGAACTCATCAATTTCTTCTGCTGATTTAATAGGGTGAACTGCAAGTAACTTCTCAATTTTTATTTTCTTATCTAACTCCATAATAGCTAGCCTCTTTGCATCTAGTCGCCTATACAAATCACTAGGTAACACATCTACAACCTCTATCAAAACTTTCTTATAAATGTCCAGGTGTAGAATAATTCTATTTTCTATGCTTTCCTTTTCCTTATTTGTAAAAGTATCAGACAATTTACTAACATTTGATAAATTTCCATCATCTGTTATTTCATTCAAAATATTGTCAAGAGGAGAGATAACCTATTTTTCTTTCTTCTTCCTTGGTGTCATCTTTTTAGTTGGAGGCCTTACTACTTGTTGTTTCTTTCTTGCTTTCTTTGGTGGAAGAGAGGGTGTCGGTGAAGGTTTTCTTTTCCTTTCTACTCTCTTAAACTCAGCTGGTATTTCACTGTCAGATGAAGTTCCAGCCAGTGAGAGGTGAGCTTCCGGTTGTAACCCTTCCAAGTCACTTTCCTTAATACTGGTATTTTCAATACATTTTCCTTGATCTCTTTCACCTATTTTGTTTCTTTTCTGATATATTGTTTTCTTTTCTTCCTTTGTTTAAGTGTTTGTACTTTGCTCTCAATGTTTTCAACATTACCGAATATTTTCTCTTCAGGTTCTCTAGGGGCTTCAAGTAGGGCTTTGACATATCTCTCAATTATGTTTACATCAGCCTCTTAACCCATTTCTGTCACCCAAATAGTTCTAGGAACCACTGCTTCCATGCAAATTTCATCTTTCTTAATAACAAAACAAATTTCTTTCTGATATTTGTCAACAATGTTTTGAGGTAGCCTTTCCCTTGTTTTCATTCTAGCCTTGAATGCTTGGAAATATTCAATTATATTGTTTTCCCTGTCCGTTCCCATGCCGGTAAAGATATCCAATAGTTGTTTACCTACCAGTATATCAAAACCAAATTCTTTCCTGCCTATATTGGGAACTTCCTTTGTAATATATAGAATTAGGCACACAAGTAGATTACCAAATCTGAAAGTACCTTTCTTATCACCTTTAATTTTCTTCAAGTTGTCAATCAATTCATCCTTCAACCATCACATATATCTATATTAGCATTACTGTTCACCATATCATAAGAACTCTTGATATATAGACTAGATTCAATCCAGATAACCATGTTTGACATCAATTAAAACCATACAATCTCATGCTTCCAACAATTTGTTGCAAGGTGTGTGCTCTTGGTCTCCTTGTGTTATGCAACACAACACTCGGGTTTGTGACACGGCTTAACCGTCTCCTATGGATTCTATAAGTCTAGTGGTTGTATCAGACATTAATAGGTCAATATTTTGGTGCAACGACAACCACACTTGTAACAAGTGGTATCAAATCTTGGTCACAGGTTCAAACCCCTTGCTTACGTTGGGGGGGGTTTTTGCAAGGTGTGTGCCCTTGGTCTTCTTGTACTGTGCAATGCAACGCTTAGGTTTGTGACATGGCTTAACCACCTCCTGTGTATTCTATAAGTCTAGTGGTTGTACCGGGCATTAATAGGTCAATCTTTTGGTGCAACGACAACCGCACTTGTAACACAATCTCCCCCTTTGTCATTGATGGCAATAATTGAACAATACTTGAAAATTTGAACAAATCTCACAACAACTCTCTTCACAACAAATATCTCCACAAATCTCTCTGTTTAGGGTTCCCACAAATACTGAGAGGGGGGGGTGAATCAGTATCTTACCGGTAATGTAATTTTCTTGAAATTGAATATGCAAAACATAAAGTAACAGTATACTGGTATGCAAGAATTAATGTAAATAACAGAATAAAAAACATCCACATGAAAAGAACACCATAACACAAGATGTTTAACAAGGAAACCCGGTGTGGGAAAAACCTCGGTGGGATTTGTGACCCACAATATTCACTTACTGGCCAATAAGAGAATATTACTTACAATAGGGGCCTGCACATGCAGGAAGGCCAACTGCCTAGAGCACACTGCTCAATAAGAAGTCACACTAACTTAAAATGAGGATTATGCAAATCCAATGATCTGTACTGCTTTACAATAGCATCTTCAATGCCAAATTCAGTACCGTTTCTTGCTCTATTCTTTACATATACCCTTGACCTATAATTCACACATTAGGTCCGCTTGATAATTTATTATACTTCCTATCCATATCCTACAAATGACTACAATGATCTCTTTTATATACAAGAGTCATTTTACAATTTTCCAAGTCGGCTTACAATAATAAACAAAATATTACATATCAAAAATCCTATCGGCCTCAGTGCCGGTATACATATTTCCTTCTATGTCAGTGTACATCTTCTATGCCGGTGTCGGTGTAGATTGATCTTGCTGATGCCAGTACATTGTCTTGTTTGAATAATGCTTTGCCAGTATAATGTCTTGTCAGTGCCATAGGATTGCAAGGTTGCCTGTGTAATGCTTTGCCAGTATAATGTCTTGCCGGTGCCATAGGATTGCAAGGTTGCCATCAATGACAAAACCTTCAATCACACACAATGTCTCATTGGAGTGTCCATATGCCAACAATCTCCCCCTTTGGCATTGATGGCAGCACTCATGAGAAATTTCAAAAAGATATCCAAAAATGTGTAGACCAAAAATGTTACCAAAAATGTGAGAGCTCCCCCTGAGCATGTGATCCCTGTGCTTTGAATTTTCTCATCCTACTACTCCCCCTTTGGCATCAATGACAAAGGTTAGTAGATTTTGTAGTTATACCAATTCATAACCTCAACCTTGTAGTTGGGTGGTTATTATCTGAAGAATATCTCCCAAAATTAAGTTTATACCATCCATAAACTTCTTGCTATCTTTTATTGCTATCTCAGTTCTGTATACTGTACTGGTGAGGTGCTGCAAGTGCTCTGCCTGTGTTTTGCTTCCCTGTGTTAGTGCCTCTGAGATTTCCTTCCGCAGAGATGCTAAATAGTCCAATCTTGGACTTAGTTTAGATCTCAAGAATTTTTCCTTGTTTATTATTTTCTCTTTCTCTCTTTCTAATTTGAGCAATTCTTCCTCAAAATTTGTTATCTTTTCCTCAAAAACTGATAATGCATCGGGTGAGTTAACAAAATTATCTACAAGTTTATTTATCTCTTCCTGTACCTTGCTCATCTTTTTGTCTACATCTATGGCTAAAAAGTTTATTTTACAAGTGTCTTTGTACAGAGTTTTGTGCTCTTTCAATAAATTGCACAGTTCCGGTAGAAGTGTGTCAAATTCCCTGTTACACTTCTTTATTCCTTCCTCAAAGAATTTCTGTTTCTCTTTTTCTACGCTTTCTTTTACAGATTCTACCTTTGTTTGCTCAAAATTTCCATAAATATATTTACAAAGTGTATCCAACTAGCCTAAAGAATCTTTGTTGTCTATATTACAATTGGGAGCTATTGATTTCAAAACTGGAATTGAATCATCTATCGCTTTATAAGCTTGTGAGCTATAATCAGTTATTTTCTTGATAGATTCAAGCAATACCTCTGTTACATTTGATGGTGATCCAACAAACTGAGTGCCAGTCGAAGTGACCATGCTAGTATTTACCTCTGGTAGGTCTGTTTGTGTCTCCATCTCTTTAAGCACTGGTTTTCCTGCATCATTTCTTACCGGTGGCATATGTTCTGGAGCCTTTAGCTCTGTTGGTTTCTCTGTTTGTGTTCCAGATTCCATCTTTTTCTCTGAATCTGCTGCCGGTTGCTCTTTGTTTCCTTTTTTATCTGTTGTATGCTTATCTACCACTATGTTGATCTTTTGAGTATCAACATTCACAGTATATAGGACTTCAGGATTAGGATTATTATCCTCTGTATCCATACTCTCAGCTGCCAGTTGATCCTCTGCAGTTGTTGTTTTTATCGGTGGAGTATTTAAAGGAGGTGGGGGTAAGTTGTCTCTAATCTTGATACTTGGTGGTCCACCAACTTTACCTTTCCCTTTGTCCTTCTGATATACTAGAATGGGCTTGGGATTTCTATGTTCTTCTTGTTTTTCTTTTTCAACCAAGAATGTATCCCAACCATTTTCTGTTTCCTTTGAAACTTCTGTAACTCTACCTGCCATTAGTGAAATTTGCTGGTGTGTAGTGGAAAAGACTGTCCGATTGGCCTGAGCTATCAGATCATCAATTTCCTTAGGTGAGTTGACCGGGTATACTGCAAGTAATTTTTCTATTTTAATTTTCTTGTCCAACTCAATTATTCCTTGCCTTCTAGCCTCAAGTCTTTTATATAGTTCATCAGGAATTTCATTTAGGACTTGCAACAAAATTTTTTTATACATGTCCATGTGTAATATGACACTCTCTTCAACTTGTCCTTTCTCATCATCTCATAGGGTGTCATAGATTTTCCCTATGTTTTTCAATTTTCCTTCCTCTATGATCTCATTCAGTAATATGTCAAGAGGGGCCAAGTCAGTGTTTGTCTTCTTCTTCTTTTTGGGGGTTAGCTTCTTCTTAGGTGTGACCTTCTTGACTGGAGATCTCACGGCTTGTTGCTTGTCTTGTCCTTCTAGGTGAAGGAGTGGTTACCGGTGAGGGGTCTCTTTTCCTAACAACTCTTTTGAAAGTTGCTGGCATATCTCCTTTTGAGGAAGTATCTACCGGTGATAGATGAGTTTCAGGTTGTTGGGCTGCCAACTCATCTTCTGTTATGCCAGTTTTCTTTAATACATCTTCCTTTATGGCTTTTGCTTGTCTGGTTCCTTTTCTCACAAATGCCTCAACCTTTTTCACTCTCTTCTTAGATTGAATTTGACTTTCGATGGTCTCAGCACTACCAAATACTTCTTCCTTTGGTTCATTGGGGGCTTCCAAAAGTGCTTTGGCATAAGTTTCCACTATGTGGTCATCTGTTTCATACCCCATCTCTGTTACCCAGATTGTCCTTGGGATGACTGCATCCATCCAGATCTCATCCTTTTTTATTACAAAACATATATCATACTTGTAGTTGTTGACAATTTCTTGTGATAGTCTGATTCTTTTATTCATTTTGACCTTTAGTGCTTGAAAATACTCATTGATATTCTTTTCTTTGTTTTCACCCATGTTGTTGAATAAGTCAGACAATTGTTTTCCTACCGGTAGGTCAAATCCAAAATCCTTGTTGCCTATACCGGGAGCTTGTTTGGTTATGTGTAGCATTAAGCATACAAGTAAATTTTAAAATCTAAAGGTTCCTTTCTTATCCTTCTTGATTTTTGCTAAATTGTCAATTAACTCATCCTTTAACCATTCACAGATATCAATTTTTACATTGTCCTTAACCATGTCATAAGCACTCTTTATGCATAAACTGGAAACTGAGTTAAGCCTATTAGCATGAGTTGCTTTGTAACCTAGAATCATGCTAACAAATCTAACATTTGTATCAGTCACATCATTAACCCTCAATGATCTCTTGTCGGATGTTGCACCAGTTAAGTTTGTTACTAAGTCATTGGAAACCTTCTTGGTTTTATTGGGTCTGCTACCGGTGGAGGGTAACCCTGTTACTGCTTTCACAGCTTCCTTTGTAATTTTATGCACTGAGTCAAGCCAAAAGAATGAACCATGTACCCTGCTTAAAACTATCCTAACCACTTCCTTGGGAAATTCAGGAATGCAGAGGATTTCAGTGAATCCTAGGGTTTCAACAATTTTATGTTCAGGTTTCACATTCCTGGAGTTGTCACATATAACAAACTTATACATGTTTTTGATTTCTTCATCACCTAGTTCCTCTATGTTGCAATGAATATACATTCTAGGGTCTTCTGCATAAACAACACCTTTTGGAATTTTTGAAAAAGAACCTGTGTTGTCATCTTTCTTAGCTACCTTGAGAACTAGCTGAAACACGGGCCTAGGTCATTTTATAACCTCGACTACTGTAGGGTTTGCTATGAATTCAGGTGCAGAGGAGGATGCCATGATGATAAATACCTTTTTCTACCTTTGGATGGATTGATTGCTGAAGTGCTTTGCCTCTTTGCTCAGAATGCCTTAGCTCGGAAATCTTCGCGCTCTCTGAAAGTTTGAATTCACGGTGAAAAGAAATGGAGCCAAAAACCTAATTTTATAAAGTCTTTTCTGCTACCTACCACATTAATAACTTGCTGGTAATGTATTAGCTTAACTTTATTTGTCGGTAATGAATGATTTTCAACTTCTTTTCTCTAACCGAGGGAATAATAGCACATGTGTCATTAGATTGCCAAACCCTCAAGATAATTTTCTTCAATTTGATGAAGAACATCCTGCCGGTGGAGCATTGCTTTGTCCTGCCGGTGGAGCATTTGTTGGTTCTACCGGTGGAGGAGTATCCCCAATATTTAGATCACCTTTTCTAATCCATTGCTTTGAGAATTCTTGCTTAACTTCTTCAACCTTTTCTTTACCTTTCAAACTAGTGCTTTTGTTATCTACCGGTGTACCTTTACTTCTACAAAATTTAGCAATATGACCAATCTTGTTACATGCATAACAAGTTACATTATTTTTTTGAATAGCTTTCCCATAACCTATGCCGGTTTGTGTTCTGCATTTATTTGATAAATGACCAAATCTTTCACAAACATAACATCTTACATTCATTCTGCAATTTTCAGAGTTATGACCAATTTTGTTGCATTTGGAGCATTGACCGGTGGGAGGATTGATGTTTTGATAATTCCTAGATCTACATTCATTTGCCCTATGACCATATTTATTGCAGTTAAAGCATTTTCCATTGAATTTGTGAGTATTAGAGGGTCTTACCGGTTTGCTGTGATCCTAGGTATTTGTAGTACCGGAGCTTTCTCTAACTTCAAATCCAATTCCAGAAGTGTCACCTTTGGGTTTTTGATTCTTCAATAAGGTACCAAGTTCTTCTGAGCTTTTCTTGAATTTTTCTTTGTGTTGATTTGCAGTTTCCAATTCCCTTTCCAAGATTTCTTTTTGTCTCATTAGTTCATTTGAGTCATTCTGAGTATGCATCAGATCTATCTTCAACATGTCATTTTCATAGCTAAGTCTTGTGTTCTCATTTACTGCATCACTTAGTCTTCTGGTCAACTCTTCTTCATTCTTCTTTCTATCCTCAATCTCTTTGCAAAATCTCATAGTCATATCCTGCATTTCATTTTTTGTTGTCATGATCTCTTGTTTCAATTTGCTTATCATATCATTTAGTGATTCCTTTTCATCATTCTCATTTTGCAATTTTTCACAAAGTTCTCTCCTCTTATTTCTTGTGACAGTAATATTTTCTTGAAGTGCCTGAATAATGTCCTGAGCTGCTTTTAAATCATCTTCTAATTTGATATTTTTCAACTTCTCTGCATCATAGTCAGTAAGAGCTCCTTCAAGTTGCTTCATTAGATTTTCCATCTTTACCGGTGTCAAGATCTTCCTCAAGCTGTTAGGCTTCTAAAAATAGAGGACCAAGCTCTGATACCAATTGTTAGGGTTCCCATAGATACTGAGAGGGGGGGGGGGGGTGAATCAGTATCTGACTGGTAATGTAATTTTCTTGAAACTGAATATGCAAAACATAAAGTAACAGTATACCGGTATGCAAGAATTAATGTAAGTAACAGAATCAAAAACATCCACATGAAAAGAACACCATAACACAAGATGTTTAACAAGGAAACCTGGTGAGGGAAAAACCTCGGTGGGATTTGTGACCCACAATATTCACTTACTGGCCAATAAGAGAATATTACTTACAATAGGGGCCTGCACATGCAGGAAGGCCAACTGCCTAGAGCACACTACTCAATAAGAAGTCACACTGACTTACAATGAGGATTATGCAAATCCAATGATCTGTACTACTTTACAATAGCATCTTCAATGCCAGATTCAGTACCGGTTCTTGCTCTGTTCTTTACATATACCCTTGACCTATAATTCACACATTAGGTCTTCCTTATAATTTATTATACATCCTATCCATATCCTAAAAATGACTACAATGATCTCTTTTATATACAAGAGTCATTTTACAATTTGCCAAGTCGACTTACAATAATAAACAAAATATTACATATCAAAAATCCTGTCGGCCTCAGTGCCGGTATACATATTTTCTTCTGTGCCAGTGTACATCTTTTGTGTTGGTGCCGGTGTAGATTGATCTTGCTGATGCCGATGCACTGTCTTGTTTGAATAATGCTTTGCCGGTATAATGTCTTGCTGGTGCCATAGGATTGCAAGCTTTCCTGTGTAATGCTTTGCCGGTATAATGTCTTATCGGTGCCATAGGATTGCAAGGTTGCCATCAATGACAAAACCTTCAATCACACACAATGTCTCATTGGAGTGTCCATATGCCAACACTCTCCCCCTTTGACATCAAAGACAAAGGGTTTTGCATAACATGTTGAACAACACACACCACTATACCCCTTGAGAGCAGAAATCACATCAATCTAGGAGATAAAATGATGCAAGAGCATCCCCGATTCACAACAATCATGCATCAACCAAATTTTTTTTCGTTTATGTTTTGTTTTCTTTTTGCAGTTTCAGTTTTTCTTTCTGTGTGTCTTGATTTTGGCTCACCAGATCCTGTGAAGTTGGATTATACTTGAAGACTTGATCATCTTTTTTTCTTTTAGACCGCATCTCATTTGGATCACTTTTTGACAAGATATCGCTACCAGTTTTCATGACATTTTCTTGTTACCGTTGTTCTTTTGTTATCAGTTGCCTGAGACCTATTCTGGTGATCTACCAGAACCCATTCCAAATCTTGTGGAGCCTTGAGCATTGATTTTAATTTTCCTTAGCATGTGGCCGACCTTCTACGTTTCATCCTTTGGGTTTTCTAGAGGAATCTCTTCATGGAGATTGACCTTGTTCATTTTGCATGTTAGGTCTTGGTCTTTGGGTTTTGGTCCCTTATGGGTGGACTAGATCCTTTGGATCGATATATATATTTGTAATCATGCTTTAAAATGTAATCAATTTAGAATCAATCAGAGTATCACATAGATAGATTGTGCATAGAAGATAGATCTTTCGATTCAAGGTCCCAATTGTGACCTATTCTACTAGGCCTATGTGCTGGTATGTTGTAACCCAGTTGTTACCAGTTGGATGTAATCAAATTTCATGCAATAAAACTATCTGTTATACATTGCCTCCACCATATCTAAGTGTTTCCATTGTGTATAATCTTGATTACTGGTCTAGACTGATCTCTTTGAGGTCCCTCCTTACTGGTGACTACTTCATAAAAGATAAGCATTGAATCTCCCCCTGAAAGATGCACAACTATAATACATCTAGTTAGAGAAAGGAGCGAAAATAACCCCTAATTTCTTCCTGAGATACACAATATTATCCTTCACCAATGCCTTAGTGAAAATGCTTGCTACTTGTTGTTTTGTAGAAATGTATTCCAATCTGACTTCTTTTTTGCAACCTTCTCTCTTAAGAAATGATAAAGGATTGTGATATGTTTTGTCCTTTAATGCATTACTAAATTGTTTGAAATATTTATAGCACTAGTATTATCACACACAATAGGAATAGCTTCATCATATACCACTCTGATATCTTTAAGAGTCTATTTCATCCACATAACTTGAGCACAACAAGATGTCATGGCAATGTATTTTGCTTCTGTAGTAGATAGCGAGACTAATCTTGTTTCTTACTTAACCATGAAACTAATCCATCTCCCAAAAAGAATGCACCACCACTAGTACTTTTCCTATCATCAATGCTTCTAACCCAATCAACATTTGTATGTACTTTCAACATGAAATTTCCACGCTTCTTGTACCAAAGACCAAAATCCTTAGTCATTTTCAAGTGCTTGAAAATACTCTTCATTTCTTGTTCATGTGATTGCTTTGGATTATCTTAAAATCTTGTAACTAAACATAGAACTTGCATAATATCTAGTCTAGAGGCAATTAGATATAACAATCCTCCAATCATAGATTTGTACTTCTTTTGATCAACATCTGGAGATGTATCATCTTTGTTTAATTTGCAACCAATAGTTAAAGGGGTAGTAATCAGTTTATAATTCTCTATATCAAACTTCTTTAACATCTCTTTGACATATTTAGCTTGAGAAATAAAGATTCCATCTTCCAACTGAGTAACTTGTAGACCAGGAAATAAATTTATCTCACCAATCATTGACATTTCAAATTCCTTCTACATCTCTTCTACAAACTCTTTACATAGACCATCGCTTCTTCCAAATGTAATATCATTGACATAGACAACAACAATCAGTAACTTGCTACCTTCAACCTTAAAATAAAGATTATTGTCTGTTGTTCCTTTTCTTAAGTTCTATCATAACAAATATCTATATAATCTAGCATACCAAGCCCTAGGTGCTTATTTGAGTCCATATACATGTTAAAATTGCAATTAACTAGGACATATTACTAGATTTTGCAAAGGAAAGAATGTTGGAGCTTTTGTTCCATAGAAGAAGGTTGATTTAGTTTAGATGATGAAGAAGATGAACAAAATTTGGAAGAAGGATGGATCTATTCCATAGGATGGTGCAAATGGTTCTTTTGAAAATTAAATAGAAAAGATATTGGCTCAAGGGGAGATAAATTGCAAATTTTTCAAACCCCCTATGAAGCAATGATGCTGAAATATTCAACATACTAGTGAATGGTGATGTGGATATGTTGAAAATTGATATTGAGTTATTTGTTTAATTTTTTTGAGGAAATAATTTCCTTGCGAAGATTTGTTGAGTGTTTTATGGTGCCTTGATATGACAAAACAACTTAAAGTTGCTAAAATCAAAGTGCATTCAACGCGGGCCTGCTAAGGCCGATGAGGAGGTCATTTAAATGATTCTTAGTCATTTTGATCTTATTTTATATATTTTAGAGAGATAAAGAGATGAAGAGAAAAGAAGGTTTTCAAAGTGTTGTTGTGTGCAAACCCTAATATGGTTATATTTTAGGTATTTTCAAGTTTTTTTTGTAACCCTAGCTTCAAGAATTTAAGAATGGCTACACCTAGGGTTATAGATGTTGTAGAGAAGACAATACCTATATTCAATAAGCGTCCATACATTTTTGCGATGACTAACAAAACCAAATCATTTTCCTACATTCCCAATAATGTGATCCATATAGAGGATAGACACATCTACATCCACACACCCTTAAATGAATTCAATCATTTGAAAATAGAAGATTTTATGGATAAACATTTGTTGGATGATCAATTCATTTTGAAATCATATGCCAGTTTAGAGGAGAAGTTGAATGTTGTAAGAGTTTTCCCATGATCTATGAAGAAGAGTTGATCCAAATTGTATTGAGCCATATATATGAGGAATTTATCTAGTTATATCAACACTATATGATCATGAAGGAAGTAATAAGGGATGCAACAAGATTGTTCTCCATTGGAGAAGTCCCTGCAATGAAGTTAATAAATAATGATGAGGTTATTAGACTAACCAAAGCCAATTTCAATAAGAGAGCATTAACAATAGATGACATTGTTGATTTGGGAGTCTACTATGCCACAACGGGCATCAACTACAAGATATATTTTTACAAATAGAGTGGGATTTGCCACCACAATGACCATTCACATTTCTTACCAGATGGTAAATGAAAGAAAATCTTTTGATCTTTATGAGCTCCAAACCCAAAAACTAATGGACAACATGCATAAGAGAAAGGAAACAAAATATACCATTTGGTATGGATCTCTTATCATTTGTTTGATGCTTTGTTTCATGAATGAATTGCATAGTGTCAAGAATGTTGTATGGAAAAAGCATGGTTCAGTAGGGAAGAAATGCATTTATTTTCTAATAGTAAGGCTTGCTTTGTAGCTTATTATGGCTTCTTAAAAAATTTCCAAAGTGAGATGTGGGAGAAGTATAGTAGACCTACATAGGTTGTTGAGAAATACAAGAAAGTGATCACATTTGTGGTAGATAAGGATAATTGTTAGATGGAGTTTGTTGAACCGAGAACTTGATGGATCCCTAAGTTACCCTATGAGGTCTCTAGACATAAAAGGATTTCACATGTTGACATATGGTCGTAATACCAAGGATCCCAATGTAGAGAGATTTGGGACTTATGAGGAAATTGCCAACAAGATACTGAGGAAGAAAGTTGATGAAAGGTTTGAGAAAACAAAGGTAAGATAGGAGGAGATATTAGGAATACCATCTGAAAGTACTATTGGGGAATCTCAAGCTCCTTTTGATGCCCCACTATTTCTATAAGCACCAAGGACAAGAAGAAGAATTACCACTGCTACACCTCCCAAGACTTTTGGACCTACACAGTCTTTACCTACCAAAAAAAGGTCCACTCCTATGATCTTAGAACAATCTAAGTTTCCTATTGAAAGGAAGAAGAAATAAAGTCCTAAGAAATAGGCTAAGAGAGAAAAATTCAATCCTTTGAATATAGAGAGTGATGATGAAGAAGAGGAAGAAAAGAGAAAGTATACTTTTGTGCTAAGAGAAGAGAAAGGAAAATAAGACAAGATAAAGAAGGAAGCTCTAAAGGAAAAGAAAAGAAAAAAGTAAAAATAAAGAAGGGGAAGACAAAGAAGACAAAGGAGACTCCTCCAAAGACACCAGAACAAGACCCCTTCAATCTAGATGCAATCCTTAATGCAATTGAGTGTCATGGGGCATTAGAAGAAACTATCAAGCTATATCTAGACTTGCCTCTATATAATCAATAAGTTATTGAGTAAGCAACGATTATGTATATGATGAAGGGTAAGTTAACCTTGAGTGACATTTTGGATCAGATTTTGGAAGGCCTTTCTAATACATTGTTGGGGAGAAGACATGAATTTGTCAAGATTGAGGCATAACTAAGAGAAAAAACTCTCAAACATGTTGGCTCCTCACTAACTAAGGAAGAAATAAAAAAGATTACACAAAGACAATCTTAAGAGTTGAGAACAAAGAAAAGGGTGAACACCCTAATAAGAATTAGGGATGAAGATAAAGATAAAATGCATAAGGATAAAAAAAGAATTCACCACAAGGATCTTGAACGAAATGAAGAAAGGAAAAGTGACAATTGAGGATGATGTTGACTTGGAGGATATTGCAGATGTTTCTACACATAACATTGATGTGACCATTTTTTCATGATCCTTTGATAGAGCATGTAATGAGAAGGATGATGGTGCTAAGAAGGATAAGGAGACTTATCCTTCAGAGAAGAATGGTATTGATGCACAAGGTGTAGAACAAGAAAGTGAAGTGAATGTCCCTCCTCTAGATAACAAAAATCAAAAGATAGAGTAATTTTTTTTAGAAAACATAAGGAATGTTGAATTTAATATAGAGATTGGATGTGAGAAGAGAATGAAGAAGACAATCATGAGAAAGGTCAGGATGCGGTTGAGAAGAGAGATGAGAAGCAAGATGTTTCCTATGGGAGATAAAATATAGGTAAGGGATCCTCCTCTGGTTCCTTCAAAGACCTAATATGTCTATTGATGCAAATTGTGCCTATGGTGACATATAAATATTACAAATTGCCACCCATGAAGGGAAATTTGACTATCCAAACATTTCATTCCTTTATAATTTTTAGCTTGGGGACATCTTGCATGCATATACAAGAAAATAATTACTACAGGAACATGTAAAGGAGACAAGCCTAATTGATGATACAATGAAAGTAATATAGGAAGAATTATTGAAAGTAAACATTGATACCTCTTTAGCTATAGAGAAAAAAATGAAGTTACTAATGGACTCCTTCAAGGATCATTCATCACACATTGAGAAAAAAGCAGAGCAAGAGGCTTTAATAAAATTCAATGATAAAAGAAAGACAAATATATTTGATCGATGTTCCAATGCACACAACAAATTGTATGAAAATATTGAAGAGCTGAAAGATGTTGTTGATGGGATGACTGCTCTTTATTAGTTTTGTTTGAGGTGGCCCGATTCTACAAAGAACATAGAAAGTTAGATTGAGCCAATTGAGTCACAAATATTTTAGTTCGTTGGAGCCTATGATTTGATAAAGGATGGCTCCACTAGAGTTCAAGTGGAGAAACTTCTTTTGCAGCAAGACCAGAGGGATAAAATAAAGAAATACTATAGTTTGTTGAGAGAAAAAGTAAATTTAAGGTTGGCTTCATTATCTAGCATGTTAAGAGAAGTAGAGAAGATAGAACAAAGGATTAAAATACTTGATAATGTAGAGAGGCTGAAGATCTGTATATACAATTTGAGTGTCAAACCAAATTATTTCTTCAACAAAGGCAATTGGGATGCAACTCTAGAACATCTCAAGTTAATGTATATGGGTATCTTACCCTATAAGGGAGTTTCCAATGCATATATAGTAAAATTTTGTGTTTTTATAGTTTTGTGGTAGGTTACAATATCTTTTTTGAAGGGTTCATGTACATAGTATCAGTTTTTGAGGGATCTCCTTTTAAGGGGGAGAATTTTGTAATAACTGCACATAATTAGGGGGGAGTATATGCAATATTTAATGTTTTTGTAGATATTATTCTCATTTTCCTTGATGTCAAAGGGGGAGATAAGGTACAACTAATTATTTTTTATTAATAAGTAGTGTTAACTAGTGGCGCACAAGCACCTAGTTGAGTTCATGCCTCCATGAGGCCATTTTATCAAATTTGCTTTGGTTTTATGTTTTGATAGTGTAATAAGGTCTTATTAGACTATTTTTGGTTGTTAGGAGTCTAGTTGGAGTCATTTGGGGTTAGGAAGTGCAATATTGTAAAAGTTGCTATTATTGTCGAGCAACTTTTCTTGCTAATGTTGCCATAAACACACAAAGTGATGTTTGTTATTTTGTAATTAAAAAATTAGTTGGTAACCATTGAAGGAGGTTGAAAAACCTATAAAATTACTTGTATCATCAATGACATGGTTGGTTGATGGATTTTGATAAAGCTTGAGGAAGAAATAATCAATAAAGAAGTTCAAATTCCTACATTTCTGAACATTACTTTGTTGTTCCTGTGAGTTGTACAGCCTTGTATGGCCTATAGGTGATCTCTAATGCATTGGAGTTGATGAACCTATGAACCTTCTCTCATTTGTAATTGGTTTTACAGAAAGTAGTCTTGAAACCTCAATTTTGAGGGTTTGAAAGCTGAAAAATGAAGTTTTGAGTCATTAACTCCACTGGTGAAATGGCCCGAGAACTAGTGGAATGGAAGTAATTAGGTTGTTTTATGTGTTTGTGAAGTTTTTAGGGGTAGGGAATAAGATTTGGTGAATAATAGGTGGTGCCCTAGGGTGTTAAGTCTCAAGATTAGGCCTAATTGATAGAAGGACAATCCATTTTTGAGACATGCTTTCCAAAGAAACCCTATTCCATTTTGACATATGTTGTTTAAAGATCAAATGGATATCCAAAAGTGGTCTTATATTTTCTATATTAGTTTTGGTTTGAAATTTATAGCCAAAATACAAAAATTGTTGCTCCCGTTAGGTCTAATTGTTCAATTAGTAGTCAATTGTTGAGGGTGTTGGTCCAAAACAACCCTACTTGAATTTTGGATATGTTATAGAGGGTAATGAAGGGTATATCAAAAGGTAACCAGATTATGGAGATCAAATATTCTTGGGAAGATATGGTTGAAATACCTGTTTTGATGTACTACTAGGAATTGGGAGCCTAGAAAGGAGTAATGCACCATTTAAAGGTTTGAAAATTGCATTTTATGTTTGAAAGCCTTCATAGTTGTGAAATATGGTATCAATGAAGTCATATCCATCCATGTTATGCATCAACTAAGGCACCGACCCTTTAACATAGTCAGAGACTATCAACAACACATTAATAACAACCAAAAAACTTATCTAACCTTCAACAACCTAGACCCAACTCAAGGAGGGGTAGGGACACCCGAACCTTGACAAGGATGGGTTTGGGAGGCAGGGAGAACTTCCAACTTTTATTGCAACAAATAAAAGTCAAGGTGATACTTTTATTAGGACCATCAAGAGAATGATCAAGTGATAAGGACCTCACTTAGATACCATCAATAGAGTCAAGAGAGTGCGGCCGTAGGGCAGGAGCCAGTTTCTGTATAACAACACAAGGATGTTGCAAAACAATAATAGGTTACTACAAAGGAGTAGCATCAGGAGTAGAACCAGTAGGTGTAGAGCGGAGCTACAAGTCAGAGGTGATACAAGAGTTGAATCCAAACATGAGCAACAGGAGTTGAAGCCTCATGGATAACAACAACATCACCAATGCCAATATTATTAGTGAAGGGCAACTTAGCATCTGAGTTGATAGCATAGATAGTCAGGTGATCCAAGGTAGCATCCTTCCACCAAGTATTCATACCCTTGTGATGTGGGTGGGAGAAATTCGATGCTAAATGACCTGTGGAAAAATATTTTTTGCAAAATCCAATGGTTGAGTGCAAGGCCTATCCCTGACCATAAGGACTACATCTTAGGGGGGTGAGATGTCAATATTAACCAAGATATGAGAAAAGGTGGAGTGGCCGATGGAAGTCATGTCATCATCAACCATCATGAAACAACCAATAGAGCTTCTAATGGCCTCATAGCAGGAGTGTTCTAAAAAATGAAGAGGAAGATTCATAAGTCGAACCCAAACTAGATGCACATTAAGTGGTTCAGTAAGGGGATTGAAAGAAGTAGTCCAGGTCTTAATAGAGAGGGAGTGAACTCCCCAGGCCCACATCTTGCCCAAAATCTTGTCATGATCAGAAGAAGATGTAAAGGAATCAATAAAAAAACCTTTAGCACAGGTAAAGAGTTTAATATTCTAAGCAACTAGAGGCTTCCATGAGTTACCCAAAAATGAATATTTGGTAAATAAGGCCAAAGCCCAAAGATTATGCACACTAGAGCATAGCTTTGGTAAAACCCAATATTGTCCACAAACCACCATAGGGGAGGACTTAGAATAGGGAAGAAAACAAACCCCTTTGGAGGGATGGGTAGTAGATTTGTCCGCACAAGAAAAGCTATGCTTCCTAGCAAAGGAATGTCGAGGTAGAGCATTAACACCCACAACAAGGTCACCATCAACAACATCAAGCTGAGAGGAATCTCCAGTAACCCAAGAATCACCAACAACATCATTCCTAGGAAGGGCATATTCACCCACAACCAAAGAAAAGATACATGCGACATGGGAACCATCCTCAGAGTGGAAACCCAACGCAGGGGGTGGGTGTAGAAGGATTTGCATCCACACCAATAAAAGGGCCATCATAGGTGCTCACGCCCACCCCAAACATAGAGTCCACATGTACATGACCAAAAAAAATGCCTGTAGAAGGCACAGTTACAACAAACAAGTTACAAGTGGGAGAAAAAGTGTCAACAACCGAATTGCAAGCGGGAGAAAAAGTGGCAATGGTCGAGTTGCAAGTGAGAGAGACCATTTTGAAATTGAGATATCCTAGTTTTTTTGAATTGGAGTTGTTAATAAAAGGATTCAAATTGATTGTTTTGTCAAAGGAGTATGTATAGATAAAAGGAGAGGATACTTGTAGATAAAGGTGTGTTGCCATCAATGACAAAGGGGATATTGTTGGCAATATGTGCATCATGGTGTTGTCATTGATGCCAACTCAATATGTGTTGTTATTGATGTCAACCTGTGATCATTAGTGAAGTTGAAGTGAGACAAATGTTGTGCAATGAGACATTTGAGAGAGATGGTTTGACATGTATTCGACATAATTGAAGATAGTCTGGAAGTCCATCAAAGACATCCATGAAAGAATATCAGTCTAGATGATTGGTAAGCATGTAGTAACACTTTGTTGTAGTTATGAGATGTAGTTGCATTTACAGAGATAGTTGGTCGAGATTAGTTTCATATTTATTTGGTTGACAAAATTTGTTCAAGAATTAACAATGCATTTTTATATGATTGAGAGTTGGTATTTTAGCCCGCACCTTGCTGCATTGCCTTTTCTAGTTATGCGGTGTCTAATTGTTGTATTTCAAGTCATATACATATGTACACAAAATTATAAGTGTCTGAGCTCTCCAGACTATAATCTAACAATGTAATGAGTCACAGTTTACTCACTAGAATGCTTTGCATTCTTCTATAGTGATTGGTATGCTTGTGTGAATTTGGGAACATGTTCAGGTTGGTATGAGGATTTAGCGATATGAGTTTCAAGCAAATTCGTTCTCTGCAATGCTATATCTTATATGCTAAAGTGTTATAGACTATCCAGGTTGCCCTGTTTCTACTTGTTTAGTGAGTTTATTCTTTTGTGCTAGCATATAATAGTTGCCTTGGCCAACATGATGATTTTGGATTCTCCTCAATGGTGTTAAGATAGACAACTAACAATTTTGATAGTAGTGTTGATATTTGGGTTGACAAGTTGAGGTTGTGTTCCTTCAAATGTGATTGATCACGATGTATTCTAATTTCCTTGAAGGATGAGATAAGATGTGTTTGGGATTCAGCTATGTCTTGGGTTGATCTACAACCTCTTTTGGTTTGTATTATATGTGTTTGAAGTTAACCTATATTTGGTCTCACGCTTCAATTAATAAGTCCTATTTGTGTTGACCTAATTGATGTTTCGAGGTGTTGTGTAGGATCTACAAGGAAGGTTAAATCATTTGTGAGGTGTGTTGAAGAGTGTGATATGTGGGATGATTTGGTGATGTATTAGTTGAGCATGAAGTGTGCAAAATTTGTATGATAAAGAAATTGTGCTAAAAAAGAGGACTTCAACATCAACATATGTCTAATTCTTCTTCTATTGTAGTTCATCTTGTGGTTTTTATTGTAATTGTGATGTATCTCGCTCATTTAGCAGGTCCCAGTTTCATTGTATCTTGCTTTAAAAGTCCTTTCTAGAAGCAATGAGCTTCCTTGGGTAGTGATCCCTACAATAAACATTATAATATTTGTTTCATATAATGTGACTTAACTCTAATTGTGGTTTTCCCCTCCTTGGGTTTTCCACGTAAAAATCTTGGTGTTCTTGTGTAGATAATGCTTTATTTATGATATTTCCTTTTGTGAATCTGGCTTAATGCTTAAATAGTTAACAAATGCATAGGTTTTAGTTAATGCTCATTCACCCCCCCTCTCAACATCTGTTCAATATTAAGCATTTAGTTTATGTGCAACTATGTGCAACTTTGTGTTTGAATGAACTATTTGTAAAAAGAATTAACTTTGCATGAAGTTCCTTTGAACTTTGACATTCAATTTGTGTAAAGTGTATAGTAAACTTTAACATTCACTTATGTGAATGTTTAAACTTTAGAATTTACTTTGTATATGTTTCAAGTGTGTGTTTGAACAAACTATGTGTAAATTGAACAAAATTTATGTGAATTGTGTTTTAACTTTGAAAACCACTTTGTCATTGAAGAAGTTGAGAAAGTACAACTTCTGAGATCCCAAGAGCATCTGCAAGCAAAATACCTGTCACAAGAGAAGATTGGAGACATAACACAAAAAAGGCTCTGAAGAAAAAGATTATCATTCAAAGAGGGAATGAATAAGAAAAGTTACAATAAAATCCTTATGACAGGAGAATAGAATCCCTAAATATGTGCAACCCTAAAGAAACCCTAAAGGGATAAAGAGTATTTAATAATTAGAATAATTATTAAATACCTCCAATATCATTAAATGCCTAAGTTTAGCTTAAGCGTAGAGTATAATAGACTAATAATTAAATAAATAATTATTAGCTAATACAAGATAACTCTAACACCCCCCTTAAGATGAAATTAGGGAGTAGCTAAAAATCTAAATGCAGGAAAGCAAAAAGCAACTACAGGAAGAAGGCAAATTTGGGTCCCGACAACAAGGCTTGATGAGGTACCCAATCACAACCAAATCTCTATGAAATGGAGAAATAGAGAAAATCACATGGGAAAAAACTCTACTCCAAAAAGAGATGGGAAAAGAATGCAAAAAAAAAACATGAAGGAAGGAAGGCCTCAATGAGACCCCCCAAGGACAACTTCCTTCACCCCAAGAATAGAGCACAACTGAAGATGGTGCAAAGATGCAAAAGGTTTAGTGAAGATGTCAGCAACCTTCTCCTCTGTAAGAATGTACTCCAAGATGAGAAAGCTATCCTAAATAATTGTCTGATGAAGTGCATGTGAAGCTCAATGTGTTTAGACCTCTGGTACTCCACTGGGTCGCGAGAAAGGTGAATGGCACTCTGATTGTCACACCAAAGAATAGTGGGACTATCAGGAGGGAACCCAAACTTAGTCATCAACTTCCGAAGCCATAAAACCTCCTGACTAGCTAACGCCGTTGCTCGGTACACAGCCTTTGTAGATGATAATACAATAGCAGACTGATTCTTCCAAGACCATGTGATAGGACCAAAACCAAGGAAAAAAACAAAGCTAGAAGTAGACTTTCGATCTTGAGCATCACCAGCCAAATCTGAGTCAATGAAGCCAACAATGTAAGGGGATCCTAAAGTATAGTGAATGCCAAACTATGTAGTGCCCCGAATGTACCACAAAATACGTTTGGCTACTTGCCAATGGCTCTCATGAGGATCATGTGAGAACCGAGAGACATGACCAACCACAAAAGAAAGATCTGAGCACGTATCCTCATCTGCATCATCCTCGAGGAAGGAGGAATCCTCAAAAGATGAAGAGGGAGGAGGAGGAAGTGAGGGAGAAGCTGCTGATGGATAATCCATTTGAGGAAGATGCTCATCAAACTGGACATCCTGCCTAAATATCTACTCTCAGGAATCAGAATCAAACAACTTGTACGCCTTAACATCCTCATAGTAGCCAACAAAAATAAGTGGTCGACTCTTCCTCTCCATGGCTTTCCACTAAGCATTTGGAATAAATGCCCAAGCCTCACTACCAAAAACTCAGAATGAAGAAACATCAGGCTTGACATGGGACCAACCCTCCCCGGAGTCAACTGGCGCAATGCCTTATGAGGCATCCAATTCTAAATATAAGTGGCACAATTAACTGCCTCAGCTCAAAAAGCAGGTTGCATAGAACGTGACTAAAGCATACAATTGGCCATCTCACAGATTGTTTTGTTCTTTCTCTCAACAACACCATTCTGCTAAGGGGTGTAAGGAATTGATAAATGATACTGCAAACCATGCTCGGTGCAGAAATCTGTAAAAGCCCAATTCACATATTCTCTCCCATTATCTGTGTGTATCCTCTTTATAGAAAGACCAGACTACTTCTCTACAAATGTCTTAAAGACTCAAAATGAATCAAAGACATTAGACTTGTACTTAAGAAAGTACACCCATGTATGTCTGGATAATTCATCAATGAAAGTGAGCACATACTTGGACCTTGAAAAAGATGGAGTCGAAAATGACATAAGATCACCGTGGATCAAATCCAAGGGTGCCTTAGCACGGGTGGCTCTGCCTGTAGGAAAAGGATCACGATGATGCTTTCCAAGTGTACAACCTCAACATACACCATCAGTACATGAGATATGAGGGAGCCCAATAACAAGTGCCTGTGTGCTCATCTGCTATAAGTATCTGTAGTTGACATAGCCAAAATGCTCGTGTCAAAGTCTGGTCACTGCATCTGCATGTTCTACAAGAGAATCACCTGAACCATCTAGACTCTCAAAGCCATCAAACCAGTATAACCAAGAATCAAGATCAACACTGCCAGTAGCCACAACCAAATCAGGATCATGGAGCTCTCTAATAACCACATCATGTGGGGAGAATTCAACTATTTTACCAAAGCCAGAATGAACAATCTGATAAATAGAGAGAAGGTTCTTTGAAATGTCAGGAACCAAAAGAACATCCTGAAAACAACCACCTGTCAATGGAACAAAACCTGAACCTAAAACTAAAAGTTGTGTTGAGTCACCAACTGCAATTTGTAAAGTATTACTGTGAGCAAGTGAGGTAACAAGCTATGGTGAGAAGCCCTAGAATCAATAATCCAAGTGGATGTAGAAGGAATAGCTCATGCAGAAAGAGCATGTCCTTTCCCAGTACAAGAGGAAGATGGAGGTTGAGGAGGAGAAATATGATGTTGTTGCATGGCTGCCTCCAAAGCCTCTAATAATTTCCAACAATGAGAAACTGGATGACCTTCTTTACCATAGAAACTGCAAAGTTCATCTAACTTCTTCTTAGTCTTGGAGGAAGACTCACTAGACTTAGAAGAGTGCTCTGGTTTGGGATAGGACTTCGGTTTGTAATCCAACTTAGGTGGTGGCTTGGAGGAATGCTCACTGCCAACTGAATCCTTCTTAGGCTTTGGTATCTTCTTCTTGTTCTCTTTAGATGTCTGAGCAACTTTAGATGTCTGAGCAACCAATGCTTTCGGCTTTGATCCTATGAGAGTATCCAACTGAGATAGGTGAGCCTTCTCATGAGTCAAGCGATCACATAACACATCAAAAGTAGGTATGGTGAAGCATGTACCCAATGCATCTATAGTAGAATAAAAGGTGGAAGAAAATATGATAGGAACCTTGAAACTTAGAGAGAATCAGGTAGATACACTCTGGGTCTATCTATTTTTACCACAATTGTGTAGGATAGATTTGGTGGTTTTAAACTTGTTCATAAAGTCCTCAATGTGAGGAAAAGACTCAGGTAACAAGGAAGAGAGTTCTTCCTCAATCTATAATACTCTGAACTCATTGATAGTACCAAAGAGAGTTTCAAATTTGGACCACATAGCCTAAGGACTAAGTAAACCATCAAGGTGAAAAAGCAAATTGTCTGAAACATGTAAGGAGATGACACCCATAGCCTCATCCATCTTATTCTGGTGCTGAAGAATCTCAAAAGGATGCTGCAATAGCAGTTGATCTACATCCAAATAGGACCACAACCCCCTTGATCTGAGAAGCCTCATCATATGAGCTTTCCAGAGCTGATAGTTCTGGGATGTAAGAATCTCAAATGAAGAATATGCCATGTGTACCTGTACCTGAACCTAGACCTGCTCTTGATTTTTTTAATTAAGTGATCTTTTAGACTAGACAAAAGATGCAGAAGGGGTTTTTTTATTTTTTTGAGTTTAGGTGTTCTGATTTTATGAAGTAAATTATAGAAAACAGTAAAAAAATAACACCCCTCACAATATGTAAGACAAAAAACCAGTACGATCTAAGAGCCAGAAAAGAAGACAAGAGCAAAGAAAATACGTTAGACACTATCTTGTGTATCTGGTGATTTTTCTAGAAAAAATAACTCCAAATCTGAGAATAGCTCTCCAAAACCTTTCCGACGCCTATTCATTTTCCAAAAATGGAGTCTGTTTGCCCAAGTTATGGCTCCCAAAGTGAAAAAAAGAGCGCTGACTTGGACGGCCAAAAATAGGTAATAGATGAAAAATTAGCAAATCTCACCTCCAGATCTGAGTAGAGATCAAAAAGAGATTTCCGACGCCTATACGTTTTTGAAAATCTGACTCTGTTTGCCCAAGTTAGGACAAAATAACCTCCACCCTGTAAAAAAGTCTTGCAAGAGGAAGTAAGAGGAGGAGAGGTGGCACTTTGGCTGGGCGGCGACAAAGTTTCGGGCGGCAGCGTGCAATGGGTAGCGGTGGTCGGGTGCTGTGCAGTGGATGGCGGTGATGGTGGTAATGGTGCCCTGGGCGGAAGGTGGTCGGGAATTGTGTAGAGGGCGGCGATGACCCCGGGCGGAAGGCAGAGGCGGTGGGGCGGCGAAGCGGTGGAAGACACTGCCTGTGGTAACCACTGACCGCAGTGGTTGGGCACTATGCGGTGGACGGTGGTGGCGGTGGTAACGGTGCCCCAAGCGGAAGGCGGTCAGGCACTATGTAGAGGGCGGTGATGACCCCGGGCGGAAGGTAGAGGCGGCAGGGCGGCAAAGCGATGGAAGACATTGCTTGTGGTAACCGCCAACCGCAGAGCTGGCCGCGGCGATGGAAGACATCGCCTACGGTAACCGCCAATCGCAGAGCTGGCCATGACAGTTTAATAAACCGCCAGCAGATGGCGATAGTGGGCACGGCCTGGGCATGCCGTTAAAAGGTCCGAAAAAGTTTTTAAAATTTTTTTTGCCTCGAAAAACGTGCATGTAAGGGCCAAACTCAATTTTTTTCCCTAGAGCTCAAGTTGTCCAAACTGGACAAATTTTATATGAAAATAAGGGTTTTTGGATGTTTTGAGCTCAATGGTGACATCAGTTTGAGCTCAAAATTCCCCAAAACAAAAAAGATACCCCAGATCCAAACAAAAACCTCTGAAAAAAAAACTGAAACCCTTGCCTCCAAAAAAAATCTTCTGAAAAGAAATCAGGAACAAGCAGCATCAGATGAATTATTTGATACCCTGAAGAAGTTGAGAAAGTATAACTTCTAAGATCCCAAGAGCATCTGCAAGCAAAATGCCTGTCACAAGAGAAGATTGGAGACAAAACACAAAAAAGGCTCTGAAGAAAAAGATTATCATTCAGAGAGGGAATGAATAAGAAAAGTTATAATACAATCCTTATGATAGGAGAATAGAAACCCTAAAGAAACCCTAAAGGGATAAAGATTAATTAATAATTAGAATAATTATTAAATACCTACAATATTATTAAATGCCTAAGTTTAGCTTAAGCGTAGAGTATAATAGAGTAATAATTAAATAAATAATTATTAGCTAATACAAGATAACTCTAACAGTTATATTTGTATTTTGGCAGGTGCTTTTGAATTTTCACTTTCACTTTGCATGAAGAGTGTACTAACTTTGACATTCACTTATATTAAATGTTTAAAATTTAATGTGAAAGTGTGTTTGAAAAGTTTACCGAAGACTTCATTTTCTATTATTTATTTTTCTATTGTCTAGGCAAAAGGACTTTAAATAACCCTAAATTACTTTCCAAATTGACTTTCCAATGTTTCATTTCTAAATTCATCCAAATTAAATTCACTACTTTTGTGCCATTGTTGTTTATTTTAAGTTGAGTTGTGCACATGTAATCTCTTGGTTTTCTTGTTGCCCCTGATTACTTGGATGTCTTCATGTTTTAGAAGTATGACTTCCTTGATTCCATAGTGCCTTTGATTGTGGCATATGGCTAGAGATGCAATTAAGTGCTAATTACCATCAATAATAATATCACTCCATGTTTCTTTCCAACATTTCATCCCCTCTATCAATTGTTGAAAATTTATATTCACTTATTTTTTGACGAGTTGTGGACATTTCAATTGCTCTTAGTTTGCTTGTTATCCCTTGGTTTCTTGTATGTCTTCTTATATTCAAATTATGGCTCTTGCTTGGGTCCATATTCTCATTATATCATCTTCAGAATTAGTGCCCATGGTGCCTTGGAATGTTGTGGATGGTCAAAGATAGAAAGAGTGCTAATTACTATCAATAATTGGTCATTTCAGCTATCACTTCATAGTAAAGAAAAAGATACATTACTATCATTACGGTGGGCAAACATCTATTTATTTGTAAAGTATTTATTCCAATATAATTTATTCTTATTTTTTTTAATAATTTTTTTTCTTCGATTAATCTGCTTAGATAACTACAACCACTCAATAATTGATTATTTTTTTGTAAATACGGTTTTTAAACTGTGAATATTAAAAGTTGGCATTTCAACTTGAACATTAAACATATTGTTGTTTCTGTATTACGATTTCTTAAACATTAGAATTTGTGAAATAATCCACTTGAATTGTCATTGAATTTCTTCTTGCATGTCAATTTTTGCTTCCATCCATTAAAGACTTTTTTTCATTTTGACTTGCCATGAAATGGGAAATGATGGCCCATAACTTTATCTCTCACTTATCTCTCTACATAGATTATATCTAGACATTTTGCATCTATTGAAGATTTGTCCAATCATGATTTGCACATAAAATTGCAACCTAAAATAGCTCAAAACCTAGAAAAACAACATTAAGCCTCTTGAATATTTTTCAGATAATCTAGATGTGGTCATGAAAATTCACTCCTCACATTTTGGTGTCATGCCAATCAATGAAAATGATGCAATTATGGTACTTGACTCCTGTCCTTAAATTGGTTTGGGAATTTTATTCAAATGCCCTTCTCTTGAAGAAGTTCAAATGGTTATGTACTTTATCACAGTAGGATTTTATCTTGTTTGTCTTTGCAAAATACCCAACAAATCTTGAGTAGGTAGTAGCTTGAGTTTTAAGACACCATCTTTGTGTAAAGTTGGAAGCATATTAACAATGCTTAAGACTGTACAAGATGACTATCTAAATGGATTCAAATAATTGATTGATGAGTAAAGTAAATACTATCCAAATTTAAAAATAGAGTTTACTTCTCATGTCCATAATTTACAAAGTTTTTGACCAAATTTGAACAAGTTTGAGTTAACTTAGTATGGTCATACTACAAAGAAAATAATCTTACATTCATGGTACAATTAGAAACAAGTGTTGTTGGGTAGTGAGGTTCCTACCATATATTGGAAAAATGGTTTTGGTTTTGTATGATTTATTTGCAAACATTTCATTTGTAATAAAAGAAGACAAGCTTGAAATACACTTTCCCAAATCACTTTTGAGACGAGAACCGAAAGATTGACATAAGTGTCTAAGGTTGCAAGCCACTCAAGCTTCTCTAATATTACATGTGAAAGGAGGTGTTTGAGGTCTTGAGATAGATTTAACTCACAATACCAACCACTATTACAAGTATACAAATTAAGCATCTCAAAGAGAGTGTTTGAGGTCTATAAAAATTCTTTTGATTGAACCCAAAATACCAGCTAGTATCATAAGTAGGAAAATTAAGCTGAGCGAATGACCGAATACCAATTTTTGACTCCATCTTTGAAAATTGCTTTGTGCCAGGTACATTTCAAATCAGTGGTTAGAATGAGATGGTGGCTATCAAACCCATCAACACATTGAAGAAAGGTACAAGCCAATCATTGTTGTTGACACCATGTATAACATTCTTTCTAATAGAGAAAATATGGTAAAGCTTATGAATCTACACAATGGTATGCTTATGTTGTGTACAGTGGTTACAAGGCCATGTCTTTCCACTTGTGAGATGCCTAGTCCTCGGCTATTACAAATAGAAGTTGAGAGAACACCTTCAAATGAAAGTTAAAAAGGGGCTATTAAGAACTGAAAGAAAACAAACAAAAGAAAATTTATTGGTTGGTGGTACCAATTGGGAAAAAACCAAGTATAAAATGTTGATACAATGTAATAAATTATATATTTTTGTGTGCCTAATAAGCTCCCACAAGGTGAATAATAATGTAGAGATTTCTTATGTCCATCAACCAAAATGGCTCTTAGAAACCAAATCCAGTGAGAATATTTTCATGTGTAGTGTTGCCAAAAGCTACATACTCAACTAAGCCTATGGACATGTAAAAAAGATTTGTAATTGTCTTGCCCATTATTGTTGCTTTTTTCATTGTTTTGTTCTCTAAAAGAGATTTGAGGGTGTCCTACATGATACTTAGTTTGTGATTAGTTAAAGATTACTAGAAATATGATTTTACACATTTCTATTAGCAATTTAACATATTAATAATTAAATAAATAACTTCTTCCAAATTAAATATGAGGATAATAATAATGGATATTAGATACTCAATTATAAAAGTAGTTTTTAAAGCTTTGGGTAATTATAACCACAGATGACAAATGCTTGTCTATAGTAAATGATGGCTTATGTAGCTCTAGGGAAGGTACTTAATTCTTGTGGTGCAGTGAAAGCACTAGAATCCCTTGGCCTCTCCTTTATCCATGGAGCTATGTAATCTGAAAATATATATTTTGGTATGGACCAGAAACTAGTTTTGTTAGTCATTGATAAAAAAATCATGATGATTTGATGGTGCATTGTATCATTGGTTATCCTGGAACACTGCTAATTTTATTGTAATTGATGTATATAATGATAAATAATCATTCTCTTTTGAGAAAAAGAAAAGATAGTTGAACCCACAAAATACAAGCCACATGGACAAACACATCCATTCACAACACAGTCATATAAATTTAAGAGCTGATCAAGCTAATAAATTATATAAATTTAAGGGATTCTAGTGATTTGAATGGAACTAGTTAACAATATCAATGCAATTACAACACACATTTGAAGAAGTATACAAATGCTAATGCTTTTACATGGACCGAAATCTAATTTAGCTTCTCTATTTGGATGAAAAGACCTCGTGCAAGGACCCTCACAACTAGATCAAACAAAACTAGAATATCATGAATACTGACTACAAAGATATCAATATCATGAATCTACTAGTCATGATGTAATACCTCTCTAACCCTCACACGAAGAAGTAGGTACTATAACATTGAACCTACACTTAGATGTAGATGATTCAAGTATTCAAATGGTAATCAATATAGATAAAGATATCTATTAGATTTATTGGTTGTTATGATGATGAGGTTTCTACTAATATAGCTGATTAATGAAGGTAGCATGGATATGTTCTATGGATGTTGGATGTAAAGGGATGATATCACATCATCTAAATAGATGAGAATGTATGTGATATTAGAATCTCCTTCCAATGAAATTAGTATTTTGATTGCCTATATGTCATGGGGATGCCTAAGTACAATGTGAAATATCCCGATTATGCTAATTAGGAAGTGTTTACTTAATGATATTTTGTTAATGATGAAATGTGTTATTGACAAGTGGATTTTCTAACTATGTTTACTATATGTTCTTCTTTGGGAAATGAATTATGGTCTAGAGTAATACCTTTTAGGTCTATTTCTTGATTATGTTTCCTTGGATTTATGTTGTCTTTAGTGGTATGTAGTCTACTAGAAATAGATATACTCAATTGATTTATTGTAGGTTGCTTATGTTGAAAACAACAATGAAAGAAAACTGAGAGGGGGGAGGGTGAATCAGTTTTCATCGGATTAAGCAAATTAAGCACAATCTCAGATTTCAATCAGCTGCAACAATAATAAAGATAAACACAATAACAAAAACACACACAACAACAAGATTTTGACGTGGAAAACCCGGTTAAGGGAAAAACCACGGTGGGAACCTACCCATAATAAAATGATACTCTATAGTAGTATGTGTAAATATTACAATGGGGAATGCACATGCATTCAAGCACATTACCTAGAGTTAATTTCTCAAAATATAATGACCTGGAAGGCTCCAACCCTCAGGGAAGGTTCACTACCTTACAATAATGATTGGACTATAATCCGGATTACATGAACTACAAAAATTACATCTACTAATGCTTGATGGCAGTTCCGATTAAGCTCATTTATCTTCCCTGCAACAATCGCTTCTCAATGCACCACACTGAAAAAATAAATTCTCTTAGGAACACATACATCACTCTCTGATAATGCAGACACCACATCGACACCCAAATTACATGAATCTAACACCTATTTATAAAGTTCATCAACCTTGACTACAAGGTTGGCTAAACCCTCAACCCTCAATCACAAAATTATATCTCATGATACATAAATCAACCATCAAACCAATACAATACCATATATGACATAGCATGGACCTAAAGCAAATCTCCAAACATGCATCATCATCGAAAATCTCACCAAGATCAACCACAACATGCTACACCACCAGAAATACCACATAACACGAAGAATATCATCAGATCAACAAAATCACCAATACCACACACAAATATCAATGCAGACCAACAAAACAAATAGGAAATGATTAAAAAACACCAACAAGTACATTAGAACTATCCACAACAGCTACATCAAAACCACTTATTCAAATTTTCATTGATCAACACGCTAACTCTCAAGAACACTTAACAACAACAATTCAGAGTAGAAAGATAACATGCAGAGCACCAAATCATGAACCATCTAAAAAGAAGATACACATGTACACCCAAAACATTCTCCCAAATCCACAACCAAAGATATGATCATATCAGACCACAATAGATCAAATATCAGGCTCTACCAACCACTGAATAGAAAGACTAAACTTCAAATCAGATCAAATAATATGATCAAGTAAACTTTCAAATCACTGAAACCAATAAGGAATGAAGTATTCCAACATCCCAAATAGTTAAACCAACCAGATCACCTCAATGCAAACACCAAAACACCAAATAGCTCTTTGCAACACTAGAACATGGGAATATGTTGACATCAATGACAACAACATATCCTAGTAGCAACAATATCCAACAATCTCCCCCTTTGTAATTGATGGCAACATATGAATGTGAAAAATAATCAATGAAAAGGAATGAATCAACACCAATAAACTACAACGAAAATCCCCCTAAGATCATGCGCACAAAGCTCCAAAGATAAGACAGTTTTTCACATGCCTCTCTCCGCCTTTGACAACAATGCCAAATACAAAATATTGATATAATTTCATCTTCTTCAAGGGTTCCACCAACAGATCTGATACCTAGGACCAGATCATTCACCTTATCCATGAAAGACTGCATGTTCTCATCTTCTCCAATATTCAGCATCTCATACTTTCATTTCAAACTTTGTAACTTAGCAACTTTCACTTGTTTGTCTCCTTCATATAGGATTTCAAGCTTCTCCCAGATCTCATGTGTGGTCTGAAGTACCATTATATTTGTCATCTTAGAATCAATCAGGGCACTAAGCAATGGTTCCTTTGCTCTAATATTATGTTCAACTTCTTTTGATCTCATCTACAGTAATTGGTCCATTCGAAGGAACAAAATAGGCATTCTTTGTAATCTTCCAGTAATCTTCTCCAAGACATTTCAAGTGCACTTCTATCCAGTTCTTCCATATAGCATAGTTACTTCCATCAAACCTCAGACTTTCCTTCTCAAAGATAACACCTACAGCTTCCATCCCGGATCCCCTCAAGCAGTTCAACTTCTTTTGAAGGATCTAACTCTGATACCAATTGTTGGCAGCAATAATGAGGGAAGACTGAGAGGGGGGGATGAATCAGTCTTCACCAAATTTCTTAACTTAACCACAAAAACATATATGATAAACTGCATCAATGGTAAAGATAAGCAATTTGAAAGAACAACACACAACACCAATATTTTTGACGTGGAAAACCAGGTTAAGAGAAAAACCATGGTGGCAACCTACCCACAATAAGATGATACTCTGCATTAGTATGTTAAATATTACAATGGGGAATGCACATGCATTTAGGCACACTACCTATAGATCATTGCTCAAATACAATAACCTGAAAGGATACAAACCTTAGGGAAGTCTCACTAACTTACAACAAATTTAGACTACAATCCAGAACAAATGAACTGAGAGAATAGTATCTCCAAATTTCTGATTACAGTTATGGTTAAGCACAAATGTCTTCTCAACAACACCAATCTCAATTCAATCATAATATCGAAGGATAAATCACTTGATCGCAAATACACCACTCTTTGATAATGCAGACACAACCTCGACACCTAAATATATGACAATATCACCTATATACAAATCATCAACCTTGACAACAAGGTGGGCTAAACCCTCAACCCACAATTAAAAAATTACATCACATGATACAAATATCGACCACCAGACCAATATAATTATTTACATAGCATAATATGGACCTAATTCAAATTCCCAAATGCTCAACTCCACCAGAAATCATGCCAAGAACAACCGCAACATGCTACACCACTAGAAATACCGCATAACACGAAATTCATCACCGGTTCATGAAATCCACCAATAACTCTCACAACTATCAATGTGGATCACCAAAAAAAATAGGACACAATTAGGAAACACCAACAAGCATGTTAGAATCATCAACGATAGCTGCACCAACACCACTTATCAAATCTTCATCGATCAACATCTGAAAACTCAAGAAAACAACCAATTAGCAACTACCACAAAGAAAGATAACTTGTGGAGCACCAAATCAAAAACCATCTGAAATGAAGATACATGAGACCATCCCAAAAAATATCCCAAAATATTAGCACCAGATCCAATCACACTGGAATATACCAGAGGAAATACTGAACTCTGCAAAATAGTGATCAAATAAACAAAACTGTAAACTAGATCATAAGATCTTCCTAATCTACAAACACCAGAGCAATGCATAGGAATATGTTGACATAAATGACAACAACATATCCTAGTAGCAACAATGTCCAACAAACTCCAACAATCTCCCCCTTTGGCATTGATGGCAACAAATGAATGTGAAATATAGTCAATGCAATGAAAGAAGATATCTCCAACAAACTCCTCCTTAGCTAAAGACATGTAAAGCATTTCTTCACATGATCTCTCTCCCCCTTTGAAAACAATTCCAAATATATCAAAACAAAAAACCAAACTTACTCTCCCTAATTAATAGAAACATGAATTTCAGGGATCTCTCCCTAAAACACAAACTAATCCACCAGAGGAGAAATACCAACTCATCAATCTAGATAGAAAGATAAAGATTCAAGGTCCAATGGATTGATGCAACTCAATGCATTTAGTTGTCATCAAGAGGGGTGGATAACCCTAACTTGTCTCTCAAATAGACAAATGTATCTGTGGGAAAAGGCTTAGTGAAAATATCAACAATTTGTTCCTTTGTAGATACATACTCCAACTTCACTTTTTCTTCACTGACTTGCTCTCTCGAGTAATGATATTTGATTGACACATGCTTAGTCTTTGAATGTTGCACTGGATTCTTTGACATGTTAATAGCACAAGAATTATCACAGTGTATGACACTAGGCTCATCATAGATAACTCTGATATCCTTCAATATTTGCTTCATCCAAACTATGTGAGTGCAATTACTAGTAGCAACAATGTACTCAATTTCAGCAGTAGATAAGGAAACTGAATCTTGTTTCTTACTAGCCCATGAAACTAGTTTCTTCCCCCAAAAAATGCTCCACTGGTGGTGCTCTTCCGATCATCAACATCACCAACCCAATCAACATCAGTGTAAGCACATAACATGAAATCATCATTCCTCAGATACAACAAATCATAATCCATAGTTCCCTTCAAGTATCTGAATATCCTTTTCATAGGAGTGACATGACTCTCTTTTGGATCAATTTGATATATATCAGCCATGCACGCAACATTCATAATGTCTAGTTTAGTTTGAGTAAGATATAATAGTCCACCAACCATAGATCTATACAAACTTTGATTAGCTTTTAGAGATTCATCATTCTTAGACAATTTACAGTCAGTCACCATAAGAGTTCCAACCAGTTTGGATTCATCTAACCCAAACTTCTTCAACAATTCCTTCACATTTTTAGCTTGAGATATGAATATACCTTTTCTAGTCTATGAAATCTGCAAACCTAAGAAAAATTTCATCTCACCAATCATAGACATCTCAAATTCTTTCATGTCTCCATCAGGCTGCTCAATGTAGACTTCTTCCTCAATATCACCATTCAAAAAAGTAGATATGACATCCATCTAATATACCTTGAAATCTTTATAAGCATCATATGCAAGAAGCAATCTAACAACTTCAAGTCTGGATACCAGAGAAAAATTCTCCTCATAATCAATTCCTTCTTTCTATGAATATCCTTTGCAAACCAATCTAGCTTTATTTCTGACAACTTCATTGACTTCATTCAATTTGTTCCTGAATACCCATTTAGTACCTATAACATTCTTATCCTTAGGTCTAGGCACAAGCTCCCATGTGTTGCTCTTTTCAATCTGTTCTAATTCTTCTTCCATATGTCTCATCCAATTTTTATCTTTACAAGCTTCAATAACATCTTTAGGTTCAACTTTAAACATACTTCTTCAGCAACTAACCTTCTAGTCATCATACCTTTATTTTATCACTAATAATTTAATTTTCTGAATGATTCAATCTTACATACCTCAGAGTCTTCTGATTGTTTTGATTTTTAGGTTCCTGCATTTCTTCACCGACAACAACAACATCCAGGTTAAGTATCTCTACTAGATAATTTTGCTTTTGCTCTTCAGTCTGAATATGATTTAGGACAATGTGTTGACCATCATCATATATTTCCATGCTCACAAATTTGGTTCTATCACCAATCATATGATGTAAACAACTGTTGTCAATCACCCATTCATCTTTCTCTTAAACTTTAGCATCTAAAGCTTTCTCCTCAACAGGGCAGCTAGTGGAATCAACAGGTACATGTCCATCTTCTTTAATGGCAAGAAATACAACTTCATCTCCTTTTGATTCTTCATCTATAACACCTTCATCAGTAGCATAATAACAGTTCTTTAGATTTCTATACTTCGGATAGACTTGTAAAGTTTATCATATTTATCATGGTTCTCATATCTATCATTCCTATCATGCTTATCAAACTTATCATTCCTGACATACTTAGCCATTCTCGTCATGCATCTAGAAGAAAAATGTCCTATCTTATTGCAAGAGAAACATTTCAGAGGAACTTTTCCATCATACTTACCAGCTCCTTCAGGCAATCTTTGGGCAATCAATGCATCAAGCTCATCCAACTCTCTTTCTTTCTCTTCCATCTCTCTTCTCTCTCTTTCATATATGGATATTTTGCACTCATCAGGATCATAGTTCTACTTTTCAAATATAGATGTTGATGCTCTAAATTTTGTCTCAGACTTTCCATGTGATTCTCCAAATTCGCTTAGCTCAAATGCAACAATCTTTCCAACCAGCATGTCTCTTGTTACTGTAGTGTGTTGGCAAATGCACACTCCAATGAGAAATTGTAGGTGATTGAAGGTTTTGTCATTGATGGAAACCTTGCAATAATATGATACTGGCAAGATAAATATACCAGCACCGGCAATGACAAACTCTACACCAATGCACAGAACACCGACAATGAAAGGATGGATATTGGCACTCTGGCCGACATGAATTTTGTTGACAATATATTTTGTAATTAATTGTAAAATCATTGTAAGCTAACATGGTGAGTTGTAATATGACTCATATATGTATGAGATCATTGTAGAACATTTAAAAATAATGTGATAGGCGAAATTATGCAGACCTAATATGTGAAATATAGGTTAAGGGTTTATGTATGAAGCAGAGCTAAAACCGGTACTGGATCTGGCATAGCATATGCTAATTTGAAGCAGTACAAGACATTGGATTTGTATAAATCCATTTTTGTAAGTCAGTGTGAATTCCTTTGTAATTGAGTAGTGAGCTCTAGGCACTTGGCCTTCCTGCATGTGCAGGCCCCTCTTGTAAAATAGTAATATTCCCTTATTGGCCAGTAAGTGAATATTGTGGGTCACAAATACCATCGAGGTTTTTCCCACGCTGGGTTTCCTCGTTAAACTATTGTGTTATGGTGTTCTTTTCATGTGGTTGTTATTCTTGTTTACTGCATTATTTTTGGTTTAAGTATTGATATGCTTTACATATTTTAATTCAAGTAAATTCAAAAAACCAGTTAGATACTGATTCACCCCCCCCCCCTCTCAGTATCTTTGGGAATCCTAACAATTGGTATCAAAGCCTGGTCCTCTATTTTCAGAAGCCTAATAGCTTGATGAAGAACTTGTCACTGGTAGAGATGGAAAACTTGAGAGAACAATTGAAAATAGCTCTTTCAGACTATGATGCAGAAAAGGTGAAGAATATCAAACTCGAAGATGATCTAAAGGCTGCTCAAGATATCATTCAAGCGCTTCAAGAAAATCTTACCATTGCAAGAAATAAGAGAAGAGAACTTTGTGAAAACATGCAGAATGAGAATGATGAAAAGGGAACTCTTAATGATCTGGTAAACAAGCTAAGACAAGAGATCAGTACAACATAGAATGAGATGCAGGATATGACAATGAGATTTTGTAAAAAAATTGAAGATAGGAAGAAGAATGAAGAAGACTTGGCCAGAAGACTAAATGATGCTGGAAATGAAAACACAAGACTTAGTCATGAAAATGATATGTTGAAGACAGATCTAATGCACATACAAAATGACATAACTGAACTCATAAGACAGAAAGGAATCTTGGAAAGTGAACTAACTGCTGCAAATCATCACAAAGAAAAATTCAAGAAAAGTTCAGAAGAACTTGGTGACATGCTGACAAATCAGAAACCTAATGGTGATACAAATGGCCTTGGCTTTGAAGTTGGTGAAAGATCCGATACTGCAAACAATCATGATCATAGCAAATTGGTAAGACAACCTACTGCTTACAAGTTTAATGGCAAATGCTTTAACTGTAACAAGTATGGTCATGGAGAAAATCAGTGTAGATCTAGAAATTATCAGAACACTAATACACCCACCGGTCAATGTTCTAAATGCAACAAAGTTGGTCATAATTCATAAAATTGTAGAATGAATATGAGATGTTATGTTTGTGGAAGATTTGGGCACTTATCTAATCAATGTAGAACACATATCGGCATAGGATATGGGAAAGCTATTCAAAAGAACAATGTGACTTGTTATGCCTGTAACAAGATTGGACATATTGGTAAATTTTGCAGAAGTAAGGCATCACCGACAAATAACAAAGGTCCTAGTTTGAAAGGTAAAGAAAAAGTTGAAGAGGTAAAGCAAGAATTTTCAAAACAATGGATCAGAAACTCAAATCAGAATGTTGATATGAGTACACCTCCACTGGCAGAACAGAGTAACACTCCACCGGTAGGAGACTCCTCATCTAACTGAAGAAAATTCTTTTGGGGATTTAGCAACTAAATGAAAAACATGCTATTATTCCCTCGGTTGATGGTGAAAAGTTGAAATTACTTCTATACTGGTAGATAACTTAAGTTGTGACTTAACCAACAAGCATTAAATATGGTAGTTGGCAAAAATAACAGTATAAAGCAAGTGTTTTGGCTCTTTTTCATTCACCGAGCATTCAAATCTTCGAGAGCATGAAAATTCCCAGCGAATGTACTCCAAGCAATCCATCAAAGCATTCATCCTTAAGGCAGATTGAGGTATTTATAGCTATGGCATCTTCGTCCACTCTTGAATTTATTACAAACCCTACTGTTGTTGAAGTTGTTAAGTGACCTAGACTTGTTTTTCAGCTAGTTCCTGAAATTGCTAAGAAAGATGACCACATAGGTGCATTCTCCCAAATCCCTAAAGGAGTAGTATATGCTGAAGACCCTAGAATGTATATACATTGTCATATTGATGAACTAGGTGATGATGAAATTAAAAATATCTATGAGACTGTAATCTGTGATGAATCTGGAAATGTCAAACCTGAACACAAGATAGTAGAAACCCTAGGTTTCACTGAAATACTTAGTATCCTGAATTTCCCCAAGGATATCATAAGGATTGTGTTAAGCAGAGTACATGGTGAATTTTTTTGGTTAGACTCTATTCACGAGATCGCAAAAGAAGTGGTAAGGGCAGTAATAGGGTTACCCTCCACCGGCAATAGACCTGATAAAACTAAGAAGGTCTCAAATGACTTAGTGACAAGCCTAACTGGTGCAACATTTGATAAAAGATCACTAAGGGTAAACGATGTAAAGGATACAAATATCAGATTTATCAATATGATCTTAGGTTACAAGGCTACACATGCAAATAGGTTAAACTTAGTTTCTAGCCTATGTATTAAGAGTGCCTATGATATGGTAAATGATAATGCAAGAATAGACATATGTGAATGGCTTAAAGATGAGCTAATAGACAATCTAGGAAAGATCAAAAGGGAAAAGAAAAGAACATTCAGATTTGGAAACCTACTTGTTTGTCTGATGCTATACATAACCAAACAAGTACCCGGTATTGGTGCCAAATATTTTGGATTTGATATACCAGTAGGAAAACAACTATCAGAATAGCTGAACAATATGAGAGAGAACACGGAGAAAACCATAAATGAGCACTTTCAAGCACTAAAGGCTCGAATGAAAACAAGAGTAAGGCTATCACAAGCTATTGTGGATAAGTACCAAAGGGTATTCTGTTTTGTAATAAAGAAAGATGAAATTTGGATGGAGGAAGTTATTCCTAGAACCATCTGGGTTACTGAAATGGGGTATGAGACTGATGACAACATAACAGAAACTTATGCAAAAGTCCTCCTAGAAGCTCCTAAGGAACCAAAAGAAAAAGTATTTGGTAGTGCTGAAACTATAGAAAGCCAAATTCAATCAAGGAAAAGAGTTAAGAAGGTTGAGGCAACTGTTAGAAAAGGAACCTGGCAGGCAAAATCTATTAAAGATGATGTGCTAAAACAAACTGGTATAACTAAAAGTAAGTTGGAAGCACTTCAACTGGAAACTCACCTTTCACCGGTTGGAACTTCTTGAGAAAGTGACATACCTACTATATTTAGGAGAGTTGAAAGGAAAAGAAAACCTTCATCGATACCTTCTTCTACACTAAAGAGGACAAGATAGAAGCAACAGGCAGTGAGAGCCCCAGCAAAGAAATTAACTCCAAAGAAAAATAAGACGACTTCTAAGAAGAAGACACAACAAACTATTGCTCCCATTGATAAATCACTATCCACTGATGACAAATAGAAAGTAGAGAACAGTGTAATCTTCCACTTAGATATTTTCAAGAAATTTTTGATGCAAGTTGTCGATGAAATACCAGCAGATCTATATAATAGACTAGAAGCTAGAAGAGTAGATATTGTTGAGCTAGATAAGAAAATAAAGATTGAAAAAATACTTGCAGTGCACCCTATTAACTCACCTAATGAGATAGATCAATTAATCTCTAAGGCTAACCGGTCAGTATTCTCAACTGCTCACCGGCATGTAGCACTGATGGCGGGAAGAGTGAATTAGGTAATAGAGGAAACATCAGAAGCATGGGACATATTCCTGGTAGAAAAAGAGAAAAAGGAAGAGCATCAAAAACCTAAAACCTTCAAGGTATACCAAAAGGATAGGGACAAAGGAAAAGATAAGGTAGGTGGACCTCCCAGTATAAAGAGAACAGACAACTTACCCCCACTGCCTCTAGATACTCCACCAGTAGATACTACTGACAATCAACCGGTAACTGAGAGTATGGACACACCACATGAGGATACAAATCCTGATTTTGAGGTGTTATATACAATGAACATTGACACTCAGGAAGTCAATATTGTGGTGGATGAGGAATCAACTGATAAATCAGATGTGGCAACAGAGTCACCGGCAAGAAATATTGCAGTAGAAAACATTGAAATTGGGGAACTAAAACAAACTAAAGGATCAAGTGAACCCCCGGACACTGGAAAGGCAAAAACCACAGATGTGCATACTGATGCATCCACTGAGCCACCAACAACTACTGAAACTGAAAAACCAACTGAGTCACCGACAATAGGTAGCACAAAGGAAACATTGACAGTGGACAACACAGAGAAATGGGTAGAGCAACATGCTCCTTCACAGGTACAGAAAGAGATAGTGCCACCAGCCGAAAATGCAAAGCCTAAAATTTTGTTTGTAGAAATGCAAACTCAAGCAGATCCTCTAGAGAAATAGGAAAGCAAATCTATAACTACAACCGGCGGATTACAGATTGTAAAAACTGTTGGACAAACATCCGGTACTGCCATAACAGAATTCAGACCCACTAATGTAGCTGAGGTCTTATTAGATTCAATAAAGAAAATAACAGAGTGCAATGCACAAGCCTATAAGGCTATAGATGACACTTTACCAATTTTGAAGATGATAGCACCAAAGTGCAGTGTTGAGAATAAAGATTCTTTGAGCCAATTAGACACATTGTCTAAGTATATAACCGATCACCTAATAACACTGGACAAAATAAATGAGGATACATTTAAGGAAAGAATGATAAAAGAGAAAGAAAAATTCTTTATGGAAATTATAAATAAGAACAAAGAGGAAATGGATACTCTTTTACCGGAACTCAGTGAAATCATTCTTGACTTCAAGAAATTGTATAGGGACACTTGCAAAACGGATGTATTAACAGAGGATCTTGACAAAGAAATCAGCAAAGCACATGATAAGATTAATAATATTGCTAATAATCTGATTGGAACATCAGACTCATTTTTGGAATTAGAGAAGAAAATTGCAGAGCAGGAAGAGAAAATCAAGAAACTGGAAAATGAAAAACAAAGAATAAAGGACTAAGCAAAGGACTTAAAATGCAGACTTGGTCCAAGACTAGAGTATCTTATTTCTTTGAGAAAAGAAATATCTGAGGCTCTGGTTCCCAGACTAAAGACATCGGAAGAGAAAATGCACATACTCACCGGTACAGTGCAGAGGACCCAAGAAGCCATAAAAGACTGCAAAACATTCAACAATGGAATAAATCTAGTTTTGACAGACATTTTTCAGATTGTAATCCACCGGTTACAAGAATTCAGGCAGGACTCCACTGACAGTGAATGACAACCTTTGTCATTGATGTCAAAGGGGCAGTAAAGGAATGATGAGAAAAATGGTTCATACATAAGATGAGAAAAATGGTTCATACACAGGATGAGAAAAATGGTTCATCTGCTCAGGGGGAGCACATAGTTTTGAGCATACAGTTTTGGTAAGACATTTTTGGTAGACTATTTTTGGATATCATTTTTGAACACTTTTTGATTTTTCTCATGAGTGTTGCCATCAATGCCAAAGGGGGAGATTGTTGGCAAATGCACACTCCAATGAGAAATTGTAGGTGATTGAAGGTTTTGTCACTAATGGCAACCTTGCAATCATATGATACCAGCAAGATAAATATACCGGCACACAGAACACCAGCGGTGAAAGGATGGATACTGACACTCTAGCTGATAGGAATTTTGTTGATAATATATTTTGTAATTAATTGTAAAATCATTGTAAGCCGACATGGCGAGTTGTAATATGACTCATATATGTATGAGATCATTGTAGAACATTTAAAAATAATGTGATAGGCAAAATTATGTAGACCTAATATGCGAAATATAGGTTAAGGGTTTATGTATGAAGTGGAGCTAAAAATGGTACTAGATCTGGCATAGCAGATGCTAATTTGAAGTGGTACAAGAAATTGGATTTTTATAAATCCATTTTTGTAAGTCATTGTGACTTCCTTTGTAATTGAGCAGTGAGCTCTAGGCACTTGGCCTTCCTACATGTGCAGGCCCCTCTTGTAAAACAGTAATATTCCCTTATTGGCCAGTAAGTGAATATTTTGGGTCACAAATCCCACCGAGGTTTTTCCCACACCGGGTTTCCTCATTAAACTACTATGTTATGGTGTGCTTTTCATGTGGTTGTTATTATTCTTGTTTACTGCATTATTTTTGGTTTACCAGTACACAGTATTGATATGCTTTACATGTTTTAATTCAAGTAAATTCAAAAAAATGGTTAGATATTGATTCACACCCCCCCCCCCCCCTCTCAGTATCTTTGGGAATCCTAACATAATCACACTTCGGATTTCATCAATAGCAACAACCTTATGTTTATAAGTAGGAGGAAAATATCTCAACACCTTAGAAATAATTTCATCTTCTTCAAGGGTTCCACCAACACATTTGATACCTAGGACTAGATCATTCACCTTAGCCATGAAAGAGTGTATGTTCTCATCTTCTCCCATATTCAACATCTCATACTTTCCTTTCAAACTCTGTAACTTAGCAACTTTTACTTTTTTGACTCCTTCATACAAGATTTCAAGCTTCTCCCAGATCGCATGTGGTCTGAAGTCCCATTACATTTGTCATCTCAGAATCAATCAGGACACTAAGAAATATTTCCTTTTCTCTAATATTATGTTCAACTTCCTTGATCTCATCTACAGTAACCGCTCCATTCAGAGGAACATAATAGGCATTCTTTGTAATCTTCTAGTAATCTTCTCCAAGACATTTCAAGTACACTTCCACCTGGTTCTTTTATATATAATGTTACTTCCACCAAACCTTAGCCTATCCTTCTAAAAGATAACACTTGCAGATGCCAACCCGGAACTCCTCAAGCGGTTAAGATTCTTCTGGAGGATCTAGCTCTGATACCAATTACTGGTAGCAATAATGAGGGAAGACTGAGAGGGAGGGGTGAATCAGTCTTCACTGGATTTCCTAACTTAACCATAAAAATAGATATGATAAACTACAACAATGGTAAAGATAAGCAATTTTAAAGCACAACACACACCACCAAGATTTTTGATATGGAAAACTCGGTTAAGGGAAAAACCACATTGGGAACCTACCCACATTAAGATGATACTCTGCAATAGTATGTGAAAATATTACAGTGGGAAATGTACATGGATTCAAGCACACTGCCTAGAGATCATTTCTCAAATACAATGACCCTAAAGGCTACAACCCTTAGGGAAGTCTTGTTGACTTACAACAAGATTTAGACTACAATCCAGAAGAAATGAACTGAGAGAATAGCATCTCCAAATTTCTGATTATAGTTCTGGTTAAGCATAGATGTTTGCTTAGCAACATCAATCTCAACTCAATTAAAATTCTGAAGGATGAATTACTTGATCGCACATACACCGCTCTTTGATAATGCAGACACAACCTCGACACCTAAATTATATGACAATATCATCTATATATACAAACCATCAACCTTGACAACAAGGTCTGTTAAACCCTCAACTCATAATTACAAAATTACATCACACAATACAAAGATCGACCATCGGACCAATATAATTATTTACATTGCATAATATGGACTTAATTCAAATTTCCAAATGCTCAACTCCATTGGAAATCATGCCAAGAACAACCGCAACACGCTACACCACCAGAAATACTGCATAAAACAAAAATCATCACCGGTTCATGAAAACCACCAATAACTCTCACAATGATTAATGTGGATCACCAAAATAAATAGGACACAATTAAGAAACACCAACAAGCATGTTAGAATCATCAACAACAACTACACCAACACCACTTATCAAAGCTTCATCGATCAACATCTGAAAACTCAAGAACGCAGCCAATCAACAACTATCATGAAGAAAGATAACTTGCGGAGAACCAATTAATGAACCATCTGAAATAAAGATACATAAGACCATCCCAAACAATATTCCCAAAATCTTAGCACCAGATCCGATCACACCAGAATATTCCAGAGGAAATATTGAACTTTGCAAAATAGTGATGAACAAAACAAAACAGTAAACTGGATCATAAGATCTTCCGTGTCTACAAACACTAGAGAAATGCATAAGAATATGTTGACATCAATGAAAACAACATATCCTATATCCTCATCTCTCTTAATATAACATTTGCTTCCAAAAAAATTGAAATATCTAACTGTAGGAACATGACCAAATCATAGCTCATAAGGAGTCTTATCAAAAATACCTTTTATATGCACTCAGTTGAATGTGTAAACAACAACGCTAACAAATTTTGTCCAAAAGGTTTGTGCAACATTCCCTTCAATCGGCATAGTCCTGGCAACATCTAGGATAGTTTTGTTCTTTCTTTCAACAACTCCATTCTGCTAAGGGGTTCTAGGAGCAGATAACCGTCTTCTAATTCCATTCCTATCACAGAATGTATCAAATTGTCCTGATGTAAATTATCCTCCTTTATGTATTGAATATCTTGAATTTCTCCAGTGCTTTTGATTTCTCCCTTAGAAAGTGAACCCACATCATCCTAGAATAATCATCAATTAGCAACATGAAATATATATCACTATGCATGCTTCTCACTCTTGTAGGACCACATAATTCAATATGCACTAGATCTAACAATCCATTAGATTAATACAACTTACTCTTAAATATAGTTTTTGTTTACTTTCCCATCTGACATTCCTTACATACCGGATTAGCAGGCTTCACAATCTTAGGTAGATCTCTAACAACTTGAGTAGAACTTATCCTTACCATGCAATCAAAATTAACATGACACATCCTCCTATGCCACAACCAACTTTCATCAATCTGAGCAATCAAATAACTTTTCTCTCTAGCATTCAAGTGAAAGATATTACCTTATAGTCTTAGTTCCTGATGCAATCTCTATACCAGAGGCATTTAGGATTTTTCATTTACCATTCTTGAATTGCAAATCATATCCCTTGTCAACCATCTATCCAACACTCAAAAGATTATGCTTCAAACCTTCAACATACAAGACATCATCAATATTATTCTTTCCCTTAAAGGATATAGAACCTCTACCATGTATCACACAATATTTATCATCTCCAAATCTCACTATGCCACCATCATACTTTTCCATACTCACAAGTTTATTTTATCACCTGTCATATGATGTGAAAAATCGTTGTTAATTACCCATTCATCTTTCTCTTCAATCTTAGCATCCAAAGCTTTCTCCTCAACAATGCATCTTGTAGGATTCACTAGTACCGAATCATCTTCCTTGATAGCAATAAATACAAACTCATCTTCTGAATTCCCATTCTCTGATTTTTCATCTATCACACCTTCATCAATAGCATTATAGTATCTCTTCTAATTTTTCAACTTCCGGTAGGGCTTATCATATTTTTCATTCTTCTCATAACTATCATTATTATTAGATCTATCATGCCTTTCAAATTTATCATGCTTATCATATCTAGACATTCTCTCAAGGCACCTAGAAGTAAAATGTCCTATCTTATTACAAGAGAAACATTTCAAAGGTAACTTTCCATCATACTTACCGAATCCCTTAGGAAATCTCTAAGAAATAAGGGCTTTAAGCTCATCCAATTCTCTTTCTTGCTCTTCCATCTCTCTCTTTTATTTTTTTATATCTAGATACCCAACATGAACTTTCTCCTGGATCATACTCCTGCTTCCCAGATACAAAGGCTTTGAATGCAGTCTCAGATTTACCATGTGATTCTTCAAATTCACTCAACTCAAATGCAACAAGCTTTCCAACCAACATGTCTCTAGTCACAGTAGTCACACTCCAGATTTCATCAATAGCAACTACTTTATGCTTGTAAGTAGTAGGCAATGATCTCAACACTTTAGCAACAATCTCATCTTCTTCAAGATTTTCACCGACACATTTGATGTTCATGACAAGATCATTCATCTTAGTCATAAAGGATGTTATGTTTTCATCTTCTCCCAACTTCAATGCTTCATACCTCCCTTTCAAACTCTGCAACTTAGCTACTTTTACTTGAGCATCTCCTTCATACAAGGTTTCTAACTTCTTCCAGATCTCATGAGCAGTCTACAATCCCATCACATTAGTCATCTCTAAATCGTTCAAGGCACTCAATAATGCTTCCTTATCTCTTATGTTATGTTCAACATCCTTGATCTAGGCAGCAATAACCGGTCCATTCTGAGGAACATTGTAAACATTCTTTGTGATCTTCCAATAGTCATCTCCAAGACACTTCAAATTAACTTCTAACCAGTCCTTCCAAATAGTATATTTTCTTCCATCAAATATAGGACTCTCCTTATTGAACACATAAGTTTCCATCTCAGATCTCCTCAAGCAATCAAGCTTCTTCTAGAGGGTCTAGCTCTGATACCAATTGTTGGCAACAACAATGAAGAAAAATTAAGAGAGGGGGGGGGGGTGAATTAGTTTTCACCAGATTAAGCAAATTAAGCACAATCTCATATTTCAATTAACTGCAACAAGAATAAAGATAAACACAATAACATCAACACACACAACACCAGGATTTTGGCATGGAAAACCTGGTTAAGGGAAAAACCATGGTCGGAACCTACCCACAATAAGGTGAGACTCTATAGCAGTATGTGTAAATATTACAATGGGGAATGCACATACATTCAGGAACACTTCCTAGAGATCACTAATCAAAATATAATTATCGAGAAGGCTCCAACCCTCAGGAAAGGTTCACTACCTTACAATAATGATCGGACTACAATCTGGATTACATGAACTAGAAAAATAGCATCTACTAATGCTTGATGACAGTTCTGATTAAGCTCATTTGTCTGCCCTACAACAATCTCTTCTTAATACACCACACTGAAAGATGAATTCACTTAAGAACATATACATCACTCTATGATAATGCAGACACCACATCGACACCTAAATTACATGAATCTAATACCTATTTATATAGTTCATCAAACTTGACTACAAGGTCAGCTAAACCCTTAACCCTCAATCACAAAATTATATCTCATGATACATAAATAAACCACCAGACCAATACAATTCCATATATGACATAGCATGGACCTAAACCAAATCTCCAAACACACATAATCACTTGAAATATCACCAAGATCAATTGCAACATGCTACACCACCAGAAATACCGCATAACACAAAGAATATCACCGGATCAACAAAATCACCAATACTGTGCACAAAGATCAATGTGGACCAAGAAAACAAATAGGACACAACCAGGAAACACCAACAAGAACATTAGAACTATCTGCAATAGTTGCACCAACACCACTAATTCAAATCTTCATCGATCAACACACTAACTCTCAAGAACACTTAACAACAACAATTCAGAGTAGAAAGATAACTTGCAAATCACTAAATCGTGAACCATCTGAAATGTAGATACACACGAACACCTAAAACATTATCCCGAATCCGCAACCAAAGATATGATCACTACCGGATTACAACAGATCAAATATTAAGCTCTGCCAACCATTGAGCAGAAACACTAAACTTCAAACTAGATCAAATAATATGATCAACTAAACTTATAGATCATTGAAACCAATAAGGAATGAAGTATTCCAATATCCCAAAAATTAAACCAACTAGATCAACTCAATGCAAACACCAGAACACCAAACAACTCTCTGCAACACCAGAAAACAGGAATATGTTGATCAATGACAACAACATATCATAGCAACAACAATATCCAACAACTTATTCAATTTGACATCAAGAAATCAACAATTTGTTGGCATTGAAGTTGTCATTGATGTCAACATGTGTGTGTGTGTGTGTGAACATGTGTGTGTGTGTGTGTGCATGATTGATTTGATTGATGTCAACAATAGAGATGATATGTGTCCTAGAGAACAAGTGCAACATGACAAATAATGTGCAGAGGAACAACTTGACACCTACAAAACTGTGATACAGAGACTTACAGGACATCCATTAGATGGAGATGTAGAGAGATGCAAAGACATGCAGAGACATAAAATTGGATAGAGATGTAGTATCATGAATGCGCCATAGGAAAATCATATTAGATTATATGGTGTTGCATTAGGTTAGTAGAGTTGTGCATGTTGAATCAATATGCATGGAAATAATGGCCTCAAATTAGATAGAGAGGATAATGGAGTTTGATATTGCACTTGCAGGTGATTTAAGGACCAAGGCCATGGTGCTATGATTGTATGGAGAAAATAGGGTTGTCCAAGAGCATAAGTTATGTAGGAGCATCCCCGGTTCATAGCAATCTTGCATCAACCAAAAACATTTTCCTTTCTATTTTGCTTTCTATTTGCAGTTTCAACAATTCTTTCTATGTGTCCCAATTTTGGCTCACCGGATCCTGTGGAGTTGGATTCTACTTGAATACTTGATCATCTTTCTTATTTCCAGACTGCATCACATTTGGATCATTTTTCGGTAAGTTATCTCTATCGGTTTCCTTGACAGTTTCATGTTACCGGTTGACAGTTTCTTGTTACCGGTTGCCTAGACCTATTTTGGTGATCTACCAGAACCCCTTCCAAAGCTTGCAAAACCTTGGGCATTGATTTTGATGTTCCTTGGCATGTGGCCGACCTTTTCCTGTGATCTACACTTCATCCTATGGATTTTCCAGACGAATCTCTTGGCGGAGGCCGACCTTGTTGATTTTACACGTTAAGTCATAATCTTCAGGTTTCGATCCCTTTTGGGTCGACCGGATCCCCTTGGATCGTATATATATTTATAATTATGCATTAGAATGTAATCAATCAAAGAATCAAGTAGCTAGACTGAGCATAGAAGATAGATCTTAAGATTCAAGGTCTTGGTTGTGACCTATGATGTATTTTGAGCATGTTCTAGCAGGCCTGTCAACCGGTTATGTTGTAACCCGTTGGTTATTGGTTGGTTGTAATCAATTTTCATGTTATAATACAATCTATTCTGCATTGCCTCCATCATATCTTTGTGTTTCTATTGTGTTTACTCTTGCTAGCCGGTCCAGATTGATCTCTTTGAGGTCCCTCCTAACTGGTGACTGCTTCAATAAGTGTTGTTGCAACACCATATAACACAACACAAAATATAACACACCATGTTATACGCACAAGGATATACATAAGGCAAGCTTGGAATGTGCTATTGGGACAGGGTGTTGGATGAAGTTGACATAGGCCATAATGTGGTGGAGGCATTGAGCAAGCTTTCTAAATCAACAAAAGTAAAGTTGCAGTTGTATATAACATGCAGGTTATCACTGTATTGGTTGCATGTGATTACATGAAGTATTAGTCGCAGATGTCAATAACCTGCAGGTTATCGCATTCTATAAAACTGCAGAAGGTGACCAGAGATGTCAATAACACACAGGTTATGCGATAGGAGTTGTCAATTGTCATGCCCAAACGTTTGGGCAAAAACGCAACAACAATTTTTTTTTAAACAACACTAAAATACTACATGTTCTATGTTCAAAAGAAGGGATAACTTAATTTGTCTACACTAAAGGTTAACTCACACGTCAATAAGAATGGGTTCCTAAAGAGAGCGATAATTAATTTAGTTTAATTAGGAGACTTAAGTCTCATCTCAATCTCCTAAGCAGCTTAATAAACAATTATATTTTAGTTTACTTAATAATTATAATAATTACCATTACTTAAATTGAATCATTTAACCCTATAAAGACATCACAACTTTATCAATTAATTAATTTAATTCACCCAAATAAATCCTTCAAATATATTAAGAGTTAATAATAATCCCTTGTAGTATTTAAATAATTCTCAAATTTATAAAATTAATATTAATACAATTCCATTGTATTAATAATAATTAATTGAGCCAATAAAATAAGGATATCAAAAATTGTCTTTTAAAAATTTAACTAAATCTATAATAATACTACCTAACAAATAAACCTTCCATTAATGTTGAAATAAATTCCCCTCAAAGATTTAATATTCTTTAATAAGTAAAATTACCCCCCCTTTAGACTAAAATAATCATTGAATTTAAATCATCCTATTATATTAAAATAACTCTAATTAAGTTGTTATACAAATTCTCCTTTAAAAGGGTTACGACAAAAATACCTCCCTAATTTAAGACATTGATAAAATAATAATTTCCTCCCATTTGAAATGGGGTTTTTCCCCAAAAAACAAATAAATTTAACTCTAATAAAATGAGAATTTTTCCATTCACTTATTTTCAATTCCAAAGGCCCTCTTATTTTATTTTATTTTCGTTTTCTACCCTAACTAGGGTTTATTTTCTTTTTTATTTCCTTTTAACACCCATCTAACATTCTTTATTTTCTTTGTTAGCTTTACTAACCCGGGGGGCGGAGTTACTACCTGGGGGTGGAGTTACCACCTGAGGGGTAGAGTTGCTATGGTGGCACCACAGTGGTTGTGTCGCGCCGCCCAGGATGGAGCCTCACAATGGTCGCCCACTATGGGTCACGCTGAGGGTGCGACCTCACAGTGGCCGCCCACTGTGGGTTGCACCGAGGACGGGGCCTCACAGTGGTCGCCCACTGTGGGACGCACCGAGGACGCGGCCTCACACTGGTCGCCCGCTGTGGATCGCGCCGAGGATGCACCCTCACAGTGGTCACCCACAGTGGGTCACGCCGCTAGGGACGTTGTCAGCACCTTTCTCAGGGCTGACTACTGCATCCCTATCATTACTTTTTTTATATATATCTTTAAAATATATATATATATATATATATATATATATATATATATATATATATATATATATATTTGAATGAATCTACTAAATAGTTCAGACATATTTAAAATAAGATGCATATAAAGTTTAAAGTTTTCAAGAATATTTATTTGACAATATCTAAATCTGAAACTTTACAACTTAATTTCATCGAAGAAATAAACTTCCCAACTTTATTGTTTTCTCTTAAAGAAGATTAGAGCAGAAAACATAATGCTTTTATATTTATTTTCATGCTACAAAAATAATAAAACTTACTAGCTTAATACATTCTTTTACTCATAGTCTTTTGAACACTTTCTAATAAAATTGTTTTTTTTTTTTTTAATCCACTTTTACAATAGTAACAAGATTACAATCTTAAACCTCTCACATTTCTACAAGAATGGGGGCTTGTTAAAATACATATTTTCAGAATTTCCAATTGAATCAAATAGGAGACTTGCATATGAACTTCGTTTTTCTCCATCCTTTATTCCAAATAAAAAACTTGCAAATAAAACTGATAGGTTGTGAACATGGAGGATCACCTCCCAACATAGGCTTACAAGAAGAACCAAGGCTAAATGAGTTACAAACAAACTCAACCACAAAAGCAAGAAGAACTGAAACAACACATGAACTCCCAACCCAAGGATTTACATTGCCACTATGTGACTAACTTTGTGGGGTGAAGGTGGACCAAGTACCTAGAGGAGATCTGCAAGAAAGAGGAATAAATGTCTTCACAAGGCTACCAAAATATAACCAACTCAAGTCACATACTTGACCCAAAACAAACCTTATGTCCCCCATGGCATACAAGTCCATATCTCCCCTTATGACCCCTTTGCATAAGCATAAAAATAATGCAGCAAGGGTTCCATAACCCTTGTGTACCTCTCTCTTCCAAGAAGAGAGTCTCTACACTCATAGGCTGTCAAGCAGCCCTTCACCCCCAAGGCTACTCTACCCTCCCAAGGGTGAGTATGGCCTTGAAACACCCATAACACATATAACCATACAACTCATAAAAACAAATACAAAGAAAGAACTTTAATATTCAACTTCACATATCACATAAACAACAAAAGCTAAATACACAACAATTTTTCCTTCACATTAACAATGGTATTCAATATGCATGGAAGAACACTACCAACCTTTGATCCTACAAATGGTATGAGGAATGGTTGAAGGAGAGCTGCACAATCCACTAGTCTTTTATTCCCAAAACTTAAAAATGCAACATCTTAAATCAAATTTTCAACAAAACTCTAAGTCTCCAAGATTGGAGAGTGGGTGATCAAAATCCTAAGTTTGAATCCCTTCCCTAAGTAGACTCTTCTCACACTTTCCAACCTCTTGGAAGGGATGTGAGATCTCATAGGTTGGTCTTCCCAACCTCTTACATGCTTTCTAAAAAAGGAAACTAAAAAAGGTAAGAGAAAGTGGGGAAGAACAACTATCACTCAAAAGGAAGGTTGTCTAACTAAGGAGAAATCATCAAAAGTTGAATTTTCGTCCATCTTGGAAAACTCAACTTTTGAGGTGACTTGACAATCACATGTGAGTGGTCTAATGGTTAAAATTGACCTTTACCCATAGGTATAACATATGGGCCTTCAAAAATGCTCTAAACCTAACCTTAGGAGTTATTTTGACCCTCTAGAAGCTCACCTAAAGTTTACCTACGGGTCAAACTTGAGTTGACCATTGTAATGGCTCTCTATCCAAGACTCTATTGGGACCACACTAAGATATTTTGAATAATATATTGGTTATACAAATTCTCTCCAAGCGACATGTCATTGCCAACTCACTTCACAACACAAGTGTCAAGTGACACCATAAACATACACAATACTTTAATATGCATGGCAATGTCCCTTTTTGGAATTAACAAATTTAACAAATACAAATTAAACACACATTCAAACATTCATATTTACAAATAAAAACGCATTACACACGAGGTGTTGTCTCTCCAAATAGATAACCCTTGGCTTCACAAATGCACATACGTTTAGCTTGATTCTCCGAATAGTTTACATGGTCACATGGAATAGTTTTCCTGCACATCTCACTTTGAACATTAGTAATCTCAAATAACCACATGCAATATTAATATATGAAAAGAATACAATTTGGACACTTTGCATACAATTTAAATCATAACAATCAAATTATCAATTATCCAATAAAATCCACATGAAATAATTTACTCAATGGCATCATCATGAAATTCAATCATTCGTAAGGCATGCATCCATGTTTTATAACATCATAAATAAAGTACTGAAAATCAAAAATAAAAGACATACATCATATCAATGTTATCCAATCACTGGATCATATAGAATTTATATCCATAATGCATCAAAATAAAGTATTAATAATAGGTCCAACATGAAAAATAACTGCAATGCTATGACGGCTCGGGGTAGGGCCTCACACCCTCCCCCTCTAGGCATGAACTTCCTCCTGGAGTTCATCAAAATGAGGGGGGTACTGAGATCTCATCTATGTTGCGTCCTCCCATGATGTTGTAACCTCATCATAACAATTCCACTGGACCCTAACCTGGTTCAACTCTCGACCTTGAAGTGCTAGCGTTTGGCGAACCAAAATGTGAATGGGCTCCAAAGCCAACTACCTATCCGACTCCACCTGCAAGGCATCCCAATCTAGAATATGACTCATCATAAATATGCTTCCTCAGTACAGACACATGAAACACATCATGGATGCGTGACAGGCTAGGTGGCAAAGCTAGATGATATGCATTTGGTCCTATCCTCTCAAGGATCTCAAATGATCCAACAAAGCGAGATGCGAGATTAGAACCCTTTTCATAATGGATTGGACTCTTATGCGATCGCACTCTCAAGAAGACTCTGTCCCCAACCATGAAGCTACAATCTATCATCTTCGCATCTGCATACTTCTTTTGTTTATTCGGTGCCTCTCTAAGGCATCATCTAATAAAATCCACCTATTGCTCCATATCTTGAACTATCTCTGGACCAATAACTACTCTATCCTCAATGCACTCCCAGCTCAAAGGTATCCTACAAGGTCTGTCGTACAAATCCTGATAAGGTGGCATCCCTAAAGAAGTGTGATGCCCATTATTATAGGCAAACTCTACCAAAGGAAGGTACTCTTCCCATCTAGTCTGATGATCCATGACGTACATATGGAGCATATCTTCCAACACCTAGTTCACCCTCTCTGTGTATCCATCCGTTTCTGAATGATAGGTTGTGCTAAAGTTGAGTTTGGTACCCATTGCTACTTGCAACGCCTTCCAAAAGGAAGAAGTAAAGAGGGAATCTCTGTCTGAAATAATCTTGCGTGGAACGCCATGAAGTCTGATAATATCCCGCAAGAATACATGTTCCACTACTGGTGCTATGAAAGTAGTCTGAATTGGTGAGAAGTAGGCCACTTTGGTTTGTTGTTCACCAAATCTAGTTAACCCAAGTTCACCTGCAATCCTTTTATGAAATGGCCAATTTCAGTCTATGAAACACATCCGGACTTGGACAACATAACATAGGATCCTAATTGATCCTCCTGCACTTCAGGTTCTGCTAGACCTAGGGGGGGACACCCTTTTGATGCATAGAATTAACTCATTACACACTTATGACAACATCAAACAATAAGCAGATAGATCATTCCACAAGCTCAACAAGTTAGGAAACACCACAAAATGGCTAGATCTGTACAAACAATAGATGAAACAAAGTTAGAATGAATGGAATACAACCCCTAAACATAAAGGAAAATAAATTTTTCTTTCAATTTGTGTAAATCTGAAAGTATCCCCAAATCTTTCAAAGACCAGCGCCTTATTCATTGGGCATGGAGTCACACACAGAACCGTAAATGCAAATCCTAGGTGCAAATTTGTTTTCCTTAAAAGATATTCTTGCATCAATACCTTATACCAATGCATTACTCAATTCCTTCACAAAATCATCAAATCTTGTATACATATTCCATTATTTATGGCTGATTACAGAATTTAAAACCTTCATTGAAGGATACCTACAAACAGTCACAACAATCTCCTAGAATGACAAATTCCATCCTCCTTCAGGATTCAATTTGTAACATTGAAATACATGCTTAGAGACAATCTTGTGTGAAATTTACTCATGCCTAACATAAGTAAAACATGCAACTAGAAAACAATCTACAATACTGAAATGCAACTCTATACCCTGAAAAGACCAATAGAATTTTATAAACTTGGGTCAAGAAATTCAGAACTGGAAAACATGAAATCTAGAGAATTTCTCTCAGAATTTTGGAACCCTTACAAAAGAGAATAAATGGGAATAAGAAGGAGAGGGAAAAAGATCATAATCCATCAGAACATGCCAAGTGTCATTTTTCCATAATTGCAAGAATATCTCCTTTTCTTCCCGTTGAAACTTCTCTCAAAATATTCTAGGTTTGTTAAAATTAATTGCATTACTATATTTCTTGTTCTGAGAGATTTCTGGTGATATAAAATACTTCTATATTTGGGCAAAAATTAACCCTCTGAGCGAATTAATCTTGAATACGAACCCATCATTTAAATTTTTTGAATTTTCACATAGTTGAAGCTATGCATTTAACTTTAATTTTTCATCAGTTTTGGCCTGACGCCCTGCCACGTGGCAGCCTGCGATTCGCTCATGAATCCACATTTTTCCACCTGGGACGACACCTCATCTGGCAGCGACGTGTCTGCCATGTCACCGCCTTGTGGACCGCCACTTGTTGACCACATCATTGCCAACTCACTCGGACCTGCCAGCCGGATTGCCACTAAGACCTACCACATCACCTTTCGCCATTTCGCGAAGGGTACCTGACGTGCATCTTCGCTTCCCGAAACAACACTAGGTGTTGATAATCTCTGAACTTGCTCACTTATTAATCCATTTTTCTCTGCAAAATTTGCCTACCTCGGGAACCATGCATATGTGGGGTCCACCTGGTCGCCAGCTGTCTCTTCACTGTCTCAGGGCTCATGCACGCATGCGTGGGGTCCACTGAAGTCGCTGGCATCCTCCTGTCAAAAGCCTTTAAGCTTTGACATTATAGATGAGTGTGTTTGTGCATTTAAATATCAAAACATCTCTTCGCCCAGCAAATGTGGGATATATGTTATGCCTGGGACTGTACATTTTTTGAAGGTTTTAATGGCTTCCAATGAAATTTGGTTTAATATTTTTATAACGCCATCGCCCCCACTCTTCCACTTGCCAAGTTCCTTTGCTTGGAATTTCTAATACCTCTTATCATACCATGCACTGGAGGAGGGAGGCTCTGCACCTCTAGATTGCATTCGCTGAAAGTTTCCATGATTTGGCATTAAACCTGGCAATACCTTTGCCTGGGGTTTCAATGCTTCTTACCATTCCACGCACTGGAGGTAATGGTTGTACATATGCCAAGTGCATCTGCTTTGAAATTTAATGTTGCCTATTTCTAGAACACCACGCAGGAGGAGGTTATGCCATCGCAGATAGCATTTGCTTGATGTTTCAAAGCCTTTCACATGCCATAGGCCTAGTCAAAAACCATGCAGAAGACTCACAACAGAGAGGAAGACACTGGCAGAGGTTATGGAATCTGATTTTACGCCATGACAAATGGAATTTTGCATTAAAATTTCTAATGCCTCCTTTGAAAACCACACAAGAAGGATCTTTTCATTTTGACATTTCACATGCCACGTGCATTTGCTGAAGGCTTCAAAGTCTTTTACCTTATACCACGCACCAGTTCAAAACCCACATGTAGCAGGGGAGGAAATTGCTCGAGCGCCCAGCAATCATGCATTGGTTTGGAACTTCCATCGCCCTCCATCTGCCATACAAATCCCAAGTAGACAAATCCTTCTGTAGTTCATCCAGTATATCTGCAGGCTGGGAACAACTCATTTTGCCATAATTCAAACAATGCCCATATTTCTTTATCATTGGTAGTAGCAAACCAAATGAATCCAACTGGGAAATTAGTTTCAAACCTCTAGAGCAATTACATTTGGGCCCCAATTCATTTGAAATGGAACAAATCCAACATGATGCACTATTTATGATTGGTTTTGTGCACACCAATGAAGTGGTGCAGATGCTGAGTTTCAAAGAACACACTCCATTACCCATTTGAAGGAAATTACCATATAATAAAACTCACCTTTTGGTTATATAAGAAAGTGGTGAATTGGCCAGCTATATGATGTAAAATCCATTCTTTTCCATTGAGTTGGTCTTTATCATCATCAATTTCATTATTATGTCTCGTGATCATAATCCAAATCTAGATATTCTTAAATTTTCTCAGTGAGCCAAGTTGCCAGTAAAATTAATACTGCAAGGGCATGAGCCAGGTCGGACCCCAAAGTAGGCTCGACTAAAAAAAAAAATCATTTTCATGCAACTGACCTTTGAAATGCCTTAGGAACCTTGAACACACCTCTGGAATTGACCGGCACCATTTTTTGATCATCAAACTGAGTTTTGCAAACTTCAGGAGCCTGCACCACATTTTCGCATTTAATCGCAAAGATGCAATTTTCAAACTGGTCAAAACGTCTTTCTGGACTTCGCCAATTGATAGACATGTACTCTGATATAAAAACATGAACTCTACCAAGCGGTTTCTCAAGACGAATCCTGAGTGAAGAAATATTAATGGTCAAAGATGACCAACTGGCTTTGTCAGCACTGCGGACCTGATAAAGTCAATGCGCAAGGAACTTATGATGCCTTTCTTAAAAATATCAAACAATCTCCGTAGATCCTCAAATTTGAGGCATAGGTACCTTGAAGTATAGATCAAAACTTAGAATACTTAGTTTGACCAAAAGGATGACTGGGTGCAAATGGTGCGCTCATGAAAATATCAACTTTAACTAATGTAGCAATGAAAATACGGAACACTGAATAAGTGGCAAAAAGACCATCTTGGAAAACTGATCAAACGAATTGCCACGAGCTTGAATTTTGAAGCATAGCTTATCTTTTATACCAGAAATAGCCTAGAAAAAACATTATGACATGACATTCACTGAGGCATGTTGTACAAATGTGCAAAGTGAGGCTCTAACTAGCTCCTGAAACAGGGACTTATGCAAACAATAAACTGCAAACGGATTAAGCTTACCAAACTGAGCAAATGGATTCATAGGGACTTGAAATTTTGCATGCTGACTCACATTTATGCATACAAATCAATACACCTTTAATTTCACCATGACGATCAACTAGGCAAAAGTTATAGGTGCTCAAAGTAGGCTACTTAATAAAATCTGTATTTGCACCTATGATGCACTTTCAGCTCACACCTTGAAGTGGGTACCTGATAAATTGATCCAAACTAAATTCTGAAAGTTGCAAAACACTTCATAGACCAAATCAAAGGTATAGGACACATTTTCCAAGCCTTACCCTTTGAAAATCAACTAGCTCCATTTTACCCTCTTTCTAACTAGGCCACCTGAATGAGATCAGGTGCCTTTCTGAAAATGAAATAGAAAACTTTTGAAATGGGCCTCTCAAATTACTCAAATTTAATGAGTCCCAACAGTGGCTCTGACTGGGGATGGTTGATTGCAAGATCAACAAAAGAATTCTGAATCTATGGTAAAGCAAACCACCCAAAACGGAATACATCTCTTCTAAAAAACAGGGCTCCTTATTGAAAACCACACAACTAACAGAAAAGCAATTGTACAAAATATACAACTTATAAATGGCCCTGGGCCATCAAAACTGAAATCAATTCTTACCTCTGTCAAACACATGATTTTCATTTCCATAAATTGGATGTAAGTTGAAAGTTTCATTGTTATTTGCCTGATCAATCACACTTCCACTCCTAATCAGCTGATCATATAAAACATAATCATCAGCATGTTCATAATCATAGAATCTTTGAAAACCAAACAAGTGTTGAAAGGGCTGGTCATCAAATGACATAAGAGTGTCATACTCTTTATCATTATTTCTCGACTGAAAAGAGAGGTAACCCAACCTAATCTGAACACTTGGAATATCAGGCATATCTCTATTGCTAGTTTTCTCAAATGATGAACACTCTTCCACAATGATGGCTTTCAAACTAGAGAGGAAAACTTCCTCATAACATGATTGCAATTCATCTTCATGTTGATCATAATTTCTATTAGCACTTTGCACAAGTAAAAACACATAATCATCACTTGTTAATGGTTTGTTTCCCACTAATCTGGGAAAACTACTTCAAATTTGTCATGCCTTTTAAAAGCAAGATCCATGCAATGCATATCAAAATCTAAGTTCATATCAACATATGAATCTACATCATCATGCCTATCAATTGTATGTGCATTTTCATCTTGTCCATCACTCAAATCAAAAATAGGGAAAGAATCAACAACATATGTATCATACTTCACACCCTCAAAAACATCATCAGTATCAAAACATGTACTGGTTGGGTATAAAAAATTGGGCACATTTTTTAATGCATACCTTTGAAGATCGGCAACTAAGAGTTCTGAAATTTGTTCACTACTTAGTGAACCTTCTCTTTCACTTTCACTTTCCTTGGCCTCATCTTCTATGCTGTAAACATTGTCCCAATCTGATAAAAGTAGTAAATCTGTAGTGCTATCTTTATGCATATTTATTTCATCATTAAATTAACTTGCATCTGCATCATAACCTTTATCATACTGCTCATAAAGTGTTGCAATATGTTGCAACATAGTTTCATAACTGGGGTTGCAAACATCTTGTGGATTGCACTTAACAACAAGGTGATCCATATCATTAAGATCTAGAACCCCAACAGGCTCATGATTAGTTGAACAATTACTTATGTTCTCACAACTTTCTTTTTGCTCTGAATACATATCTAAACTGTCATGCTGAGAATAAGAGTCACCTTCAGCATCATAGGAGATATATCCACTCTCTGATTCATCTTCATCACTATATTCAATCGCGTGTACATTTTCGGATTTAGTCCTTTCAATCTCATATATCCATTCTTTAATGCATACGACACTTTCTTCTCTCAAGGCAGTAGACCAATTAACTGAGTCGGGTTCATCAAGCTCTAAGAATAACTCAATCAAAATAGACTCATGGGGTCTAGCATCAACTAAAAGCTCATTCAATGCAGCTATAAATCTTTCATAAAAAACATATGATGACTCTTCCTCTTTTCTTTTCCCTACTTTCTTTCTTAAAAACCAGATGAATTTCTTTCAGATCTTTTGAAGACATACTACAATCTCTCTATCAATCTCTTTCAGATTTGACAAAGGATTTTTAGATCTAGGAACAACATCTAGATCCATCAGGTTTATAACATCTACTAAACCATTACCATGCTGACATGTCTTTACTGTTTTACAAACTCTCTTTAAAATATATGCAGTCTCTAATTTTCAGAATCATACACACTTCTCCCATCACTTAACTGAAATTTTTTCAAAACATGAAGTATGTAAATTACAAATTTTCTTTTCCTTTCAATGGTGACTTTTTCACCGTATAAGGAACAAAGTTATTTCATAAATACCTTGAGGAATACCAGGAGAAAAAATTGTTGTTGTTGTTTACTTTACTTCTGACTGAAAATTTGAAGAACTCCTCCAAATCTCAGGTTCGTTTCTTACAAAGTCGCCACCTCCCTGAAGAGGAAATAATTTAACCACTGATCTTCACTCTGAAACACTTTCAGATTTCTGGGTCTCACCACACACAGCAGAGTCACATAATATTTTCAAATTTCAAAGCAACAAGACTTTCTAGGGTATACACTTTCAAATCTAAAAATAACTTTCAAATTTGTAAACTTCTAAGAATCTTCCCCAAATGACTTTGGCCAGACTCATGGGTTTCATTTGACAAATTTTTTTACATCATTCTCCCCAGTAGAGCTGCCATTTTTTTTGTTCACCAAATCTGGTTAACCCAAGTTCACCTGCAATCCTTTTATGAAATGGCCAATTTTAGTCTATGAAACACATCAGGACTTGGACAACATAACATAGGATCCTAATTGATCCTCCTACACATTAGGTTCTACTAGACCTAGGGGGGACACCCTTTTGATGCATAGAATTAACTCATTACACACTTATGACAACATCAAACAATAAGCAGATAGATCATTCCACAAGCTCAACAAGTTAGGAAACACCATAGAATGGCTAGATCTGTACAAAAAATAGATGAAACAGAGCTTAGAATGAATGGAATACAACCCCTAAACATAAAGGAAAATAGATTTCTCTTTGAATTTTTGTAAATCTGAAAGTATCCCCGAATCTTTCAAAGACCAGTGCCTTATTCATTGGGCATGGAGTCACAAATAGAACTGTAAATGCAAATCCTAGCTGCAAATTTGTTTTCCTTACAAGATATTCCTGCATCAATACCTTATACTAATGCATTACTCAATTCCTTCACAAAATCATCAAATCTTGGATACATATTTCATTATTTATGACTGATTACAGAATTTAAAACCTTCATTGAAGGATACCTACAAACAGTCACAACAATCTCCTAGAAATGACAAATTCCATCCTCCTTGAGGATTCAATTTGTAACAATGAAATACATGCTTAGAGACAATCTTGTGTGAAATTTACTCATGCCTAACATAAGTAAAACCTGCAACTAGAAAACAATCTACAATACTGAAATGCAGCTCTATACCCTGAAAAGACCCATAAAATTTTACAAACTTGGGTTAAGAAATTCAAAATTGGAAACCATGAAATCTAGAGCATTTCTCTCAGAATTCTGGAAACCTTACAAAAGAGAAGAAATGAGAATAAGAAGGAGAGGGGAAAAGATCAGAACCCATCAGAACATGCCAAGTGTTCTTTTTCCATAACTACAAGAATATCTCCTTTTCTTCTAGTGGAAACTGCTCTCAAAATATTCTAGTTTTGTTAAAACTATCTACATGTCTAGATTCCTTATTCCGAGAGCTTTCCGGTGATATATAATACTTCTATATCTGGGCAAAAATTAACCCTTTGAGCGAATTAATCTTGAACGCAAACCCATCATTTAAATTTTTCGAATTTTCACATAGTTCAAACTATGCATTTAACTTTAATTTTTCATCAATTTTGGCCTAACGCCCTGCCATGTGGCAACCTGCGATTCTCTCATGAATCCACCTTTCGCCACTTGGGATGACACCTCATCTGTCAACCACGTGTCTGCCACATCACCGCCTCGTGTACCGCCACTTGTCGACCACGTCATTGCCAACTCACTCGGACCCACCAGCCGGATTGCCACTCGGACCTGCCACATCACCTTTCGCCATTGTGCAAAGGGTAACTGGCATGCATCTTCACTTCGCAAAACAATGCCAGTCATCGATCATCTCTGAACTTGCTCACTTTTTAATCTATTCTTTCTCTACAAAATTTGCCTACCTCAGGAACCGTGCATATGTGGGTTCCACTTGGTCGCCAGTTGTCTCTTCACTGCCTCGGGTCTCATGCATGCACGCATGTGGTCCACTGGGATTGCTGACATCCTCCTATCAAAAGCCTTTAAGCTTTGACATTATAGATGAGTGTGTTTGTGCATTTAAATCATCGCCCAGCGAATGTCGGATATATGTTATGCCTGGGACTATACATTTTCTGAAGGTTTTAATGGCTTCCAATGAAATTTGGTTTAATAGTTTTATAACGCCATCGCCCCCACACTTCCACTTGCCAAGTTCCTTTGCTTGGAATTTCTAATACCTCTTATCATACCATGCACTAGAGGAGGGAGGCTCTGCACCTGTAGATTGCATTCGCTAAAAGTTTCCATGATTTGGCGTTGAACCTGGCCATGCCTTTGCCTGGGGTTTCAATGCTTCTTACCATACCACATATTGGAGGTAATAATTGTACATATGCCAAGTGCATCTGCTTTGAAATTTAATGTTGTCTCTTTCCAGAACACCACGCAGGAGGAGGTTACGCCATCGCAGATAGCATTTGCTTGATGTTTCAAAGTCTTTCACATGCCATAGGCCCAGTCAAAAACCATGCAGAAGACTCACAACAAAGAGGAAGACACTGGCAGAGGTTATGGAATCTGATTTTATGCCATAGCAAATGGAATTTTGCTTTAAAATTTATAATGCCTCCTTTGAAAACCACACAAGAAGGATGTTTTAATTTTGGCATTTCACATGCCACGTGCATTTGCTGAAGGCTTCAAAGTCTTTTATACCATGCACCAGTTCAAAACCCACACGCAACAGGGGAGGAAATTGGTCGAGCACCCAGCAATCATGCATTGGTTTGGAACTTCCATCGCCCTCCATCTGCCATACAAATCCCAAGTAGACAAATCCTTCTGTAGTTCATCCAATATATCTGTAGGCTGGGAACAACTCATTTTGCCATAATTCAAACAATGCCCATATTTCTTTATCATTGGTAGTAGTAAACCAGATGAATCCAACTGAGAAATTAGTTTCAAACCTCTAGAGTGATTACATTTGGACCCCAATTCATTTGAAATGGAACAAATCCAACATGATGCACTATTTATAATGGGTTTTGTGCACACCAATGAAGTGGTGCAGATGCTGAGTTTCAAAGAACACACTTCATGACCCATTTGAAGGAAATTACCATATAATAAAACTCACCTTTTGGTTATATAAGAAAGTGGCGAATTGGCCAGCTATATGATGTAAAGTCCATTCTTTGCCATTGAGTTGGTCTTTATCATCATCAATTTCATTATTATGTCTCGTGATCACAATCCAAATCTAGATATTCTGAAATTTTCTCAGTGAGCCAAGTTGTTAGTAAAATTAATACTATAAGGGCATGAGCCAGGTTGGGCCCCAAAGTGGGCTCAACTAATTTTTTTTTTTGTTTTCATGCAACTGACCTTCGAAATGCCTCAAGAACCTTGAACACACCTCTGGAATCAACTGACACCATTTTTTGATCATCAAATTGAGTTTTGCAACTTTCAACACCTGCGCCACATTTTCGCATTTAATCGCAAAGATGTAACTTTCAAACTAGTCAAAACATCTTTCTGGACTTCACCAACTGACAGGCGTGTACTCTGGTATACAAACATGAACTCTACCAAGCGGTTTCTCAAGATGAATCCTGAATGAAGAAATATTAATGGTCAAAGATGACCAACTGGCTTTGTTAGCACTGCGGACTTGATAAAGTCAATGCGCAGGGAACTTATGATGCCTTTCTTAAAAATATCAAACGATCTTCATAGACCCTCAAATCTGAGGCATAGGTACCTTGAAGTATAGATCAAAACTTAGAATACTCAGTTCAACCAAAAGGCTGACTGGGTGCAAATGGTGCGCTCATGAAAATAGCAACTTTAACTGATGCAGCAATGAAAATACGAAACACTGAATAAGTGGCAAAAAGACCATCTTGGAAAACTGATCCAACAGATTGGCAAGAGCTTGAAATTTGAAACATAGCTTGTCTTTTATACCAGCAATAGCCGGGAAAAAACATTCTAACATGACATTCACCAGGGCATCTTTTACAAATGTGCAAAGCAAGGCTTTGACTAGCTCCTAAAATAAGGACTTATGCAAACAGTAAACTGCAAACGGATTAAGCTTACCAAACTAAGCAAATGGATTCATAGGGACTTGAAATTTTGCATGTTGACTCACATTTATGCATACAATTCAATACACCTTTAATTTCACCATGATGATCAACTAGGCAAAAGTTATAGGCACTCAAAGTAGGCTACTTAATAAAATCTGCATTTGCACCTATGATGCACTTTCAACTCACCCCTTGAAGTGGGTAGTTGATAAATCGATCCAAACTGAATTCTAAAAGTTGCAAATCACTTCATAGGCCAAATGAAAGGTATAGGACACATTTCCCAAGCCTTACCCTTTGAAAATCAACTAGCTCCATTTTACCCTCTTTCTAACTAGGCCACCTGAATGAGATCAGGAGCCTTTCTGAAAATGAAATGGCAAAATTTTGAAATGGGCCTCTCAAATTACTCAAATTTAATGAGTCCCAACATGGTTAACTTGTCAATTGTCACCATGATGGCATCATGATAGCGCGATGACATAGGAAGACCAATGGCGAAATCCATCGAAATAGTATCCCACTTCCATTCTCGTATCGCATGAGACTGGAGTAACCCACTTGGATGGCGGTGCTCTGCCTTAACTCTCTAGCACTCAAGGCATCAGGATACTAGTTCAGGAATGAGTTGCCGCATAACTGGCCAATGATACAACTGCCTCAAATTTGCATGCATCTTCTTAACTCTGGGATGTGCTGCGTAAGGAGCTCTATGAGCCTCCATCACAATGAAAACACACAACTTTCCAGAAGAAGGTACATAAATGCGCCCTCTATGGCGTAGTAGTCCATCGGACTCTAATGAATAGTCTACATATCTCCCTTCTAGGGTCTCCTGAGATTGCACTACCTGACATACATCTAAATACCACTCATCCTTAGGCAACTACTACAATATGCGATCTCTCAAATCTGTGTCTATAGACATGGAGTATATCTCATGACGTCTCCTACTCAAGGCATATGCAACTATGTTGTGTTTCCCTTTGATGTAGTGAGCATCAAAATTATACTCACATAAAAACTCCATCCATCTTCTCTAACGAGCATTAAGATTAGGCTGATGTACTGCAAGCTCTGATGATCCGAATGAAGCTCAAAATGATGACCTAAAATAAAGTGTCTCCACCTCACAAGTGCATGCACCACTGCTACAAGATCAAGGTTATGAGTAGAGTAGTTAAGCTCGTGATTCTTAAGTTTCCTAGACTCATATGTTATAGCTTGACCATCCTGCATAAGGACTGCTCCTAAACCATTCAAGGAAGCATCTGCACATACCATGAAATCAACTAAGGGATTTGGTACAACAAGAATAGGTGCACTAGTAAGTGCCTTTTTTAGTTCCTGAAAGGCCCTCTCACACTTTTCTATACACTCAAATTTCTTCCCCTTTCGCTGAAGAGATGTAATAGGATGTGCAACCCTGGAGAACCCCTCAACGAAGCGTCTGTAATAACCTGCTAGACCCATGAAACTCCTGACTTCTATCACACTAGTTGGCATTGGCCAATCCATAATAGCTCTGATCTTTGATGGGTCAACTAAGATCCCATCACCAAATATCACATGTCCTAAATATCAAACCTCTTATTTAAAGAATGTACACTTCGACAAACTACCTCAAGTGCTCCTCGTGCTCCTTCTCATTCTGAGAATATATCAATATATCGTCAAGGAACACAATCACAAATCAATCAAGGAAAGTGCAGAATACCCCATTCATGAGACTCATGAATACAGCTGGAGCATTCATAAGACCAAATGGAACCACGATGAACTCATAGTGGCCATACCTGGTATGGAAAGTGGTCTTGTGGATATCGCTCTCCACTGTCCTTAACTGATGGTACCCTGACTTTAGATCTAACTTTGAAAATACTTTAGCACCCTAAAGCTGATCAAATAGGTCATCGAACCTGGGCAAAGGGTATCAATTCTTAATGGTTACTTTGTTCAACAGTCGATAATCCATAAATAATCGTAGGGATCCGTCCTTTTTCTTTACGAAGTTGATTGGTGCATGCCAAGGGGAGACGCTAGGACGAATGTGACCTTTCTCTAGAAGTTCCTCAAGCCTGCATCTTGAGCTCATTAAGCTCATAAGTGATGAATAATGATGAACAACAAATACCCTAATCGGTATTGAGAGGGGGGGTGAATTAGTACAGACAAAAACTTTATTAACAACTTATCAAGTTAAAAAAATACCAACTGGTTGTCTTCATCACTCAACTTAACCATGGTAATATTGGTTAAATACAGTAAGACTTCAGACAACATAAATTGATAAGTCTGATCACTTCAAATACATTCAATACTTGATAACAACTTCACCCATAAACATATGCATGTGGTATACCAGTAATACCATAACCTATTAGCTCTGCATGCATAATCACTAAAACACAAAATACTTAATCGTCACATGAAAAATGCACAACTCATGACACACAGAGTTTTCACGTGGAAACCCAAATGGGAAAAACCACGGTGGGGATGAATACCCACAAGCTTGTTTTGAACTCTTTTGAAGCTCGCTATGTTAGGAGCCTAGTCCGGTTAAAGACTTTACAATAAGTTTTTGTTAGGAACCGGTCCTGTTAAAGATCACTCGGTTAAGGGATGGCTATATACCCTATTAAAGGTTGAAACCCTGTTAAAGGTTACCTCGCTAGAGGATTTGAAGAACTCAATGATCTTGAGTCACCCGATTAAAGGATTTACAATAAGCCTGCTAAAGCGACCCGGTAAAGGGATTTTCCAACTGTTGAAATGGTTAGAAGACAACAGGTAAAACTCTGATTTGATAACAGCACTACATGCTAAGGCAGATCCTTTTCATTTCCTCTCTTCTGCAATCACACTCTGCAACTTTCCTCTTACTGGTCTGGCAAGTATCTCATCACTCGGATACACACACAACATTTGCCAACAACAAAAAATAACAAACATCATCGACCTTATAGACAACAATTAGGTTGGTAGCATAAACCCTAAACCCTAAGCATTTAGGTTTACAATACAAGCGGTCCAATATTGACCGTCCAAACACTTTGCATAGAGCAATATAATATTAAACATATCACAAGACAATCTGCATCATTCATTCTTCACCACATATGGGAATTAGTAACCCATCACGCTCTCTTCTCATACCACCAAGAAGAATGTTCATTCCCGAGGTAGACATTTAATGCAATCGATCTTCACATGCAAGATCCTCAAGGAAATCCTTCACGCACACAAAACTGATGTGGCACCTCGATCTCATTCACATCTCTTAGCTAACTCATCACAAAATGTCTCTGGTTGCATCACACAAGTTGGATTGCCAAACCGAAAACCCTAGAGCTGAGACTACCAACTGGTAGTCACACTTAGTGAAACCCCGACACCGGTTCACTACATATCTTCATACCTGTTCACCTTCACTTATTGACATCAATGACAACATACATTATCATCATATCATCATGTCGATTCATCATATGCCAACAATATCCAACAATTAGTAGTCATCCTATATGGTGCTCTCGAAACTAGCTCAGCTCCTAGTACAAGATCTATGTGAAAATCAATCTCTCTACAAGATGGCATAGCAGGTAGCTCGGAAGGAAACACGTCTGCAAGCCCCTTAAGAATAGGATGATCGTCAAGTGATGGTTCCTTCACATCCTCTTCTTCTCTATCACTAATGGTGATGGCAAATAACTAGCATCCCTTTCACATGCTCCGCTTAAGATGCATAGCGGAAATCATACAAAGTGATACGGGTCTCTGAATCTCTAAAATTACTATGGAAGTACCATGATCATCCACACACACTTGATCTTTTTTGGTGACAGTCCATCTTGACTCTGTGGGCATACAACCAATCCATACCAAAAACAATGCCCTAAGATCCTAGTGGTTTGACTTGAATATCTACTATGGTGATTGAACTTCCAATCTGAAGCTAGCAATCCCTAACCTCTGATTCAATGGATAATCTAACTTCTGAAGATAACTCCACTTCCCAACTTACATCTTGCCTAGTTGCCACTAGCCCACAACACTCCACAACCAATGGAGATATAAAAGAATTTCTAGCTCCTGAATCAAATAGGATAGTAACACTACTACCTCTGATCATACATGTGGCTTGATGCTCAACTTGGCAGTTGTCAACCACTGTGAAGACTCTGTGGAACTTACCCATGTCCCCAACTATAGGTTCTGAACATGCCATCTGTTAACTACCTGCCATTTGACCCTATGGGAACTCTCTTGCCATGTGTCCCATGGCCCCACAAGTGGAGCAAGCACCACGTGTCTGAAACTGAACACCCTATGGCCTAGAGTATGCATGTCCTCCTGTTGTGCTCGATCTACTGTAACCACCCTTGGAGGACTGTTGAGTCCGAGTCGGAGGTGTGTATGGAACATGTGGTCACTGATCGCACCTAGGACCCTATGTCTACCACTACTTGGAATTAAAGCCTTGTTGTCCATGTGGAGGCCTTTTCCTTTGATTCTATTGTGGTTGTTGTGGAGGAGGGGGTTTGAAGGACCCCGATGAATGTCTGTGATTACCCTTCCAGTGGGGTTTCTGAAACCCAAAAGATTGAGGTATAAGGTTTTGGTTTTGACACTAATCCCATGTGTCCTGAGATCTATCCTAAATCTCCTCTGATGACAAGGCCTTCTCCATGACAACCCGAAGGCTTCCTGAAGCTGCCATCCTAACTGGTCCTGCTATACTGACATTTAATCCTCTAATAAACTGATTGACGTGTAGCTTCTCATCCTTCATGTAGTCAACATAGGGTAGGAGCTCAAAGAATTTGCTCTCATACTGTGACACTGAAAGCCCCTTCTGCTGAAGGTCGTGAAACTCATCAATTATGTGCTACCTAAAGTGCTCTGATAGGTATATGTCCCTAAATCTCTCCATAAAGGTGTCCCAAGTGATGGTGTCTACAACTATTTTATTGTTATACTTCTCCTGCCTCCACCATGTGGAAGTTGTCCCTCTTAAAAGGTGAATAGAAAAATGTGCCTTCAAATTGCTCTCATAAGGATGCAATCTAAAACACCTTTCCAGACTCAATAGTCAAGACTTGACCTACCCCATCGGTAGATCCTACAAAAGATGGTGGTTGAAGACATAAAAGTTCTCTGATCTGGTCCCCGGGATCACGGGGTGCTCTCTCTATAATCATAGGTGCCACACCTAGGGGTGGCTCAGGTTGATAGATTGACTCAGGCTCATGCTTTGCCTGACCCTCAATATGGCTAGGAGGTGGACTCCTGCTCCACTCCCTAGCTATTGGTCTATGACTCTCAGAAATCCAATATTCTGCCTAATGATCTATTGTTGGGAGCCTATCCCGAACTATTCCTATCAAGTTCTGAAGTGCAACCAAAATGTCTCGGTTAGGGTCAATCAGTTGTTCGGGAGGAGCTTCTCAATTCCCTTCTGGAACTGACTCTTCTTGCACAACGTCTTCGCATGACATGCGAGCACATCTAGGACCCCTACCGTGCCTACGAGCTTGTCACGTAGTCGGAGGCATCGTTCATGAGCAATAAAATAAAATAAATAAATAATTGAAAAAAATAATAATAATTAAAGCAAAACGTAATGGAGAAAGGTTCCTAGTGTTGGAAACCTTGCTCTGATACCAAAATGTCATGCCCAAACTTTTGGGCAAAAACGCAACAACAATTTTTTTTTTAAACAACACTAAAATACTAGATGTTTTACGTTCAAAAGATGAGATAACTTAATTTGTCTACACTAAAGGTCAACTCATGCGTCAATAAGAATGGGTTCCTAAAGATAGCGATAATTAATTTAGTTTAATTAGGAGACTTAAGTCTCATCTCAATCTCCTAGGCAGCTTAATAAACAATTATATTTTAATTTACTTAACAATTACAAAAATTACCATTGCTTAAATTGAATCATTTAACCCTATAAAACCATCACAACTTTATCAATTAATTAATTTAATTTGCCCAAATAAATCCTCCAAATATATTAGGAGTTAATAATAATCCCTTGTAGTATTTAAATAATTCCCAAAATTTATAAAATTAATATTAATACAATTCCATTGTATTAATAATAATTAATTGAGCCAATAAATTAAGGATATCAAAAATTATCTTTTTAAAATTTAACTAAATCTATAATAATATTACCTAACAAATAAACCTTCCATTAATGTTGAAATAAATTCCCCTCAAAGATTTAATACTTTAATAAGTAAAATTACCCCCCCACTTTAGACTAAAATGAAGTTATCTAATTATATGCAGTAATATGAATGGAGGTTAGTGAAATGCAATGTATTTATTATCTTATAAGCAAACAATGTATGGAAATTAAATGTATGGCTTATGTTTTAATTTTACGATTGGATGTAATGTATGGTTAAATTGCAATGAATGAACTTAATCATGTTATCTATATTTTAACCTATAGAATAAATTTAACCATTGATTAAGCATAATTATGTTACTAAGTTAATCAACTTAATTGGATTAATTAATGTGAGTTGAGTTAGTAATGAACCAAGTAATCACGTTGGGAAACCCCTTATGTGTTAGTTAAGTCTTCCGCTATATAATTTGAGCTTATGTTAACTCAATTTATCATTAAGCTAATTAAAGTTTTAAAAAAAAATTGTTTGCACTCTTTCTAGTGTTTTAGTTTTATTCCCATTCTTCTAAAATTAGCTATGAGATCTGTTGTTGCCTCAAAAACCTTCTATTCTTCAAACTTTGATGTTTAAAATCTCTTGTTGAGAGAAGCCATTATTCTTCTTTCCTTGAAAACCCTACAATTTCCTACTCACCATTCTCCAGCTTTTTGCATTCGACTCTAAGAGTTGTTGTTGCCTCGCCATGCAATTGTCTTTCATCAAACCCTTAATAGTATGGGGTTGTTAGTTATTTCTGTGCAATTCTAGTCTTTCGATTTCTTGGCATGTGAAATCTTTAGGCCTTATTTGTTTTTTGTTTTTTTGGAAGATTGTTCTTTAAAAATTTCAATTTTCTTTAAATATGAAATTCTTTTAGGGTTAATTTTCGGCTAGAGAATTGTCTCTATTCTAGTTGTCTTTTATCTAATTTTGACTCTCGATTGTATATCTCCTCGATGAGTTGGATACAATGTTTTTCTTGATTTAAAATACTTTAATCTGTGATTTTGAAAGGGAAGCCCTATAGTGCATGTTTTATATTTGAAGGATTTGATCGTTAGGCTCTGTTATGCAAGCCTCCAATGCATTTATAGCATATGTTATATGGTTGAAAGATGGAGGTTTTATTTTCTTTTTTCAAAAACTATTGTCCTTTATCAATTGCATGAATCTGATTTTTCTTTTCTTGTACTTGTAGTTTTTTGCATGGAGGGCTCTTTTAAGGAGATTATCTTGTTGTATTGAATCATTTTTTTATTGGTTAGATTGAGTAGTAGTTTACTAGGGTAACCTTTGATTGGACATGTAATATGTTTTTCGTTCGATTTATGTTTTGATTCAATCATTTTGTTCACTTGTTCCTCTTTTTATGATACACATTTGGTTTTTCACATATCGTGGGCAAGGTGCTTTTGTGCATGGAAAGTTTATGTCTGGAATGGCTATATGTTAGTGATTATGTTTGTGTTGGCTAGATTTTTGCTTAAATGTGAAGGAGTTGTGTTTGTCTTGGATGTACTTTGGGGTTTTACTATTGATTTTGTACGAATCCCTCACAATAAGGGCTCTGTTAAAGAGGGATCTTGTTTATTGCAGAGAAACCGTATCAAAGTGTTTTAAAGATTGTGAGCCAATAGTATACGTTTAGGAAAAGTTTTTTTTTTAAGTCTATCACTTTTTGCTTGAATTGATTATTTTCATCTTCAGATTCTCTTATCTTAGATTCTATTTGTGGGTTAAGTGGACTGATGCAATTCTTTTGAAAATTTAGTTTCTTTTCTTCTCATTGGATTTTGTTCAGGCACCTCATTGCCCTCTTCCACTAGCGCTTTGCACTTTTTCTCACACTTTTCTACAAGTTGTTAAATAATGTGAAGCCTATTAAATGCATCAATAACAAGCTTATCGAGCTCAAAAACAAATGGCATTTCGAATGTAAAGAAATAATTATTAGCTAAAATAATCATGTTTGCATAGCCAAGGGTAATTATTTATAAAAGATTAAAATCTCTTTTCCCATGCCCATCTTTTGGGGCTAACATTAAGTATATACACCACCACTTCAACTTTATGTTTACAATGTGACATCGCTTGAGCCATCAAAACTTATAAACAATAGATACATATCAAAATAATATAGATGTTAAATTACCGAATCCAGCCTTAGGAAAAATCAAATCAACTATCTTAAAGGAATTCAATTTATGGCATTAAGCCTCCATGGTCATTATCCACTTGGTTTCTCACTTAGATTTAATCATGAATATAAGAATATCAAGTTGTCGATGTTGGCCTAGAAACATCTTATTCGAAAATCACATATACTACAAAAAGCATAACTAATTATTATTTTTTACTGTTCTACTCATTTTTTAGATTATGATTCAATCAAATGTGGTATTTAATAAGATTTATATTTAGACATAAGATTTAATGTAACTGTAATAGTATTATTAATCTATATTGTTATTAATATATTATTTTTTAAAATTAGTATTACATTACTTCTTCTTCTTCTTTTTTATTAAAGTAGATGAAACCACTGAGTTATATTAATATTTTATTTTTTTTACATGTGTTTGGTTCAAAGAGCACTGAAGGGAAAGAACCAGTAAGAAAACCCTTCAATGTTGCTCAAGTAACATAAGCCTATCTACCCATTACAAAAATCCCATAGGCCCAATCCACCAAAAAACCATCTCAATTACATAACCAGTCTCATTAGATATAAAGGAAGTTGCCAGAAGACACATACAATAAAGAATTGTGAGAATGAACATCAGTTAGAAGTGCACTAAACCAAGAAGAAACATCGAAACCGAGCCATCCCTGTCTAAGAAGCACACCTTTCCAACCCATTGATTAGCATGAAACCAAAAACTAGGAGAGAACTTATGATAAGAGAACCTGCCTGTGAGTAAGCATAAAATAATCTAGATAAGAAGAAGGGAAGTATGTTGAAGAACCTAAGGGACCAAAATAAGACCAAGCCATAAAATGACCCACAGCAGCAACCAAAGAAATAGCAAAAGGATGAGAGACCATCTGAAATACCAAGCTATTTGCATTTTCCAATTTCTCAAGGACAACCACCAACCTCCAACATTAACAAAACCTCTCCAAATAAAACACAACATCTTTCCCAATGAATACCAATACCAAAGAAGCAATGAATATAAGAAAACCATCGTCCAGTCCTAGATATAAACAAAACTAGCCAAGGGATCATCATGAAAGCAACTGACCCCAAGGCACGAAGCCTCATCGAAAGAATAATAACCAACTTCTTATCATAATAAGCAAGCAGTACACAAGAGCAGTGATCTTTCCATGATGAACAAATGAGAAAGATAAATAAAAAAGCAACAGTAAGATAATGAAATAATGATGAGGCGAATGCAATTCTCAAAAATGTATCCCTCACTCATTAGCCAAGCATCGAATAAGGACACTACCAACTCATCATCACAAAATGTGCAGATGATCTGAAATCTAAAGAGAAGCTGAGCATATACACACAAACCATCCCATTCATAAACATGATTGTCAACCACGTCATGAAACTGCAAGATGAGAAATAATAACAATATGCACACAAACTACCCACCAACCTGCAAAAAAATTCAAATAATAAATTTGCACCCAGTCAAAACCATAGCCATGCTAAAAGAGCACAAATTAGTATTCTCAAACAAGGAATGATACGAGCCGAGATTGTCATGCATCCACCATATTCACATAATGACCTTACACAGGAGTAAATTCATCCCCACATATCAAATAATGATACACCAAGCACAAAGCCAATGCATAAAATGAAGAGTACGGGTCAAGCAAGAGCAGCCACCACATCCTCCTTGCTCCCTGAGGAGATACTTACCAGATATTCCAACAACAAATATGTTGCCATAAGGAAAGACAACATCCTCCCTACTGACATATACAAAAGAAAAACCACACCCTGCAAGGAGTATGATGAATGCTACAAAGCAAGACCCAACACCCTTTAAGAAAGAATACTAAAGCAAGAAGCTGGAATGTCCCTAGGAAGAACCTCTAAATAATCACTAACTTTAGCAACATCCCTATTGGCCAAGTAATCCACAATAACATTTGTCTCCCTATAACAATGAGATATAGTAAAGGTAGAGAAACACTTCAACTGCGCAAGAATATGCTTTAACAAGTACTGTAGATGCCAAGAGATACATTTCTTAGTAGAGACCGCCTGAAAAACCAACATAGAATCCCCTTCAATGACAATGTCTTTAATGTCCAAATAGATGGCTAGATCAAGACCAAAAGATAACGCCTAAAACTCTGCGACATTATTAGAACCTAAACCAATATATTTTCCCATAGCTTTAATAATCTTGGAAGTATGATCACAGATGACCACCCCGATTCCTGATTTCCTCGGGTTACCCTTAAAATCCCCATCAAAGTTTAACTTGAAGGAGAATTGGGGGGAGGCATACATTTGGCCATCCTACGTTTGACAAATGATGACAATCCAGCTCTTAAAGCCCCATGGGAAGGCATAACACGAAGTGTACACCATTTCTAGGTCACCCAATTATCCCAATGAGAAAAAGACCTCATATGTTCCAAATTTTTGTAAATGTAAGAAAGTACCACGTCAGAAACGGAGGAGAGGATCTTGTCAAGAACTTCTTCTAGTGAAGTTGATTTATGTTTAAAAATCCTAGAGTTTCTTTCCAACCAGATGTTCCAAACCACAGTAGAAGGTGCCACTATCCAAAGTGATGAATAAAAAGAGGATGAATACAACAAGGGCCAAGCCATGAAATGTGACAATAAATTAGAACTAATAGTAGATGACCATCCAAGCATACCAAACAACCAGTACCAACAATCCAGAGCAAAAGGACAAAGCAAAAACACATGATCCATGGTTTCCATACAATGTCCACAAAATACACAAGGGAAAACTGCAGTAATCCCAAGCCTATCCAATCTCATCCCGGTGAGAACTCTATCCTGAACTGCCAACCAAGCAAATGACCCAACTTTAGGAAGACAAGTTGAGTGCCAACATGCCAAGAGGAGGAAGAAGAGGAGATCTGAGATAAAGATTTATACCCCTCCTTTACTGAATAAGAACATGAGGCACTCTTAGTCCAAACCAAACAATCCTCTTTATCTTGAAACACAAGGGATCTTTTCTGAAGCTTTGCCTCAAAAGTAACTCTAGGATCATTATCAATGGGCAGTGAAGGAATAGCCTTCCATCTAGCTACTAAATAGGGACTAGAAGAATCAATAGCAACATAATCTGCAACAAACATTCCCCAAAGATCCGAGAGAATATCAGACAAAGGAGACCAGTCCCGAATGGAAGATAAAGTAGGATACCCATTCCAGACTTCATCCCAAAACTGGGTCTTCCGGCCATTATGGACAACCCAAGAAAGATGTGGTAGAATAACCGATCTACAAGAAACCAGAAAGTTTCAAAATGTTGATCCCTTCGGAAGAGATGAGGCCGTGAAAATACTTTCTCTAGGGGCCCCCCTTAAGTACTTAGCAAGCATAATGGAAGCCCATTTACTCAAAGGGTCCGCATATAGTTTCCACACAAGTTTAGCTCCCAAAGCTTTATTCTGAGCTACTAATCTCGGATACCTGCTCCACCTAGATCTTTAGGACGACAAACTTTATCCCATGCTAGAAGAGGAAGCTTCTTCTTGCCCCCAACGTTATCATTCCAAACAAAGGACCTTAAGGATACTTTGAGGTCCTGGACAACTTTAGAGGGAGTCTTACTTCTTATTATCATTATATTATTCTAATTGTTATAATATAAAAATATACTATAATTCATATTTTTTTATAATAAATTATAATATATTTACTGATGAGAAGTTAATGGTATTAATATTAGTTTTTTAATTTTAATTATTTATTTTTACAAATCTATTTTTATTAATCCTTTTTACACAAATCTAAAGGGAATTTTAAAGTCTCTAGAAGGTCTATTTTGTGGGAATTTCTAATTTTTAAATTTTTACTATGCAAAAATTATACAGATTTCATAAAGAGCCAACTGTCTTCAACTTTCTTCAGTGTTGTGCTTTAAAGTTGGTGAATTCCTAAGCTCTAGTGATTATAATATGAATGTTTATTTTAAATTTGCAAGGCAGTGACAATTCTTATGGTAGGCAATATCATCAGATAGATGTGATAGTGATTTAATAAATGAATATATAAAAATATAATGTTTATTTTTTATCTCAAAGGCAATGCCATCAAATGGATGTACATGAAATTTTCCAAATAAATATATAAAAGTAGAATGCTTTTTTATTTCTTATCTGGAAGGCAATGTCATCTACCATTGTATGCTCTCATCTTTCCATTCAACGGATCTTGATGATCAAAAAATGTTGAATAATAAGGGAGGCAAGTCTATTTAGTTTGTTAACATCCAATTTATTCGATACCAAGTATGGTGTGATGAAGGCAGAAGATAGATGCAAATTTTGTAAATAAATTATCTTCTTACTTGTGTGGGATGTGGCCAACATTACAATTGTTAACCTATTATCCATCATTTTTTTTTCTCTCATCTTGCCCTTTTCCCTTTGAAGGATCTTGATAATTATAATATATTAGGTAATAAGGGAAGCAATTCTATTTAGTTTGTTAATTTCAATTTTTTTCAATGCTAGCTATGGTGCAACCAAGACAACATTTTGAATCAAAGGAGTAAAGAAGACAATATCAAAGAGAATATCGTAGATGACGATAAGAACAAATGACAGAGGTTCAAATAGAAGAAGACACAATGAAGCTGATAGACAAAGATATGCTAGAAGAAGGGTAGAGATAAAAGTGGAACAATTGGAAGTAGAAAATAGAGATGAAGGAAACATCCATAGAAATAGACATCAAAGAACATGGGATCAAATCTCTCATTCTAAAACACAAGAAAGACAATAATTTGATCCCCAATCAAGTGAGGCAAAATCATCCATTGGATGCAAATATTGAGTTGAATCTTCAAAATAAAAAATTCAACATCAATAGAACGTGTACCAGAAACACCACAACATGGTAGTCAATTAGAGATGAATGTAGGTTTTCAACAAAACACACAAATCCCAAATAGTTCACTTTAGTCTAATTTTAAAAGATTCCAACTATAGTTTAGATATCAATTAGATAGATTTAGAACCCCAGACATGTGTTATGTTTGTCAAGAATCTTATCTTAGAATCAAAGTAGCTTGAACTTCTTAAGGTCTTATATGCAATAGATGTCGACAAGAGAGAGGAAATCATAGATTTTCATCTTCAAATAATATGGATCTTGGCCCACAACTACAGGAGATGTTGATTGTCTATGTCAGCCCAATACTACAAGTTACACATGCAACATGCAGTCAGTATAAATACAAAGGACACACTCAATTTTCCTCAAAACATAGAGCATGTTTCAAATATTTTTCCACATAGAATATAGAGCATTTGCCAATTATTATTGTTAGAAGAAGGGATCAACATGACACCAATCAATAAAGATCGTGTGTATAAAGCTCTCAAATACAAAGTAGAGTATGACAAATATTACTCAGATGTTAGAATTGATGAAAATGCTCTCAATGAGTTGCCAAGAAATTCTGACGAAAATATTTTCAACAAATTGAAGACAGTGTAGATAGAATTTGACTCAGATGTAAATGAAATCATATGTATGGGTCCAGTAATGGAGATTGATGAAGGTAATAAAGATGAGCACACAATGTCAATGGCTTCAAGACCACCTAACGCCCAGAGAGAATGGAATTAATCTATGCATAGGTTAATAATCATAATGCAAATCCAATGACATTGATTGATTGGTCAAGTATTGATGCATCTCCAATCAATGAAAATGTCACATTAGGGTTACTAGTTAGAACCAAGAATGAAGTGAGTGCATCCGCATGAATTTGTCGAGCATCTATTGTGGTATAACGATCATTGTTTTGGTAAACATTTGAGATTTAGATATTTTATGATGAACATGATAAAGAGACACCATGCACAGAATTCATTTGCAGTTATTGCAAAAAATAATTTACAAGACATGCCTTCACCATCAACGAGACATTAGCATACGGAAAAGATGCCACAATCTCATCTAGAAAATAGGTAGATACGATTTGGAACAACTTTGAGGGGTAGAAGATCATATTGGGCTAAATGTCATGCAGAATTGACAGACATGTTTTACCAAATTGGCTCTCCTACAACATTCTTAACTTTACGTGCAGTAGATATGTATTAGCCCGGTTTGCATGCTTTAATGCCAGGAATATCCCCAACTACTTAACAGGAAGCTCAAAATTGGAGAAAGCATAATGTTATCGAAGTTATCCTCTTATAGTTGTACATTACATGCATTTAAGGTATATAATGTTGTAGATGTGATGGTGATGTTAAGTGGTTGTCATTGATGTCAACATATTGGTTGACACTACTATCTCTATTGTTCTTGGTGTTGGTGATCCAAAATATGTATTCCCAGAATCTTTGGTACTCTGGAAGATGTGTTGGTGATCCAAATATTTAAATTTATTTGATATGGTGTTGATTGATGCTATTCATGTGTATCTTGGTTCTATTCTTATTTTCGATTCTTTGGGCGATGGTGTTTGAGTCCAGATTAAGTCCGAAATTCGAGGATGTGCAGCAACTTGTGGTCTAGTGTGTGTATCAAGGCTTTTGGGTCTGGAATTTGTAATGATTATAACATGTTGATCTAACTATTGATGTGTGTTGTGGTATGGTCTACTACTCATTCCTTCCCACCACTGGAATGTTTAGTGTTGGCATATTTTAGATCTTTGTCTTGGCCGACTTGGAAGATTATGTTTCCCAGAAGACAGTATATATATGAGAGTGATTCAATTGAGTTAGATATCGGAAAAGTGTGATATTGTTTTGAAGATATGTGAGATTAGAAATGAAAGATCTGGCTTTTGGTGATGTGAGTTTGTGTTGGTATTGAGGCATCGGAAGCAGTTTGGTTTGTGCAGATTGTGTTTTGGTAGTGGATTATTTTTTTCTTTATCTCTTTCTTTGATAGTGAGCCCACCTACAATGAGCATTCTGGCAGTGAGCCACCATTTGTAAAAATCACCTTAACCAGTATCACCTTAACTAATGTTTTATAAATTGAGAACTAACATTCTCTATGGTTTTTCCCTTCTTGGGTTTTCCATGTCATATTTGGTGTTCTTTGTGTGATTTGTTGTATGTTTTTATTTCATGCTATATTTATGTTACAAATTAATTATGTTGATTTGGATCCGAATGTGAAAATAATAAAATAAATTATTTAAGTTATCAACTAATTCAACCCCCCCTCCCTCTCAGTTGCCTGGATATTCATGTTAGAGTATTCGAGTATTTACTTGATTAATTAAACATTATTTGTTTAATTATTTAAGTTCCCTTTATCTCTTTTACACTTAAGCTAACTTTAGGTGCATATAATTAATTATTTTAATTAATAATTATGTGCAAACCTAGGTTTTCCCTTTTAGGGTTTCTTGACCTATTAAAGGTTGAGTTCTTTCTTTTCATTGTATGAAGAAGAATCACATTACATATTTTTGTGAATATTGAACTCTCTCTTTTTGAGCATATTCTCTATGTTTTTGTTTTTCTGTATTTGCTTCCTTGTTTCTCCTTGTAACAGGTTTTTCAGCGTGCAGAGATATTTGGGCTCCTGTGGTGTTGTATTTTCTCAACTCCTATATGGTATCAGAGCTTCTGATCTCCAGCTACATGTTCTTGTTTTGAGAATTTTTGGCTTTGAAAGCAGATCTGGGGTTTCAGAATTTTTTTATGCACCTAGGGTTTGACCTTTTTTCTGAGCACTTTGGGCCTAAACAGACCTCACCATCGTGCTCAAAAGGCCCAAAAACCCCTATGGTCATATAAAATTTGACCTTTTTTTACTCCTGAGCACCTGGGTGATTTTTTTTTCTCCCCACCAAGTCGTACAGCCCTGGCACGCATTTCAAGAAAATAATTCAAAAAGAAAAATTGCCTTTTTACAGCATGTAGGCCAGATTTTGATTTTTTATTAAAAAATCTTCAAAAAAATAAAAAAGGATAGGGTTTCCAAAAAAAAAGTTTTTGCAAAGTTTTTTGGGGGCCCTCACGGTATGCAAGGTACCGTGGGGCCCCTGCCATTTTGCAAACCCGTACAGTGTCGTCGGCGTCTTCCTTCGACCCCTGAACCCTGCCGACGCTAGCCTCCAGCTTCCCGGCCCCCAGCCCACAACCCCCGTCGCCCTCTCCCTGCCGACCCCCATTGTCCTCCGGCCCCCACCGGCAACGCCACCGACGGCCTCCGCTGCTTCCCGGTCGCCCGCCACTTGCGCCCGCCTTCTGCTGCGTTCCCCGACCGTCGCTACTGATCTCCCCACCATTGGAATCCACCTTTGGTCTCCGCCTACAGCTCTCGGCCCGGCCTCCTCTGCCACCCGGCCCACTTCGCCTCCCGGCCACCTAGCTCCACCGCCAGCTCGCTTCGCCCAGCCACTGGGGCGCCACCCGACCATCGGACCACCAAAGGGCCACCAGACCTCCTTTTTTGGCCTTTTTCAGGGGGGGTTTGGTTTTTTGGCTCTATCTTGGCATACGAAGACGTTTTTTCAAAAATGAATAGGCATCGGAAAGTTGGTTCTGAGCCCGACCTCTTGGTGTTGGTAATTTTTTCCAATTTTGCTGTTTGACTGTGTTTTTTTTTCCAGTCAAAGTGAGGTCTAGTTTTTACACTCTGGGAGCCATAAAATGAGCATCCGACCTCCTTGAAGATGAGAGGCTAAGCACAGATATGAGAATTTGAAAATGGAAGAAGAAGAGGACATACCTAGCTACTTTTAGAAGGTTGATAGTGCGCTAAATGAAATTAGAGAGCTTGGCAGAACTTTGTAAGATGGAGATATAATTGAGAAGATCTTGATGTTCCTACTGGAAAGTTACAGTAAAAAGATCTCGGCTATTGAAGAAACTTATGATCCAAAGAAGTTCACTAGAGAACAACTTTATGGTACTCTATCAACATTTGAGATAAGGAAGTTTGAAAAAGACAAGGCTAAGTCTGAGTCTACATTTAAAGCATATGAGGAAGATCCAAAAGATGTAAGTTCAGATGAGATGGAAGTGAACTTCGTGGGGAAACTGAAGAAAGCCACCAAAGCCACCAGCAAATACAAGGTAAGTACTAAATTGATCAAGATTTCAGAAGGGTTCGACTAACAATAATTTATATTTTAAAACTGATTCAAGTTAAATCCTAATTGTTGTAGTGTATGTTGATGATATAGTTTTTGAAGGAAATGAAGGTATGTGCAGAAAATTTGCTAATGAGATGCAGAAGGAATTTGAGATGTCCATGATTGGTGAGTTAAATTTCTTCCTTGGTTTGCAAGTTAATTAGAGTGACAAAAGAATTTTCATTTCTCAGTCTAAGTACATCAAGGTATTGTTGAAGAAGTTTGGGTTAAAGAACTCCAAACCAGTGTGTACACCTATGACCATCAGATACAAGTTGACAAAAAGATGATAAGTCCCCTAAAGCAATGCAAGTTAGTACATATCAATGATTGGAGGATTGTTATATTTGACTGCTACCAAACCGAACATCATGTATGCAATTTACTTGGCAACAAAATTTCAACAAGAACCAAAAGAGTCCCATGTTGTCGTAGTGAAAAGAATTTTCAAATATCTAAAAGGAACATAGAAGTTTGGTTTGTGGTACCCTAGAATTTCAGCTTTCACTCTGACAGCTTTACTGATGCAAATTGGGCTGGAATTGTTGACTCAGTCAAGTAAGAAGTAGGATTCGGTCTCTTTATCTACATCTGAATTAGAATAAATTGCAACATCTTCATGTTGCACACAGATTCTATGGATAAAGAAGACTTTGAATGATATTGGTGTAACATTCAATGAACCTATCTCTATTATGTGTAATAACACTAGTGCAATAAACATTTCTAAGAATTTGGTACAACATTCTAGAAAAAAGCATATATCCATTCGGTATCACTTCTTGAGGGAAAAGGTGTTGGATGATGAAGTAAAAATTGAGTATGTACCTGCAAAGGAGTAGATTCCAGATATCTTCATGAAGGCATTGTGTAAAGATACTTTTGAGCATCTTTGACAGAAGTTAGGGGTATTACCCCTTTCTAGTTTGAACTAATGTGCAATTAGATGTGCATTGGTTCAATGAGCAGCTTGCATTTTTCTTATCTGGATTGATGCTTGGGTGCTTCCTCTTAAGGGGATCAAGAATGATTTTCATAGGGGGAGTTAAGCCTTCCTTTTTCATTCTTGTCAAAGGGGGAGATATTTTGAGTTTTAGTGATTTTTCAGGTTATTCAGTTGTAAGGATTGTTTTTTGTTTGTTGTTGATGGATGTTGCCATCAATGAGAAAGGGGGAGATTGTTGTAGATGTGATTATTGCAGATGTAATGGTGATGTTAAGTGGTTTTCATTGATGTCAACCTATTGGTTGGCATTGATGTCACTATTGTTCTTGGTGTTGGTGATCCAGAATTGTATTCTCAAAAATTTTTGTGGTCCGGAATATATGTTGGTGATCCGGACATTTCAAGTTATTGGATATGGTGTCGATTGATGGTATTCATGTGTATCTTGGTTCTATTCTTATTTTTGTTTCTTTGGGAGATAGTGTTTGGGTCTGGATTAAGTCCAAAATTTGAGGATGTGCAGTGGCTTGTGGTGTAGTGTATCATGGCTTTTGGGTCCAAAATTTGTAATGATTATAACATGTTGATTTGACTGTTGATGTGTGTTGTGGTATGGTCTACTACTCATTCCTTCCTACCACTGGAATGTTTAGTGTTGACTTATTTTAGATCTCTGCCTTGGTCGATTTGGAAGATTATGTTTCTCGGAAGATAGTATATATATGAGAGTGATCTAATTGAGTTAGATATAGCAAAAGTGTGACATTATTTTGAAGATATGGGAGATTTGAAATGAAAGATCTGACTGTTGGTGATGTGAGCGATTATGTTGGTATTGAGGCACCTAAAGCAATCTGGTTTGTGCAAATTGTATTTCAGTGGTGGATTATTTCTTTTTTTCTCTCTTTCTTCGATAGTGAGCCTTTTTCTGGACAATGAGCCCACCTGCAGTGAATATTCTAGCAGTGAGCCACCCTTTCTAAAAATCACCTTAACTGGTGTTACCTTAATCGATGTTTTATATTGAGAACTAACATTCTCCATCGGTTTTCTCTTCTTGGGTTTTTCATGTCATATCTAGTGTTATTTGTATGATCTGTTGTATGTTTCTATTTTTATGCTATATTTGTGTTAATTAATTCTGTTTGTCTGGATTCTAATTAGAAAAGGATAAAAGAAATTATTTTTAGTTATCAACTGATTCACCCTCCCCCCCTCTTAGTTTCTCATATATTCAACATATAATATTTAGAAAAGGGATTCTTAAAAAAATGAATGAATGTCAAAGATTATTGGTGTAGATATGAGTGGCAACATAGGGGTTAACCACATGTGCATGGATTTGTATGGATCAATGGAACTCTCAATATGGACAACACTAATTGGTCAAATGAGGAAGAATAAAAAAATGTTGAGAAGTATTTTCATTGTATTATTCATGTATGGAATCCTAGAGAAGACCCGCATCAAAGAAATATACAGGCATGTTCAATAAATATTTAGACATACATATCTATAATATTATATGCAACTAACTATATATATAGTTAACAATAAGACTGATATATTAAAAAAAAAAAAATTCAATTATAGGCATTCCAAAATTATCTCCAACATCCATGTCTCAAAAATACAGCACAACTTGCAGACATGGATATTGACCTTGACTATGAATAGATATTAAACAATGTAGAACAAAACATAGTTTCAAGGGAGGGTGCATTGCAGGTAATTATTTTATCGTATCATTTTTATATCAAAATTATATATTAAGAAAAAATATATATATGGTTGATTGATATTAATTATAGGTATAATGCTCCTTGGCCATTAAATTTGCAATGATCAAAATTTTATTAAGGCATAAAAATAGGCAAGAAAAAAATTGAACTGGCAATAAATGATGACAGAGTAAATTCACATAATCATCACATACTACAATTATGAAGAAAAAATATAGATTGGCAGTTCGTTCTTTCCAAACATGCAATAATCAAATACATTGAAAACTTTGCAATAGAAGATTCAAAAACAAACCACCAAATGTTGGTGTGTCTTTCAAACATGGAGAACCCTAATGATTTAGTTGTACATGCATACAGAAGACTTCTGACACAAATTGTTATAGAAAGAAATATTGGAGCGCAAGAAACATGTCATATGCTTTTAGAACTTTTGTTGACAAAGAGCAGTAGAAGATTTGTTAATCTCAATGTTTCTCATGAAGTGTTCAAACCTTTAACAGTGAATAATGTTGAGAACAGTGATGAGAAAACAAAATATTTCATTGATGGATATAAAAGGCCTCTTTGTGTGGAAGGTGTTACATTAATTGATGCGGCTAGATCGTGGATATATAATCCTAAAAATTAAGAGACGACAAATGGGAGTCAAGAGAAAAAACAAGCATTGTTAGGGTTTTTCTTAGGTTTGTATCCATTCTTTCACGTGAGTCCGATAAATGGATTGACTTCTATTTTTTAGAGTTATTATTGTACAAGCCATTATGTGACATAGAAAGGGATATTGATCAAGATAATAACTCAGTGGTAGAAAAGTGGGACTCATTAAATTATAATGTTTGGTATGTGCAATGAACAACAACTACAGAAAATGTTGAAAACAAAGTGATTCTAAAATTTTAAGAAAATGAAGTTGTTCAAGGAAATACCATAGAGCATGAATGAGAAATTATATCTAAATTGCATAATGATCAAAATATGCAAGTTTCTAAAATAGAAATATTGGACAAAAAAAACATTGAAAAAAATATGGATTGGTCTAATGAATATAAAGGTGAAGAGCACATAATTCAAGCAATCAATTTCATGATAAACATGAAGCATCATGGATGTCTCATATTTGATGATATACCACAATGCATCAACTACACAACACTCCGTGATAAAAAAACAAAAGGCAATCAACATAATTATGACACACTACCAAGTAATCAAAATGGAATGCATTTGTTCATGATAATTCAAGGAATAACAGGAACAAAAAGCCACATCTAATTAGTGTCATTAATCAAGCTCTTCAAAATGCAATAATGTCATGTCCTTCTCTGCTTCTATTAGTTGCACCAACAGGAGTTGTTGCCTTCAATATAGGAGCCTCAACAATTCACTCAAAATTGAGAATCTCAATGAGATATTTGTCAACTAGAAGGAAAAAAGACAAGTTTTTTAAAATAAATGACATATATCAAATACACTTTGATTGATGAAATAAGTTTCATTGGTCAGAACATGCTGGAAAATATAGATTCTTGGCTCAGACAGGCATTCCCACAAAGTGTAGACATAAGTTTTGCAGGCATACCATTATTACTACTAATGGCAACTATTTTATATAATATTTAATATCTCATTTATACTAAATTGATATAATATTAGTACACAATTTGAAAATATTTTTTATTGGTTATCTTTCAGGTATATCTATGATTTTGGTTAGAGATTTGGGTCAGTTACCTCCAATCAATGATAGACCGACATATGATAACAATAGACGAGAAAATTTATTATGGGAGAAATTCAAAACTGTGGTCACTTTAGACAAAATATTCAAACAAGATGGAGAAAACATCCAATGACCAAGATGTTATCAACTTTTGACAAATCTAAGACATGCAAACCCAAAAATTAATGATTGGGAGTTGTTTATGATTGGAATCCCTATTAGTTTAAAAGATACAAGCAATGAGGAGTTTGACAATGTCGTCCATTTGTTCTCCACAAATGACAATGTTCATAATCAAAGCAAGAGAATGTTATATTCCTTGAAGCAACCAATTGCATGTGGTGTTGCAACAAAGACAAGAAGTTTCAATACAATAAAAGATTGTTCAAATGATGATCATGATCTAGAGTTATTGATCAGTAAAAATTCAAGGGTTATATCGACTTCAAATCTTTGGATAGAGACAGGTCTTGTAAATGGAATTATGAGGTATATTTGAAAGATTGTCTACAAATCAGAAAGTGTTCCCCCTAAACCACCTACATATGCGATGGTTGAATTTGACAATTATTTTGAAATGTCATTTGATCATCATCATCCAAATACAATTCCAATAACAACAATATAGAGGGGCGGAACACTTCAATTACCATTAAGATTGACATGGGCATTGACAATACATAATCTCATGGATTGACTCTTTCAAAAGCTACAGTTGATATAGGACCAGGAAAAAGAACATGATTAACATTTGTTGCAGTATGTCATGTCAAGTCTCTAGAAGGTCTTAGAATAATGCTAGCATTCACATATGACTACTATGAAAAAATAAAAAATAGCAAACAAATTTCCAAGCAGAAAGCTGAAAAAAATACTCAAATTTTTCAGAAGATGATTTGATGTTATATATTTTTCTTCAAATTTGATTCAATTAGAGATAATTAAATTTATTTTTACATGTTTTTTAAAAAAATGTTCTTTATTTTAATTTTTTTGAAGAAATGTTGTCCAAAAATCTAGAGGGAAAATAGTTAAAAATTTATGCACAACATAGTTGTGTAGAATTTTTATAGGAAATAAAATCGAGATTTTGTTTACATATTTTAGAATATCAATTAGTAGTTTATAAAAGTGTTAAAACAAGAAGTTGGATTATTGTTGATGAATTACTAAAAAACTATATTTTTTTATTTTTTAAATTATGTATTCAAATTTGATTTGAACATGCTTATAATTTCATAACCTAAGAAATCAAAAGGTATAGTCAATTTACAAGTATAATCGATTGAGAATATTTGTGTCGTCTATTAGGACGAACAAGACATTTTCTTGAGCTTTTTTAATGCAATTTTAGAAATGAATAAATATTAGTGGAATATTTTTTACTCCTCTACAAGGTGATTCCACCAAAAGATTGTGATTGCAATCTTCTCAAAAATTGAACATATAAAAGTAGAAAGTTCATTTCTTATCTGGAAAGCAATGATGTCATATAAATATTATTGCAGTTTCCTAAATGAATATATAAAAGTAAAACATTTTTCATCTATCATATTTTCATTTTTATACTCTATCACCATGTGGAAGGTGTCGACAAATAAGCATATTTACATTCTACCACCAAAATGGGATTGCCCAATCTTAGGGCCAATTGATTCCATTGCATTGGCACACATTTTCTCTATTCATTGTCTATGTGTTGAAAAATGCTTCGAGTTCATATTAGGTGAAGACTTTCTTCAAAATGATTGTAACACAATCTGATAGTCTAATGTGATGTCATGCTTCTTATCAAATTTCATGGACTTGATTCACAATTCAGAATTTGTGAAAAAGTTAGCACATGCATAGATTAAAGATTATTTTCTTCCATCAGTTGGTTACAATGAAGCTATTGGTGCTTATGATGCAACTAAACGTGATTCTTTTTTGGGGGGTCTATTCTCCCATGAAATGTTGAAAGAAAGTGATGCAGCTTCTTGTGTTTACAACGCTCTACAAATGATCTTGAACAATAATTGTCAACTGGTTTAAACACATGTCCTAAAAGCACATAGTGCCCAGTTGGGCCATCATCTAACAACTAGACATTGAAATGTCTTCAAAGCACATATGTTTTATATACACATTTTCCCTCAGCCAACTGCTATATCTTCAGTAGCCACATCAACTTTATAAGCAAAACCTCCAATAGAAAATGTCAATATTTCATCCTCTTCCTCTTCCTCTGCAAACTCTTTCTAATTTGCAACTCCACCTTTATAGTTTATTTATGTTAATGGTTTATTATCATATTTGCAAAACTATGTACTTTTCTATGTTTACAACTTATTTCTTACAATATTAATGTTTTATTATCGTATCTACAAAATTTTGTATTTTTCTATGTTTACTACTATGAGTCATTCTTAGTTGCATTACAAGTCATCATTTGTAGTTGAAAATGGTACAATTTATTTTTTATAATGTTATTTTTCATTATATATCTATGTATTTAAAAACTAGAACTAAACTAAAACTATGTGGACAAAAAAATTATACTAACAATTCTGATTTCCTCTAGGTTTAACTTGATGAATAGTTGACAACACTGATTTTAATTTTTCATTATGTATCAAACTTAATACATTAAATGCATAAGCTTCTCTTATATAGTTTTTGTAATCATGATTTTTTTGGATTCAAGTTTGTTAGTGACAATTCATCTAAAAAATGGAGGTGAACATAGGAATGAAGGTGGAGGTGTGTAGTGAAGAGGAGAGATTCGAAGGAGCTTAGTTTGAAAGAATTATCATTGGATTTCACAATAGCGGTTATGGGAAGCGTACATTCTTTTTTGAATATGACAAATTCATTACAAAGAATTTGAATAGAGAGGCATTGGTGGAGGAGGTATGTTTGAAAAATATGAGACCCATTCCACCATACAAGAAGATGTCCATTGACTGCTCACATGGCTTCACAGTAGAGTCTGACACTAATTATTAGTGGAGGGTATTATTATTAGTGGAATGAGCTCTTTCAAATCTACTTTCCTAACATGAATACTATCAAAGCTTATCCCCACTCTGACCTACACCCTGCTCAAAAGTGGATCAAAGGACAATGGACACAATTGCAATGGGACCTTCAACAAATCTTTATGTAACGGGACCTTAAGAAAATCCAAAGAAATTCATGGATAGATGAATTCAGTCATCTAGATATAATAATTATGCAACTCACAATTATGGACATATTAGTTCACTCATCCAACTATAATAATGGCTCTAGCTCACAATTATAGATTATATTATATTGTTTTACTTAGTTATTGCTTAGTTCATTTAAAAAATTATCTTCAAATTTTGGTTAAGGTCATGGTCAGGGTTTGAAATAAGGTTAGTATAGCAATTATAGATTATATTAAATTCTAATCTTAACCCTTATACTAACCCTATCTCAAACCCTAACCATAACCTTAACCATAATTTGAAGATAATGTTTTACATGAACTAAGCAATAACTAAGTGAAATAATATAATATAATCTATAATATGTCCATAATTGTGAGCTACATAATTATTAAAGTTGGATGAATAAACTCATCTATCAATACATTGGCTTCAGATTTTTTTAAGGTCTTGTTACCGAAAGATTTGTTGAAAGTCTCATTGTAGTTGTGTTCAATGTCCTCCAATCCACTCTTAAACAAGGCATAGATCAAAGTGAAGATAAGTTTTGATAGTATGAGTATCAAGAAAGCAGATTGAAAGAGCTCCTTCCCATCAAAAGGTGATAGAAATTTGTTGAGAATAATACCCCTCCACCAATAATCAATGTCAAGTTCTTCTACTGTGAAGTCAGGTGAGTAGTCATGGACATCTCCTTGAATGGTGGAATTGGTCTCATTTTTTTCAAACACACATTCTCCTCCAATGCCTCTCCATTCAAATATGTTGTAATGAAATTGTCATATTCAAAAAAGAATGTACACTTCTTATTACTGTCATTGTGAAATCTAATGATAGTTCCTTCAAACCATCTTCTTTGAATCATTTCTCTTCACTACACACCTCCACCTTCATTCCTATGGTCACCTCCATTTTTCTGATGAATTATCGCTAACAAAATTGAATCCAAAAAAATCATAATTACAAAATCTATATAAGAGAAACTTATGCATATAATGTATTGAGTTTAATACATACTGAAAAATTAAAATCACTGTGACATCAACTATTCGTCAAGTTATAACTAAAGGAAATCGGGATTGTTAGTACAAAATTTTTGTTCACATACTTCTAGTTTTAATACATAGATATATAATAAAAAAATAACATTGTAAGAGTACCATTTTCAACTACAAATGATGACTTGTAAGGCAACTAAAAAGGGCTCATGGTAGTAAACATAGAAAAGTACAAAATTTTACAGATACGATAGTAAGCCATTACCATTGTAAAAAACAAGTTGTAACATTTTTAAAAGATGATGTAGTCAATCGACAAAAATATATTCATAGTAGTAGACATAAAAAAGTACATAGTTTTGCAAATATATGATAGTAAACCATTAACGTAAATAAATTATAAAAGTGAAGTTGCAAATTAAGAAAAGCTTGGAGAGTAAGGGGATGAAGCATTAACATTTTTTAGTGGATGTTGTGCTTGTAAAATTGATGTGGCTATTGAAGATAGAGAAGTTGGCTAAGGAAGAATATGTGTATATAAAAACATCATTACTTTATCTAGTTGTTAGGTGATGTCCCAACTAGACACTATGTGCTTTTAAGGCATGTGTAAAAACCAATTGACAAATATTGTCAAGGTCATTTGTAGAGCATTGTAAACACAAACAATTGCATCACTTTCTTTTAACATGTCATGGGATAATAAATCTCCCAAAGGAGTACCACACTTAGTTGCATCATAAGCACCAATAGCTTCATTGTAACCAACTGATGAAAGAAAATAATATTTAATATATGTATGTGATAAACTCATAAATTCTGAATTGTGGACCAAGTCCATGCAGCTTAATAAAAAACATGACATCAAATCAGAGTTTCAGATTGTGTTACAATCATTTTGAAGAAAATATTTGCCTAAATAGATAAAATCGATGTCAATGTAGTGGAATCAATTGGCCCTAGGATTGGACAGTCCCATTTGGTGGTTGAATGTAAATACACTTATTTGTCAACACCTTGCACATTCTAATAGTGTATAAAAATGAAAATATGATAAGTAAAATAAATATTCTACTTTTATATATTCATTTAGGAAACTACAATAATATTTATCTTGTGGCATTGCCTTCCAGATAAGACATGAACTGTCTACTTTTATATATTCAATTTTTTAGAAGATTGCAATCACATTCATTTAGTGGAATCACTTTGTAGATAAAAAGTAAAAAACATTCTACTATTATATATTCATTTCTAAATTTGAATTTAAAAATGTCAATAAAATGTCCCTATTAGTTATAATGGTAATGAAAAAAATGAAAACATTAAATCTATCTTGGCATAAAATAATAACTTTCATGTTTATATAGTAGAAAAATCAACTTAGTTTGTCAAATTAAAAACAAATAAGAAGATAAGAGACTTAACTTAGAAGACAAAAATATTCTCAATCGATTATACTTGTAAATTGACAATACCCTTTGATTGCTTAAGTTGTGGAATAATAAGCATGCTCAATTCTAATTTGAATGCATCTTAAAAACAAAATATAATATTTTATTAATTCGCCAACAATAATCAAATTTCTAATCTTAACATTTTTATAAACTACTATTGACATTCATAAAATATGTAAACAAAATCCCTATTTTTTCTTCTATAAAACTTCTACATAACTATATTGTGCAAAAAAATTTAATTAATTTTTTAACATTTCTTTAAAAACATTTAGAAAAAATATTAATTATCTCTAATTCAAGTAAATTTGAAAAAAATATACAACATCAAATTATCTTCTCAAAATTTGAGTTTCTTTTTCTTCAACTTTTTGCTTGGAAAGTTGTTTGTCATTTTTCATTTTTCATAATGGTCATATGTAAATGGTGGCATTATTCTAAAACCTTCTAGACACTTCACACGAGATACTGCAACAAATGTCAATCTTGTTCTTTGTCTTGGTCCTATATCAATTGTAGCTTTTGAAAGTGTCAATCATTTAGATTTATGTATTGTCAATATCCATGTCAATCTTGATGGTAATTAAAGTGGTCTACCCCTCTTTATTGTTGTTATTGGAATTTTATTTGGATGATGATGATCAAATGGTATTCCAAAATAATTATCAAATTCAACCATCACATATGTAGGTGGTTCAGGTGAAGCACTTTCTGGTTTGTAGACACTCTTTTGAATATAACCTACAACTTCATTTACAAAGCATGCCTCTATCCAAAGATTTTAAATTAGCATCGCCCTTGAATTCTTACTGATCAATAACTCTAGATTGAGTTCATCATTTGAACAATGTTATGTTGTATTGACATTTTTTGTCTTTGTTGCAACACTACATGCAACTAGTTGCTTCAAGGAATATAACATTCTCTTGTTATGATTATGAACATTGTCATTTGTGGAGAACAAATGGACGGCATTGTCAAACTCCTCATTGCTTGCAACATTTAAACTAATAAGGATTCTCATCATAAGCAACTCCCAATCATTAATTTTTGAGTTTGCATCTCTTAGATTTGTCAAAAGTTGACAAAATTTTTGTTGTTAGATGTTTTCTCCATATTGTCTGAATATTTTATCTAAAATGACCACAGTTTTGAATTCCTCCCATAATAATTTTTCCCATCTATTGCTATCATATGTCAGAACTGATCCAAATCTCCAACCAAAATCATAGATATATCTGAAAGATAATCAATAAAAATTATTTTCAAATTACATACTAATATTATATCAATTTAGTACAAATGAGTTATATTAAATATTATATAAAATAGTTGTCATCAATAATATTAATGCTATACTTGCAAATCTTATGTCTATACTTTGTGAGAATGCCCCTTTGAGCTAAAAATCTATATTTTGCAGCATGTTCTGACTAATGAAGTTCATTTCATCAATAAAAATATATTTGATATATGTCATTTCTTCTTGAAAATTTGTGAATCTTGTTCCTTCTAGTTGACAAAAATCTCTCATTAAGATTCTCAATTTTGAGTGAAGTGTTAAGGCTCCTATATTGAAGGCAACAACTCTTGTTGGTGCAGGTAATAGAAGCGAAGAAGGACATGGCATTGGTGCATTTTGAAAAGCTTGATTAATGGCACCAATTAAATATGACTTTTGTTTCCTATTATTTTTTGAACTATCATGAATAAAGGCCCTCCATTTTTATTACTATGGTAGTGTGTCATAATTATGTTGATTGTGTTTTGTTGTTTATCACTAAGTGTTATGTACTTGATTCATTGTGGTATGCCATCAAATATGAGACATCCATGATGTTTCATGCTTCTTATGAAATTGATAGGTTGAATTGTGTGTTATTCACTCTGATATTCATTAGACCAGTCCATATTTTTGTTAATGTCTACTCTATCCAACATATCTATTTCAGAAACTTGCATATTTTGACCATTATGCTATCTAGATATAATCTATCATTCATGCTCTATAGTGTTTCTTTGAATAGCTTCATTGTCTTCAATTTCATAATCACTCCAGTGTTTTCGATATTTTATGTAGTTGTTGTTCGTTGCACATGCCAAGCATTATAATTTAATGACTCCCACTTTTCTATTATTGAGTTATTAACCCGACCAATATCCTTTTATATGTCATAGAATGGCTTGTACAACAATAACTCTGAAAAACAGAAGTCAATCTATTTATCAAACTCGCGTGAAAGAATGGATACAAACATAGGAAAAACTTTGACAATGGTTTCTCTTTCCCTTGGTTCCCATTTGTTGTATTTTCTTCTTTTAGGATTATATATCCATAATCTAATGGCATCAATTAATGTGACACCTTCCATACAAAGAGGCCATCTTTTATATCCATCAATGAAAGATCTTATTTGTTCATCATTGTTCTCATTATTCATTGTTACAGATTTGAACACTTCACAAGAGACATTTAGATTAGATAATCTTCTACTGCTCTCCATCAATAGAAGTTCTATAAGAATTTGACATGTTTCTTGAACTCCAATGTCTCTTTCTATAACCATTTCTATTAGAAGCCTTTTGTATGCTCGTGCAACTAAATCATCAGAATTTTCAATGTTTGAAAGATGCATCAACATCTACTGGAATGTTTCTGAACTTTTCTCAGTTTTTGTTGCATACTTTGCAATGTACTTGATTACTACATGTTCAAAAAAAACAAGCTACCAATCTATATTTTCTCTCCATAATTACAGTATGTGACGATTATGTAAATTCACTCTATCGTCATTTCTTGTCAGTTCAATTCTTTTCTCACCTGTTTCTATGTCTTCATACAATTTTGATCCCTTCAAATTTAATGGCCAAAGAACATTATACGTATAATTAATATCAACCACCTATAATTAATATCAACCAATCATATATTTTATTTCTTATTTAATATACAATTTTGATATATAAATATTACTTGATAAAATAATTACTTGCAAACCATCCTTGTTTTTTTCGTAGGCATGCACCATTCTTACAAACTATGTGTCATTCTACATAGTTTGATATCTCTTTATATTCATGATCAATATCCATGTCTACAAGTTGTGTTGTATTTTTGAGACATGGATGTTGAAGATAATTTTGAAATGCCTACAATTGGAAATAAAGAAAATTATATATCAATTTTATCATTATAATTAAGTTCATATAAAATTATAGATATGTATGTCTAAATATTTATTGAACATGCCCATATATTTATTTGAAGTGGATCTTTTCTAAGACTCCATGCATGAATAATATAATGAAAATATATCTCAGCACTTTTTCATTCTTCCTCATTTGACCAATCAATGTTATCCATATTGGGAGCTTCATTGATCCATACAAATCCATGCACATGTGGTGAACTCATATGTTACCACTCATATATACACCAATAAGCTTTGTCATTCATTCCTTTTTCTAGAATCCCTTCTCTGAATATTGTATGCCTTAAATTCATGTAATGTGCAACTATATAAAGAGTCAATAACATTCCACTTTCTCCAATTTTGAGCTTCTCGTGAAGTGGTTGAGGATGTTCCTGCCATTAATGCATGAAAATCGTGTCAATACATATCTACTACACTTAAAGTGAAGAATATTGTAGGAGAGCCAATTTGGTGTAGCATGTTTGTTAATTCTGCAAGATATTTAGCCCAATATGATCTTGTGCCCCTCAAAGTTTTTTTTTGATTGATATATGTCTTTATATTGATATTTTAAAAGGAAATACATTATCAGTAGAGTAAAAAAATTATGCAATCTATCAAAGCAATCCTCATTCCAGCTATACCAAACAATAGTTGAAACATCTACATTTCACCACGTTACTACATAGAGAAACAAAACTAACTTTCCTTAATAGCTTTTCCTTTGCCAACCACTAGCTTTATCTAACCGACCATGGATTTCAATCAAGTTGCATCATCTCTGTGACCTAAGGATTCACCTATCAATAGAGCATGAATTGACTTGCTCTTTATCGACACCACTAGCCTACCTTGTTTGCATTTTGAAGGTTGAAGCCGTCATCCTCAATGTTGGTTGCTCCACATGCAGCCCCCATAATTCCAGCTCTTCCCTAATGTTATGTGCATGCTTAGCCCTTAAGTAATCCTTGACACCATTCATTCTAATTTGGGTTGAGGCCCTACGCACCACCTTGTTACAATTGGCACTCCAAAGAAGGAATGAACTCACTCACATGCAGCCAATCACCACCAGGGAAAACAAAACATTCATCATCTCTTGCCATACCCATGAATCTCTCCAAGCCCCTACACCATTCCTCTTTGACATAATTGCTAATCAACCATTTCACCATGTCTTTGGACTCCAATTCAAAACACCATACCAGAAACATTGTAGCTATATCTGCATTGGTTCAGTGGTGCAACTAAGCATTCATATATTCCTCTCCCAGAACGATTTTATCTCTAATCAAGAAATCAGGGTCTTCAAACTTAAAAACATCTGATAGACGCTCATCCGAAATGCGTCCCCAAAAGGCTACCATGGGTTTTAACGCCTTAGATATATATGCTACACAGCTCGATGCAATTACCTCCCATTAAATAGTCTATCTCACAAATTTTACAGAGTGTCTACTTCAACTTATTCAAAATTTAAATCGAGTCACCTCATTTGCCAACTTGTCCTGCCACCTCAACCCCCGATGATTGGATCCCATCCTCCAACTCCTTCAAACCCCTCCAATATTCTAGTCGTATGGGTGGATAATCCACAATTTGTTCTCACCTTCTTGGAAGTCGAAATCTAGGTTTGCACATTCATTTGCCCCTTTGTTACCATCTATCAAAACATGGGAAACCTTATATCTTTGGAATGTGGAGAGGAGACTTATAATATGTTGAATGTCACGATCGAGCTTCTAATTTTCAGCCTTGCCCCTTAGTATAGCATGTACAATAATCTAAGAATCTCCTTCGAGATGTAGAATCTCCACCCCCATCCCACTTGTCAATTGGACTGTCAAAAGGGTTGTATTGACTTCAGCTCTGTTGTTGGATCCCACACCTAGACAATGGCTACACCTAGCAATAATTTGGCTTTGAAAATCTCTTGCCACACATCCAGAACCAGATGGGCCAAGACTATCCCTAGTAGCACCATCAAAATTTACCTTGATCCATCCCTACTCTGGTGGTAACCATTTTGTTGGACTAGCACCATTTTTTGAATGATTAACCCTTTGAAGCCCATTAACAGGCCTAAATTTAATGAGGGGCCAATGTGCTTGAATCTTACTATCCATCCAATTGTAAGGATGTTTGCTTACATTCACTTTAGACGATGTTGAGCTAACCATTTCTGAGATGGAACGTTCTATTCTACTCCACAGTCGATCTTCATTTTCTTCCTTCTCTTGGAAAATGTCTATGTTTCGTTCCTTCCACACCTCCCATATCAAAGCTGAAGGGGAAATGTTTCAAATTCTTGAATAAACATATTTGCTCTCTCCTATTCTCTAGGTTTGAAACCATGATTTTATGTCAGCAGTCAAAGGGGGGCACCAATCCAGTCTACTTAACAATTTCAGGGAACATTCACGGGCAATAGAGAAATCAAGCAAGAGATGATTTTCAACTCCCATATCTTTCCTCCACATGATGCACCTAAAGGGACTCACAAACCCTAGTTTGTTTAATCGGACTCCTGTAAGAATTCTACCTCTCAAAGCTAGCAAAGCGAAAGATCCTGCTTTTTGAAGGCACTTGGCATTCCAGCACAAGTAATATGGTCATTTTTCTTCTGCCAACTCTGAATCAAGCAATTTTTACCCAATTTTGACTAAGTACTTACTACTTTTTGATCTGCACCAAATCAGCATACCCTCCTCTTTTGAAATCTTAATGTATTTATGATTCAACATTTCTCTGAACAGATATTCTAGGGCTATGTCCAAATTTAATTCTTCGAGGTCCTTCCACCTCCATTTGGCAATTCCTTGATGATCTTCCCTAACCATGTAATCTGCCACCTTAGTTCCCCACCTCCTTTTTGCAACAATTATGATCTCCTGCCATGACTCGCCCATCTTTAGGTTTGGAAGCCCCTCCCATGAGTTGATCTAGAAATTTGTATTTCTCCCATTGCCAAGTTTCCATGAGAGATGATCAAGTATCACTTGACAATCCTACAGTCCAACAAAAAATTCCAAATGGTTGATCCTCTACACGGATTTATCACCATCAAAATTCTTTCTACATTTTGATTATCTAAGTATTTATTTGACAAGATTCTTGCCCAATTCTGATTTGGATTGGAATACATACTCCAAACCAATTTCACTCTCATGTAGCTTCATTTACCAAGTTCCAAACTCTTATACCAGCACCCCCTGATTTCTTGGGCTTACCAAGTTCCAAACTCTTATACCAACACCCCACAATTTCTTGGGCTTACATATCTTATTCCAAGCCAAAAGTGGGATTTTATCCTTATCATGGTTGTCATTCCAGATTAAATTCCCATTCCCCTTTCTAGGATCCTTGTTATCTTTTTTGGAATTTTCAAACCCGACATTGAGAATAAAGGAATAGTTGAGAAAATCGATTTCAACATAATAATTCTACCTAGCGAAGTCAACCACTTGCTTTTCCATCCTTTGAGATGACCCAAGAAATTCTCTACAAGTTTATTCCAAAGATTTGTTCTATTAGATCCTACAAACAAAGAAATATCCAGAAACTTCCCTTGTAACCTCCCCATTCTTATTCCCATGACCCTTACAATTTCTCTCTAAACATCCATATGTGTGTTCAAACAATAGAATTCCAACTTATGCCAATTAACTGATTCGGATTACTCTAGCTTCCCTTGTAATGGCCTCTCCCATTAGTAGTGTGTCATCAGCAAATTGAGTGTGTGTTACTGCCTCCACCCAACGCGCTACCTTAATACCTTTCCATCTACCACTTTCTCTGCATTTGCTAATCATTCTTCCCAAAGCTTCAACCATAATTACAAATAGGAAGGGGGATAATGGGTCACCCTATCTAATCCCTCTAGAGGTGGAGAAAAACCTTGTGGACTTATGTTAAATAGCACATATATACACAGAGTGGATATACAACTCTTGATCTATTTAATCCACTAGGGATGGAAACCAAACTGATTCATGACTTTTTGAGTAGAAAAATCTAGTTCACATCATCATAAGCTTTCTTTACATCTAATTTAATAAGCATTATGCTGGTCTTTGCTTGTCTTATTGAGTGGATCACCTCATGTGCAACTATGATTCCTTCTACAATAGATCTATTCAGTGTGAAACTGCTTTGTATCATAGGGAGAATGCATTTTAATCTATTTGTCATGACTTTCACTATGATTTGGTAGGTAGTATTGCACAAGGAAATTGGACGCATGTCATCAAAAGTCTACACTGCTTCTTCTTGGGGATGAGTGTTATCAAAGTATTATTTAGCTCCTTTGACACATCTTTTTTATCTCGATTCCTCTACCATTTCTCATAGATATGTTTTAGTGATATCCCAAAATTTTTGAAAAAAAGATGGGGGGAAACCATCCGAACTCAGCAACTTGCAACTTGTCTCTCCCTCCATAGAAAATAAAGATTGGTTTACCTCTTCCAAAGAAACTTGTTGAATAAGCCTGGCATTATGTTGTTTTGTGATCAAATGAGGAATATAGTCAATAATTTCTCCATCTCTCTCCATAGGATCAACATTATCCACATACAACAGATTTTTTGAAGTAGGATATTGCCTCTTTGTTGATGTATTCCATGTTAGTAAGATTCCCTGCATATTCTTAATTTCACTATTTTATTGATCCTTCTTCTAGCATTTGCAGAGATGTGGAAGAACTCGGTATTATGACCCCCTCCCATCGTCAGTACTCCTTCAATTTTTTATGATAATTATATATTTCCTCTTGCAAGAATCTCCACTAGTTGTTGATGTAGGGTCTTCTCTTTCTAAAACTCCACCTTTGTCATCCCCTGTTGAATGACCTTTTCATTTACCTTTGCTAGCTCCATTTTTATTATGATCTTTTCTGCAAAGATATTGCCAAAATGTATTCAATTCCATTCTTTCAATTTCCCTTTAATAAATTGCAATTTTTTCTACCGCAACTACTTTGGTTCCAAAACCCTAAGGTGCTTCAATCCACCATTGTTCGATAACATCACATCCTTCAATTTCTCATCCTGTAGCCACATTTTCTCAAACTTGAAAGAACATCTTAAAGGAACCAAATCACATTGGAAGAGTAGAGAAATGAGAAAGTGATCCGACCCAAAGTAGGGGAGGATCAATGCTTCCCATTAAACTTGAGTGTTATTCTAATTTTCTAACAGTAGGAAGCAGTCCAGTTTCTGAGATATGTTTATGTTCCCCATTTGTTTGTTTGTCAAGTGCAACTACCATTCCTGAACTTAGGTTCTATCAACTCATTATTTATTATAAATTATTGGAAATCTAGTTGTTGTTTATTTACCCCCTGACCCCTCCAATCTTTTCCAAAGGGTTCCTTATAGCATTGAAATCACCTCCTAATATCACATGATAATTATCCAATGAAAAAAAACTAAGATTTAGGATCATACCTCCTCTAAGATTAGAGACCATACCTCCTCTTTTGTTGGACCATAGACATTCACAAGGATGAATTCTCTATTTTCCATCAAAGCTTTAATCCTCACTAATAACCAAAATATATTCTAAGCTAACGGTTCCCCTTTAATCAATTGTGATTTCCATAAAACCCCCAAACCTCTTGAGGCCCCTTCTACTTCCACAAAGGACCCTTGCCATGTCTGCCAACCCTTCTAAAAATCCTTGATGTCTTCCACCATCAACTCTGTTTCTTGAAACATAAGAAATTTCGAGTGTGCCTGATCAACACCCTTTTTTATTAGATGCCTCTTGTTCACGCATAACTTTTCTTCAAAGGAAAAAAAATTAATGTCTCCTAGGCCAATATCTCAAAATGTTTTGGTAGAGTTAAGTTCATTAAATCTTTTTTTGTACCCCTCAAAGTTGTTCCAAACCACATCAACCTATCTGCTAGATGAGATTGTGGTATATTTTTCATATGCTAACGTAACTCGATGGTGATAGGTATGTCTTGTAAATTTCTTTTTAAAAAAATTGTAGATGAATTTTGTTCGCAGTCTCATTATCATGTTCATCATAAAATATCTAAATCTTGAACGTTTACCAAAATGATGATCCCTATACCACAACAGATGCTTGACAAATTCATGCAAATGCACTCGCCACACTATTGGTTCTAACCACTCACATATATCATCAGGAAATAATCTTGGAAATGCCATATCAAGTAACCCTAATGTGACATATTCATTGATTGGAGATGCACCAATACATGGCCAATCAATCAATGTTGTTGGATTTGCATCAGGATTATTAACCCATGCATGGATTAAATTTCATTTCTCTCTAGGCATTAGGTGGTCTTAAAGTCATTGATGTTATGTGCTCAACTTTATTACCTTCGTCAATCTCCAGGACTAGACCCACAAATATGATTTCATTTACATTTGAATCAAATTCTATCTACATTGTATTCAATTTGTTGAAGATATTTTTATCAGAATTTCTTGGCAACTCATTGAGAGCATTTTCATCGATTCTAACATCTGGGTGATATTTATCATATTCTATTTTATATTTGAGTGTTTTATACACACGAACCATGTTGACTCTAAAGTTGTTCAATTGGTGCCACGTTAATCCCTTTTTCTAACAAAAATAATTGACAAATACTCTATTGTATGTGGCAAAATATTTGAAACATTCTCTACGTTTTGGGGAAAATTTATAGTGTGTCCTTTGTATTTATATTGACCACAGATTGCATGTGTAACTTGCAATATTGGGCAGACACGTGCAATCAACATCTCCTCTACTTGAGTCAATTTTGCAAGCTCCTCTGATTGTGGACCAAGATCCATATTATTTGAAGATGAAAACCTATGGTTTCCTCTCTCTTGTCAACATCTATTGCATATAAGACCTTCAGAAGTTCAACCTACTTTGATTTTGAGATAAGATTCTTAACAAACATAACACATGTTTGGGGTTCTAAATCTGTCTAATTGATATTTAAACTATAGTTGGAAACTTTTAAAATCAAAATGAAGTGAACCATTTGGGTTTTATATGTTATGTTGAACACCTACATTCATATCTAATTTACTACCATGTTGTGGTGTTTCTGATACACGTTCTATTGATGTTGAATTTTCATTTTGAAGATTCAACTCAATAGTCCATCCAATAAATGAATGTGTCTCCCTTGATTGGGGATTGAATTGTTGCCTTTCTTGTGTTTCAGAATGAGAGATTTGATCTGATGTTCTTTGACGTTTATTTCTATGCAGGTTTCCTTCATCTCTATTTTCTACATCCAATTGTTCCATTGTTATCTCTTCCCTTCCAACAAATCTTTCTCTATCTGCATCTTCTTCTTTCTTCTTCTATTTGAACCTCTACTCTCTTTGATATTCTCTTTGATGATGTCTTCTTTTCTCCTCCGATTCAAAATTTTGTCTTGGTCACACCATAGCTAGCATCGAAAAAATTTGAAGTTAAAAAACTAAATAGACTTGCTTACCTAATACATTATAATTATCAAGATCCCTCAAAGAGCAAGATGAGAGAAAATAATGATGAGTAATAGGTTAACAATTGTAATGTTGGCCACATCCCACACCAGTAAGAAAATAATTTATATTTTTACTTTCATGTGTTTATTTACAAAATTTACATCTATCTTTTGTCTTGGTTGCACCATACTTGGTATCTAATAAATTGGATGTTAACAAACTAAATAGATTTGCCTCCCTTATTATTCAGCATTTTCAGATCATCAAGATCTGTTGAACGACAAGATGAGAGAATACAATGGTAGAGGAAAGGTTAACAATTGTAATATTGATCAAAACCCACAACTAAGAAAATAATTTATTTATTTTACTTTCATGTATTTATTTATACAATTAAAATCACATCCATCTGGTGGCATTGCCTTCTAGATAACAAATACTCATTTACATCTATTTGGCGGCATTGCCTTCCAGATAAGAAATAAAAAACATTCTACTTTTATATATTTATTTAGAAAATTTCATGTACAAATACTCATTATACTTTCATGTACAAATTTGGCAGCATTGCCTTCGAAATAAAAAATAGACATTATACTTTTATATATTCATTTATTAAATCATCACATCAATCTGACGACAGCATTCATATTATAATCAGTAGAGCTTAGAAATTCACCAACCTTAAAGCACAACACACTCCTCTTGGATGCAAAAATGAAGAAGAAAGTTGGCTCCTTGATGAAATTTGTATAATTTCTGCATAATAAAAATTTTAAAATTAGAGATGCCCACAAAATCGACCTTCTAGAGACTTTAAAATTCCTTTTTGATTTGTATAAAAATTATTAATAAAAATAGATGTGTAAAAAATAAAAAAATTATTTGAGCTTTGTAAATTAGGTCATGAAAATTGGGTTTTTTTTTTCTTTTTTCTTTTTTAAAGACAATTTTTAGTTTCTATAAATGTTTCCTATTTGGAATATAATGTAACAAGTATTGATGTGACATAGGGCCTACTAAATAAGTGAGCAAAGGATTTGTGAAAAGGTTAGTTATTCGGCAAGATTAGTACTCACCGTTATAATTTGCATTAGTGATAAGTCTACTTAGAAAATAGTATGATCATTATCCTAAATTGCATGCAAACTAAGATACAATACTATATGTATTTCTCTGAATGACTCTTCACTCATGCAACTATTCCATTTTCACACTTTTAGTAAGACAATATTATATGTTTTCAAGCAAAAAGATGATAAGAATCGTTTGTAAGCGAAAATAAAATTCACCATACTACTAGCATGTGAGCTATGTATGTTGCTACATTTTCACACTTTTAGTAAGACAATACTATATGTTTTCAAGCAAAAAGATGATAAGAATTGTTTGTAAGCGAAAATAAAATTTGTCATACTACTAGCATGTGAGCTATATATGTTGCTACAAGAACAAAATTTGTTCTAAAAGTTGACTTACATGCTTCAAATGTTAAGGTTGTGTTATGTTATTTTCAATGTTTAAGATGCAATGAAAAATTTGTAAGCATTGTTTACCTACGTTTGGAGGGTTATTCAATAGTGTTTGAAAATGTAAACAAGCAGTCAAAGGTCGCCACAGTATGGACATGTAAAGAGCAAGGACATATGAGAGTCCCCTGAGCTTCTAGGCACCCTAAGTAAGCTAGAAATGAAACTATAAGGATGAGTTTCACATTTGAGGAATATATTAAGGCCACTATAAAAGTGGGGCAGTAAAAATGAGATAGATAAAAAGTGAATAACAAGATTCAATATGATAGTGGGAATGCAAAACTGCAATTAGAAAGTATTGGCAACCCATGGCCTTAGGAGGAAGAAAGTGGCTATTGAAGGCTTAGAACAGAAAGGCCAACAAGTGGAGGTTGCGAGAATCCATATTTGTACCATTGTTTCTACTGATTTCATGATGTTCATATTATCTTTAGTTCTGAGGTATTTCTTGGTTATTTTTCTATTTTGTAAAGTATGGCCTGTGTAATCTCTGAATTCCATGGTTGGATAATCACTAGGATAAAGGTGTTCTTTATGATTCACTTTTGTCATGATTTGTGGTAATTTTAGGGGAAGGTTGGGACTTAAACTAAAGGGAATCATGAGTTGATTCGTAGCCCTGCTTCTTTCCAATTTCTAGTTTCAGATGATCTCATTCAATAGGTTTATTTCAAAAGCCTCTCCTTCAATAAGTTTATAGCAACTATGAAATTAGTCATAATAGTATTGACACTGGTGTAGCATCAATAAGGCTATCATGACAATAATATAGAGTAGTTATATAGAAATATAAAAAGTATAATTATGACAACAATATACTAGCAATAAAATTAATCGAGATCACAATATAATAGTTATGAAATTAAACATGATAGTAGTGACTGTTGGTATTTTGGATGTATTGCACTAATTTTGTCATTGATGTCAACACTTGTCAACACTTATCAGCAATTGGAGATTCTTGGTTATGTTCGTCAGCGTGTTCAGTGACTTATGCACAGTCACCGGTATCTGGTTCACCGACAGGTTATTGTTCACCGACACTAAGGATGACTTAAAGATTACTTCGTTATGTCGAAGACATTGTTTGGACACTTTGTTTTGGTGATTTGGTCATTGATCTAATCGGGTTTGCATATTTGTTGTTACCGGCAAATAGGTCTAGGTTATGGACCGGCAAACGTTATCTATTCCAGATCAGCACGACACGCTATGAAGATGATTTGTTATTATTGTAAATGCATTGAGCTGACATGATGCATCACATATTGATTCATTTGTAATTGATTTTATTGTAATATCTTTAGTGAGCCGACCTACACATTTGGTCTTAGGTTTTGGTATAAGATCTCATTTGTGAGATTAGTGTGATTGTGGAAGAGGAATATAATAAGGTATATGTGAATATAAGCATAACTATAAACGCAAACATCATTTAAGATTCAAGGAGGTTTTGAAGAAGGCAAATTAGAGCTTAACCGGTACTGAATCCAGCATATGAAGATGCTATTTTGACCAATACATTATCATTGGATTTAACCATCCAATTGTAGTCAGTGTGACTCCCATTTTGTGATTGAGCAGTGAGCTCTAGGTAGTTGGCCTTTCTGCATGTGCAGACTCCATATTGTACACACATACTATCTGTAGTAATATCATCTAATTGTGGGTAAGGTTTCCCATCGTGGTTTTTCCCCTTACAAGGTTTCCACGTACAAATATCTGTGTTATGTGTTGTGGATGTTATTTGTCTTTTTGTTTCATGCATTAAACTTTACCGGCATTACAATTAACTGTCAAAACTGTTTACCGGCATAAAGTTTGGTTTGCCGGTATTATGCATTAAGTTTGGATAAGTTATATTTGGATAAATTTTTGTATAATATATTTTGATAGTTTATGAGGTCAATTTGTACTCCATTTAACAAATAATGGTGTTTGTTGAACAAAGGTTTCAATGGAGAAGTGATAGATTCAAATCAACTATGCATTGACTTATAGGGATTGAAACACTACTAAAAAAAACCTCAGAAGCAATAATATCATAAGGCTCCATTACATGTATTATCATTTTATATTTGTAATGGTAAGGGAGGAGAGAGTGTGGGAGATAGAGGGTGGAAGAGCTAGAGAGAGGGGGTAAGGAGGTAAAGATAGGGGATATAGATATAGATGAAGGTGGAGGTGGAGGTGGAGGTGGAGGTGGAGGTGGAGAAGGAGAGGGATGGAAGGAGAGAGATAGAGATGGAAGAGATAAATTTATAGATGGGGAACTCAAGAGGTAGAGAATGAGAGAGAGAGAGAAATGGAATGATAGATTTAGGAAGTGATAGAGAGAGAGGGAGAGATGGAATGATAGATTAGGAAGTGATAGAGAGAGGGGGAGAGAGGGGGAGATATATATGGATACAAAAATAGAGATAGAGGGACAAATAGAAGAAAAAATGTGGAGAAATAGAGATAAAGAGACAAAGTGATCTCGTATAGAGAAAAAAAAAATCGGAAGTCATACCATACCGTCCAAATTGGGCAAAATTTTTCCTCCAAGCCCGAAATCTGATTTTCACCAAAATAGATCGAATTTATACTCAAAATTCGTGAAAACGGCCACCCGAATGCAATGGTGAGGTCGGATCTAGTCTAAGACGCCTCCAAAAGATGTTGCTCCTCAGATCTGCCTCTTGACGTCGCAATAATGTCTCTCAAAGACGAATTGATGACGCTCTAATAACTTTGATACCATGTGATATTTTGCCAAGATCAAGAGCTCAATGAAATGTACAAAATTGAGAGACAAAATATAGGACAATAATAAACTGTATTCTCATCAATAGATAGAAAAATGGTTGTTTTTTACAATGTAGATGAGCCTACATATATAGGCAAGGTTATATGGATATGTGAGCACGCAAATATGACAAGTGGCTCAATAAGAAACAAGGGTAGGTAGGAAATAGGTGTGGTAGGTAAGAGAAACGATAAAATATTCCACATGAGAGTGGATATGATAAAGTAGTAACAAGATCAACACCATAAAAGGTGGAAATTCTCCTATACACATTATCCCAATGTGGCACAAACACCCAAGTGTCTCATACCCAAACTACTATGAAATGCATTTCCTAAGTAAACTTAAGTAAGGTGTAATAATATCCATGATGAATAATTATTTACACCAACAGAAAGAATCCTTATTGAGTCTCTCAGGAGACTCGTCTTCTTTAATGTTTCTTCGCAGGTCACGGTGGTCATGAGGATATCGAGGAAGAAGTTTGAGTAGCTGCTCAGAGATGGTCAAGTAAAAATGTACACAAATGAGATATCTCAAGGGTATACTTGGCATAGATCTTCAAAAGAAAGGAGTGTTTTTGAGACAGGACTTGCCAACTTCATGGCAGACCTGGAACTCAAAAGGAATTCGGCAACCACTGTACTAGTTGCACCTATAACAGTTGTTGTCCCAGGCACATCAGAGTTCATACCAGAATATGTTCCTTTGCCAGAATTTGCGAGAACAAGATAGATCTGGATGGGTGGCCAGCATGGATGGGTTGCTTGGGTGGAAGAGGAGAACCATACTATGTTTTTTGACTAGGCCTTGTCATAGTTTTCTAATCTCCACTTTTGTTATATAATATGTTTTGATACTCTTTTGGGGTTGCATCCCCTTCATGACTCTTGATGCTTATCGATCTCTCTGTATTTTGGCAGTATTTGCTCTTGTTGCTACTCTCTTATATTTAATAGAAAAAATATATATTATAATAGAGTCTTGCACATGATAATGATATAAATATAAATGAAAACTAAAACATAACCAACACATATTTTAAAATAACTAAAACTATAAAATAATTATTAAATAAATTAAATAGCTCTTCAAATAAAAGAAAAAACAAAATGCAAACCTTAAGTTAATAAATTAACTAAAACTATAAAATAATTATCAAATAAATAAAATAACTCTTAAGTTAATAAATTTAATTTTAATGCAAACCTTTTCCTTGAAAATGTGTATTTAAATAAAAATAGCACACTTCGTCATTGAATAATATAGTTAGAGCCAACCCGTTAATGGGTCCTGGAGGGTTAGTCCCCTTTCGGAACCAACAAAAGACGAGGTTAAATGGGAACCGCCAACAAAGGAGTGGATTAAAATTAATTTTGATGGGGCCTCTAGGGGGAATCCGAGTATCTCAGGAGTGGGAGTAGTTGCAAGAGATGATAAAGGGGTTATCCTATTCAAGGGGGCTCGACGACTACAGAATGGGACAAATAACAAAGTGGAAGCACAGGGGACACTAATGGCTACAGAATTGGCCATAAACATGAGTGTCAAAATTACATTTGGAAGGGGATTTCCAAGTGGTTATCAACGCAATAGTGAAAGGTAACACCCCTTCATGGAAACTATCTCATTGGGTGGAGATAATACGTGAAAAACTCACCTCTTTTGAGGCTTTTCGGGTCTCCCATGTCAGGAGAAGTGCTAACGTAGTGGCGGACCTCCTCTCAAATGCTGGATGTGATATGACATGCCAAGTGGCCAAGTGGTGGAAGGGTAATGGTAGTGTATGGAAGTGGTATTAATGCAGTTCGTGAAGCTCCAAACCATTAAGCATGCTAGACGGCTCGCAAGGATGAGTACTCACTATCACTGGCATTGTAATTAATGTGGCAGTTCAAAAGCACAGAGTCTTGGTTCGAGACAATGGCGGTGGGCAGGAAATCTGTCGTGAAATCTCTTTCCATTTATTTCACAGATCATGCATTTATATCCCGCAGAAAACGACGGTGGATTTATAACTAATTTGTGCAATGTATTTACCAAAAACCAGATTAATGAAGGTTGTTTGTGTCTTTGCAGTTTAGTTTTTCTGGTTTAACAGGTTATGAGCAGGGTCAATGGAGGCTAATTTCACGCTCCGAACAGAGAAGAAATTGGTCCCTTTCCTGGGAACGGTTTTGGACAAACGTTTGCAAGGTCTTTTCAAATACAAGGAAGATAAGTTGTGGAGTGCTGCTCGGTTAATGCTGGGGGAGGAATTTGTGCATATCCATTTCCGGTACAGAACAAATATGGAGGTCTACTCTTTGATAATGGCCTGGGCTTGCAAATTTGAACCCGAAGTGGAGAAAGTCAAGCTAACAATGAAAAAGCTTATTGATGGGGATTACTTAATTAATCTTGGGTGATCCCCCAGACAGGAATTCGCATCCGTGCAGGAGAAGCAGAGGAGGAGATATTACCGTTTGTCAGGGGACCAGAGAGTCGTTTGAAGGAGCAATGCATGGAACGAGCTCGCATTGGCTAGGAAGCCATGAAGCTCTGTGTAAAGTTGATACGAATGGACGAGGTTCTTAAGGCACTTAAGGTGGTGGCGCGCATGGAGGTGGGAAGAGAGCTCCGAAACCGATTTGAGGAGGGGAGAGCGATTCAGTTCCTAGCTAGCCTGGAAGGTGACCCAGACTTTGGGAACTTGGACCGTATTCCGAAGATGAAGTCTGAAGCGGCCAAAGGGAAAGCTTTGGCGGATATCGATGATGAGGAGATGAAGAAGCTGAACCAAAGCGACTTGGATTGAGCGGTCACGATGCAAAAATCTGTGTTTTTTGCTTTCTACCTTTGTTGGTTTTAAAAAAAAAAACTTTTATGGATTACTGTAATATTTCGTGCATGAATGCACAGTACTGTGATACTTCCTTTTCTGTTTTAGCTGGAACTCTGCATAGTAGGTTTGAACTGAATTTGGGTTGATGTTGAAATCCGTTTGGCCCATAGATTGTAGCTATTTTCTTGAAGAAAGTGCAAGCCCTTGTTGGCCACTCATGTCTAGGGCTAGTAGACAAGCAACCCACACAGTTGCGCAGAGAATTTGCATAAAAAGCACCCACAAAATAGTTGAACAATAAGGGAAAGAAAATTAAACTAAAATTAAAATTAATCTATATATTTTAAATATTAGATTATAAATTATGTATTTATATTAAATTAATTTATTTATTATTCTTTAAGTTAAATTTTTATTATAAAAATATAATTTTAAAAATAAATATTTATATTTAATATGTTAAATATCTAGCACATATATTTATTATTTAATTATATATAATATTATATATTTTCTATTACATTCTATATAGTATATTATTGAATATAAGAATATAAATATAATATAAAATATAATATAAAAAAAAATTCAAAATATTATTTAAATTAATTTATATAAAAACAAAATTAAACTGAAAGAAGAATGAATCGGTTTTGAAGGGAAATTATGAATTTAAAACTGAAAGAAGAATGAATCGATTTTGAAGGGAAATGTTTATGAATTTAAAACTGAAAGAAGAATGAATCGATTTTGAAGGGAAATGTTTATGAATTTAAAGGGAGTTTTTATAAAACAAAAAATTCACGTGAATAGAAAGGGCAAAAATAAAGAATTTTAATTTATTTATAAATAAAATCTAGACATCTTCACAATGGAAATAAATGAAAATAGGTCTAAGCAAAGTGAGAAGCTCTCAGAATATTTTAAATCGTTGACTCACTTCGTAAATAAAATTCAAGAAATTAAAGAATGATGGAAGATGGGGCGGCACATTCATCATAAGGTTGTATGTAGCAAACATATGTTAAAGAATGGTCAAGATGATTTACATCGTCTTGCAAGCTTTTGCAGAATTTTAAACTGTTGATCACTTAAACTAAGACATTTTTATTCAAGGAAAGCTTTCGGCGTAATTAAAATACTTAAAAAAATTAAAATTCCTAAACGTGTACAATAAATAAACAAGATCCCTGTTTGACAGAGCCCTGATTGTGAGGGATTCCTACAAAATCAACAGTAAAACCCCAAAATACTGTCCAACACAAACACATCTCTTTCACAATTAAGCAAAAATCTAACATACAGCTATTCCAAGTTCCAACCACATACTTTCCATGCACAAAAGCACCCTGCCCACGAGATCTGAAAAACCAAATACTGTATCATAACAAAGAGGAACACATGAACAGAATGACCGACTCAAACCATAAATTGAACGAAAAACATATTCCATGTCCAATCAAAGGTTACCCACTACCCAGTAAACTACTACTCAATCTAACCAATAAAAATTTGATTCAATACAAGAAGTAATCTCCTTAAAATCTGTCATACATAAAATTCTGCCGAGAGACTAAATAGATTCATGCAATTGATGAGGACAATAGTTTTTGAAAAAAGGGAATAAAAGCCGAACCTTTCGACCATATAGCGTGCGCTATAAATGCATTGGAAGCTTGCATAACAGAGGCTAACGATCAAATCCTTCAAATATAAAATATGCACTATAGGGCTTCGCTTTGAGAATCACAGATTAAAATCTATTGAATCAACAAAAACATTGTATCCAACTCATCGAGGAGAGATATGATCAAGAATCAAAATTAGACAAAAGCCCACCAGAACAGAGACAATTCTCCAACCGAAAATAAACCCTAAAACAATTTCACATTCAAGAAAATTGAAATTTTTAAAAAACAATCCTCCACAAAAACGGAAAAAAACAGATAAAGCTTAAAGATTTCACGTACCAAAGAAATCGGAAGACTAGAATTGTACGGAAATAACTAACAACCCCATACTATTAAGGGTTTGATGAAACCTAACCTGAAATTTCCCAGATCAACTCCAAATCCAATCCAATAAACAGACGTTGAAGATTTAACCGACCTGCAAAATATAAACATGAGCAGCATGAATATCCACCTGTTCAAATAGTAAACATGCAAATTATCAAATCCACCTGCAAATAACGCAACTCACATTAATATGAGAGATTCCTCTGGACAATAGCAGTTCCTAAAATTACTTGAAGAGATAACTTAATGGTGGCTCATAACAGAGATACAACAGACAATATTACGGTGCAAATGCATTAGGGTGAGCATTATGTTGAGTTGCTACTTTATAATTTTTTTCAAATCTTTCTGCCAAGTCTTCAAGAAAACGCCAATTCTATTCATCTAAATCGCAACTGCAATGCTGATTAAATGCTAGTTTAGTTTCTTAAAGGCAGTCGATTCATTATGTTTGTAATTGCCATTATTGTCCGTTTCAGCTATGCCTTCATGCAAAATATAACGGTCCAGAAAGCACATCTGACAGGGTGAGCGAGTTAGTGAGTCATTTGATTCTAACTGTCGTCTGCCATTTTCTGTTACTGTCGACAAATCTTTATTACTTATGCCGGATATTGTAATATTTAAATAATTAAAATATGATGAAATAAAAATTTAAAAATATATATTAAATATGATCTCTTTTATGATTTATCAGTACTGCTTCAATTTGGGAACTTGCTTCAATTTGGGAACTTGCAGGCTTGTTGAGTAGAAGATATTTTGCTAACTTAGTGAAGGCCTTGATCTGTGAAATATATTTACGCAAATCCGGTGTCTTATATGGTACTTTCTTACTGTATTGACAAAATCTGAAAAGCTAAATACTTGGTAGTAAAAATGATTTTTGAGATTATTATTAGAAAATAATTTGTAATATATTCATTTAAACTAGTAATCACTTGATAAATCACAACTTTGTGAAAAGAAGGTTTTTCTATTATGGAGGGTATTATTTATTATTGAATAGATACTCAACTGTCTAGCGAAGCAAAGCAAGTCCTCTGTTTCTTCTTTTATCTTCTGCATAAAGAAAAACCTGTTTGAAGTTTTGAACTACCACAACAGAAACTCAATAGTCAACTAATAGATTTATACCTGTATGGAAGAATATGTATTATAAAAAATGAAAAAATGATTCGAACCCACGCGGTTTAGATCTGTCTGGTTTTGAAAGAATGTATTGTTGTATTGTTGAATCTGAATGAACATGATGAATATATGATGAGACGAATATCAGTAACCTGAGTACACATTTTATATATGCATATAAAAGCAGAATATACACAGAAAATTGCAGCAATGAAAAAAAAAGAATACGGCCACTCTTCCTGTAGCTGATTACTTAGATCTCTGTAAGCAAAACAGCAAAATGCTCATTATTAACTTAAACCGGGTAATGATAATCTGATACAAGAAAACAAAGCAAGAAAATAATGATTTGGCAACTAAAGTAGAAAAAAAAGAAACGCCTCTGCACTGTTGGAGGGTTTGGGCCTCACAATTGAGACTGATGAGAAGAGAAGAGAAAGATCTCCCAAGTGACAGGGAAACAGAAAACAGAGGAGATATATTATAATATTAATACATGTAATGTATTTGCAGTGTAAATTTGCTGGCACGGAAACCTTTTATATCGGTAAAATTTGTTTACAGGGACCCAATTTATCATCGGTGAAGTTGCTTTGTACAGGATTTTGGGTGGGAAGAGTATAATCATGCATCCAATGCATCCATCAAATAGGATGACAAGGTTGCACCGTTGCCAAGCCTCTGCACAATAGCCTCAGCAAGAGCCACAATACTTGCCACACAAGACCTAGTGTCATCATGGCAGAAACAGAACAAGAACAAGTCAGACAGATACAAACAAAGAAGACTGAGGACCAAATGGAGACCGAAGGAAATACACCTTGGACTGAACAAGAAATAGAGGAAGCTCCTACGCATAAAGTAGATGAGTGACAATTCGAAATATCCAATTAAAAAAGTGGAGGATGAAGAAGCACAAAGAAAACAAGTACTCCAGGAAATGCACAGTGCAAATCACTGACACCTTCGAGAAAACAAGCGCATAATTGGCAGAATTGCTTGAAATCCACATCAAGAACCTCGAATTCAACTTGGCTTAGTCACTACATGAAAAAATGGCTTCCTACCACTTTGCTTAAAACATAGACAACTGTAGCCATGATAAAGATGGCCAGGGAGACTACAGTCAGAACACGAGACATGATTATAAATTTGAGTCCAATCAAATTCGTTTTTCAATTACTCAAGTGAAATCCATCTTAGCTGAAATTTTAGAAGTAAAATTTCAATAAATTAGTGAACGACGTCGGAATCTGGTAATATATTATAATTACTACTCTCAGGAGCACAAAAATTTGCTCTAAAATCTCAATGTTGATATTCTGAAAGCTAATTTAAGTCTTAACAAGCGTTCTTGTAATTTCTAAACCCTTTTCTCAGAAAGCAAACTTTAAAAAAAAAAAAAAAAAATTTGCAAATGATGAAAAAAACCTGAAACATCAAATTACTAACCCTGACAAATCTTTCGAAAACGTTTGCCCGAAAGGGCTCCTGACAAATCTTCCGCAGCTATTCTGCCAATAATAGTATGTCGCAGGGTTTCTCTAATTGGAAGAACAAGCTTTTCTATGATACATCATTTTACAGTTTGCAATTTATTCTCACCTCTATTGATTTTGCTCAGAACTAAGTACAATGTACAATGCGAGTAGAAATGCATATATTCTATTTAAAACACGATTGAATCTTATTTGGTATAAAATACATACATGTTTGAATTTGAAAGCATAAATTTTCTTATTACTGAACTCGTAACTTCATATACGTGTATTAATGTATTTTTCCCTATAGAATACCTATGTATTTTTCCTTGATAGTATCCTACCCTAACAATTTCAAATGATATGAAGAAATACAAAGAGGATGAAGAAATTCAATAAAATAATATACACCAAATTCCCTTGTAAAATGAACTACACAAAACATATAAATTCTTCAACATGAAAGAAAAAAGAGAGAGCAGAGTATAAGCTGTATTCACCATTTACTGGCCATGTCTCCAATCAGCCACTCCAGAACGTAGAGTTCTTGCTGCTGCTTACCTCCATGCCCATTAAAAATGATAACCCACAGAAAAAATTTACGAAATACCAAAGAGTACTGCAATTCAAACCCAGAAAGCAAATGAAAACATTTGAGTACAAAAGTAAAAAATTTAAACTAAAACTCAGAGGCATGGCCACACCAAAAAAAATTAAACTAAAAAGAAAAAATAAATAAATGAAAGTTATGAAACAACAATACAATCTGCCCTGCATCTCTAGTATATCTCCTTTTAAAAGAAGTGAAATCCTGTTTTTTCAACGCTCACACGATCTGCTTTTTGCAACGGCCATTGTAATTTGAGTGCCGTTAGGCCACGTTGTGAATTGAATCTGGACATTTATTCGTAAATATGGATTGAATCTGCACTTATAACGACACGCTCCTCTGAACGTTTGGAAACGTTTGGAAATCGACTCAAAATAAATTGAATCTGCACTTGGAGTACAAATTCCATTCCCACTCGACACTACATTTCTTTTCAACTTGGTCTTCGCTTTCTCAAGTTCCACGAAAAATATTCATCTCTCTATACTCATATTTGAGCATTGCAGTTCATAGTTTAGATAAAGTTAAATTCATATTTTTAAGTTTCTAAAATATTTAATTTGAGTGAGATTTAAATAACACATTTTAAGCATTTACTATTTAGGTTATGGTGGTATGTGCGTTCTTTTTTATTCAGCTTTTTTTTCAGTTTTTTTTATTGTGTTAGGTGAAAAATGATGATGACAAATTATTGCAAAACCACAAAGATCCAACCACAAACAATCTTAGCTCTACACTTAAAACATTCACCATACACCAATTAAGATACCTACGAACATGCAAATTAACAAATTGAAGTAATAATATCATTCACATGCCAAGTAGGGTTTGATCTTCATTGTCTCCTATCTCGATTGATCTTGTTTGATATATTTGCTCTCAAATTTTCTATGTGCACAAGAGCTCAACAAAGAACAAATTGTGGTTGTAAAGTTGTTTGATCGCAAGATGGCTTGATAGAGGCATTAGCAAGAAAATTGATTAGGATTGAAAGGATGAAAGAATCCTCTGATATAGAAGACACTTGAGAAAATGGGGGGATAAGATTAAGAGGTGAAAGAAATAAAGACAATCTCTCAATAAGAGAGAAAGGCTAGAAGAACAAAGGATAAAAGGTAACTATGTATATGCAGTGATGGCTCATATAGGCTTTGTACGTTTGTGTCTAGATAGGCTGAAATCAATAGTTTTGTGATAGACATGCAATGTCAATTGGACAAACTGTTGAGAGGACTCACTCAAACAGGTGCCCTAGGGAAGACAAATTGAAAACAAGGCTAAAATTGGTAACCATGTGATAGACACGCGTCGCCAATTGGATAAGCTGCTAAGAGGATTCACTCAACAAGTGCCCTAGTGAGGATAGGATAAAATTGCTAAGCAGGTCTAGGATAAGTCGTCGAATTGATAAAATTCGACGAGTGCTCTAGCAAGGTAGGTTGCAAACATGATAGCGGATAAGTCATCGAATTGATAGAATTTGGCGAGTGCTCTAGCAAAAATATGATCAAGTGCAATGTGATAAGCATATACACTAGGATGCAGTGCCATTTGGTAGACATAAGCACTAGGATAGAACCTAATGAGCAGCACCATGTGATAGACGTAGGTACCACTACGTCTGTAACAGGGGGCCGACAAAATGATCTAGGGGTTGGGCCTTCGAGTGCTCAGATTTCGTCAAGGGTCTGTCGGCTCTAAGGAAGGGCCTTCATCATAGCTCTCTTGGAACCAGTTTTTTGTATCAGTTTTTGGATAATGATATAGACATCTCTGGGTGATTTTGTATCCATATGATATTTTGACATCATTGTACCATGACACATTATATATGTGTGTGTGTGTGTGTGTGTGTGTGTGTGTGTGTGTGTGTGTGTGTGAGAGAGAGAGAGAGAGAGAGAGAGAGAGAGAGAGAGATTATTTGTACCCTTGCGGCAGTTATATGCATGTATTCCTATGTGATTTTTACTATATGATGATGCAATATATGTATGTTTTCTATATGATTCATGTGATGTATCTATAATGCATGATTCTTATACATTTATGTGATGATCTATTTTATAGATGTATTTATGCTTTTGTGATGGTTATATACACAATGATGCAATCAATATGATAATGTAGTCTATGTATGATGCTTATGGCATGGATACATGTTTATGATGATCTATAATTGCTTATGTGATGCAATGAAATATACATGATGTGATGCAATTATTGTTGTTTTTATACTTATGTTATATGATATGCAAATGCTTATATGAGGAACGAATAAGTGGTGTGTGCAAGATGTGATATTATTATGATTTCTATATGCATATGATGAAATGCACTAACATGTGATGATACAGATGAACACTACATGAGCTGCAAACATTTTTTGCGTGTCATTATTACTCAGTCGTGTGATAGCGAGCTACATGGACTCGGGAATGGATAAATGGAGGACAAACAAGGAAGGGGGATGGAAGGTAGAAGATATGGAAGTGAAAGAGCTTCTTGTGCTATTATCATAATTGAGCTTTATTATGGCAAGTAGGTTATGACCATCCGGATATAAGTTCGACCTAGAAAATCATTGTACTTGTTTGCATGGAGATCAGATAGTCACAAACAAGGAATGTCTTGTTTCACACTAGACTTTTAGTGTCCTCATATCCTTGGACGAGTCATAGTATTACTTAGAGACAATCCACAGTCAACAAAAATAGGTGAACATACCCCATCCTCGCCTTTCTAGTCAAAGACATCCTGAAGATAGAATCTCTAGTCAAAGACATCCCAAAAAAGCTAAAAGACATGTCACCAAAAGATAAAATCAAAAGAAGACCAAGACTTGACACCAACATCCATGAAATCCTTAAATTATTTGTGTTTCTTGTCACATATGTTAACATGTTTGATCTAGTCACAATGTTGTTTTCCTGATAAAAGACAGATAATGTTGAAAAACCATGTCGTTGCCCAAATCTACTGAAAGATTTGATTTGTTAAAAGTGCACTATTGACTGCATCTCACCTAAAAACTGACTGAATTCATGAAACTGATACTTTTATTGCAGAGAAGAACAAAACTTTATTGTGGATCAGCGATGCAAATGACCTTTTATTGCGGATCAGCGATGCAAATACTTTGAGTGTCCTTAGGGCACGCTCCTCTGAAAGTTTGAAAACATTCGTAAATGATTGAAAGATTTAGATTAAATCTGCACTTTTCGAAATGTGCACAAATCGACCCTGGAATAATCAACATTAAGGCGTTTAGTGTTAATTATCTAAAATTAGTGTTAACTAAATTTTAATCGTCTAAGTTTAGTGTTAATTAATTTTTTTCTTCCTAGTATTAATTTAAAAATATTATTTTAATGTGTTGATGTTTTAATTTGTTTATAAATTGACTCATTAGAAGTGTTTCTTTATTTTTTATTGATAATTTGTCAATATCTAATTAGCAATCATTTTCTTCTTCTTCTTTTTATTTCTCACTTATTAGAATTTTATTATCATGGTTTAAAATTAGTTGCTTGTCCAATTTAAACATGAAGTATATGTCACATGACACACTAACTTCTTAAAATAATTTATTTTAGATGAAGAAGTGTCTTTAATACTAGTTATGAATTGTAAACAACATGAGTTGATCTATATTAATTAATAGCCATTGGTGTTTAGATAATTTAGAAATAAATGTTAGCTTTAAGAAATTAATTTTGAAGTAAAGGTAAATAGCTCATAATGTGATGAGAAAGTGAGAATGTTGATATTCAATTTATTATATTTTAGGAAAATGATAATATTGGTGTGTTTGTTGTCCTTAAATTATTTGCAAACCTAGAACAAACTAGAGATTACTATGAAAAATAATACTTAAACGATTTTTTAGGTTTTTCACAAAGACATCAAAAAATATGACAAATGAAAAGAAAATATAATTGAATCAACACAAATAAAATAATAAACCAAAACCTTTCAACTTTCTTGACTACTAATAACGCTATATTTTAGAAGTTTTGGTTTACATAGTCATTGTTTACAAACAAATGTGTGTTAAAATATAAAAAATGTAACTCAAACTCCATTACCATACAATTCAATGAATACAAAGAGGTGCTTTAATCTTTTTATTATCACATCTATTTCTATATTTGAAGATATTGTTATACTTTTGAATCAAAAGTGTCTTTTGTTCTCAAATTTAATTATAAAGTTTATTCTACAATTAAAATTTGTATGTTCCAATAAAATTTGAACAACTATGCAATGTATATATCAAAGAGGCAAATTTGGTAATGAAGATATATGAGACCTTATCAAGAGCAATGGATATGGTGAATGCAATTAGGTATATACAATAATTCATATAGTCATTCACTAAAAAACATGAAAAATAAAAATAAAAAAAATTATACAATCACATCAAACAACTTTATAATGAATGAAAACCAAATACTTGATTGAAAAATAGATAATATCTTTAAATTTGTATTATATTCAATGATTAACATCACAAAGCCAACTATATTACTAATCATAGATATACTTACGATGTTATGACTACTTTAATGTTGAATTTCTTCTAGATAGTAAATACAAAGTATCACTAAATGAATAATTTGATGATTTAAAATAAATTTAGATCTAACAAAATAAAAATTAAAGAAAGACAACACAAAAAGAATAAATCATACAAAGACAAAGATGAGAAGAAAGAAACTTCAAAATCTAGTTAAAAAAGGTTTGAGATGACCTTCCCAAATGTTGATGTAAAATTCTTGTTTCACCTTTATTTAAAAGTTTTATTTTGCATCACAAAGAAAGTTGATTCTAGAATTCTAGTGTATGCTTTGGTTCAAAAATTTGACCTTTGATGTGTAAAGAACCATGCAGATTGTAATCATATTGACTCAACTTTGATTGATGTAATTTTCCTTAATATTAGAAGGTCATATCGAAAATTAATTTTATTATTCAATTGAAAAATTCATCAAATTCATGAAAGAGTGGATGTAGACTAATAATATTGAAACCTAAATTTCTTCAAAACACTACAAATTGGAAATTATTATTAATTTTAGAATTTTTAAAAAAATATAGGGATGTTGTAGATATTTTACGAATGAAACAACTTCTACAACAATTTATAGGCTCCTACTACAAATCAACACCAAACTGGACAATTCCATCAAGTGCAGAATACCCCAAAAGCATAAAAAAGCACTACAAACCTCTCAAACTTGCACATTGTGATCTCCACACTTGGAAAGATAGCATGCTCACTATCTATGCTATTGTATCTACTGCCGGATCTACGGCCCTACTATTCTAAAGGGGTGCTAATAGCTATGGATCTATATATGTATCTCGATCTAGAACATCTGGTTCTTCATCTCTATCACGAACAGGATATCCCTATATACGTCAATACTGATCTGGTGCTAGTGATGGTTATGTCGTTGAATCAGAAATGTAGCTATTTCTACAACAATCTCAACTAAAAATCCAATTTTCCCAAACTCAAAACACTTAAGATTGCTCTAACAAACCCTACAGACTAAAACAATGAAACCATTGAAACTACAAAAAAAATTAAACAAGTGTGACATCTAGATTGGATTACTTGTTGTAATACAAGGCCTTCCATCTTCATATCACCTAAAATATATTGGAATCACATCCACCATTTTAAATATGAAAATGGCCCAAGAGGGGCTTCCAATATTCCCACACCTTACATGTAGAAGCCTCATCAATTAGTGGCCAAAAACAACCCCTGACAATTGGCATTGCCAATTAGCTTCATCAACTACAAAAGACAATTAATTATAGGATGAACTTTGTTACTACAATAAAAGACTCCCAAAATCCTCATGCTAAAATGAGAAATTCAATATTTAATGTTGGTCCGATTATTTAATTAATTACACTTTATTGTATTTCTTAAGCTCACTTAGGGCTTTTTTAGGGTTTTCTATCCTTGCACATATGGAAAGTTCGTTTTCTTTTTTCATTCATTCTCTAATCATTTTTTCACTTGAAGAATACAACAAATCTTTTTCGCATCTCTTGAATCCTCACCATTGGAGGGAAACATGTCTTTGCAAACCTCATCGCTCGTTCATCGTATTTAGTGTTTTAGATTTAAGTTTTTTTTTTAATCAATTACTTGGTTTCCAATCAATGTAAATTTGTTGACCTTGATCTACATAATACAACTTTCAAATGAGCAATATTTGATGTGACTATATAAAATTTTCTTGAATATTTTAAGTCACAACTACATGAATTTTTCTATTTATTAGATTGCATTCACCATATCCATTTCTCTTTATAAGATCTCACAAATATGAATTTCCAAGGTTGTTTCTCTGATCAAACACATGGAGTTGATCATCAACTTGCCCTTTTCTTGTATGCCAAAGCTTGTTACAATGAATGCTTAACAATTATTTTTGATAGGGTAACATTAAAGAAGAATTCATTAAGGAATATTGAGAAAAAAAAATTATTATGAGGTCCATGCAAAGAAATGTATTAGTGTTTGAAAGAGTTGAAAATGGTAAAGGTTAATTGAACACGCAAATTTCATAAAATAATGAAAAAGATCTAAAACAACTAAATTGTATATTTTCCAAGCCCCTCCAATCGAGCTAGAAGTTGAATGTGGTCAATGCTCCACTTGATTTGCTCCTTTGTTGAGTGAATGTGGGAACCTCTCCAAAATACACAACAATGTGGGTGACGGATTATGAAATGAGACTAAAATTGGGCATAATATGGATGCTATGGATGAATTGTAGACTCAAATTAATAGCATGGCAATACAAAGAAAGTGGATAATTTATGAAGGGAGAAGACTCCAATCTATAGATTTTAGGGGTCCAAAATGGACGGTTGAGATTGAAGTAGAATGAAGGGCCAAGATTGAAGGAAAGTGATGTGGATTGGGAGAGGACAAGTGAGAGATCCAAGAGATTTTGCCATAAAGGAATTTCTTGTCTCCACACTCCTCAAGGTCATGGGGAAGAGGTCCCAAGTACATTGGGAATAGGAACAAGGAATTAAAAATTAACATGGGAAGAATAAGTGCGACAACTAAGTCTGACTATACTAGCAATTGCTTTGGTAGGTACCCTAACTTGACTTTTTTTCAGTAGATAGATGCATTTAATGCGCATTAATGGGGGGAAATATTTTCAAGGCACAAATGTCGATCATTGTTTCAGCATCTCCACTCGAAAAATGCCACAAATGCACGTGATTCCCCACCAGTGCAGGTGGTAGCTCGCATGTGCAGGCATCAATTAGGAGATCAACATATATGCCTAAGGGAAAGGGGAGGGAAAGAGTAAAACAATGTTTGTGCCTATACAATGACACATACATTGTGGTTTTGACGTCTCTAATAAGGAAATGTCATCTCTGCCAAGGGGGAAGAATGAGCTAAAGAGGGGATGACAAGCAAGAAAAAGGACATAATGGGGATACCCCAAGTTGCCATGGGAAGGGAAAGTACTAGGCTATAGCCAAAGAAATGTAAATAACGTGTTATGATGGATGTAGGAGACATTAGGCCCTATAGAGTCGTGTGAATATTGGGCACCGATGGTGCACTATTGTCGAAGAATGAGCGAATGTTGCTACTAAAGGTAAAACCGCAGTAGGTGCATGAGTGGGTGTGTGTGCATGCGCACAATGCTATGATGACAACACTCATAGAGAGGTGGCACAACGACACCTGTTCTTTCCATCTTCCTACAAACATGTGGTGTAAGATATTATAAATTTAATAATCATTTCATGTTGATAAATTATAAGCTCATTGTATCAAATTTTCAATTAATAGAATACGAGTTTTTTTTTTTTTATCAGTAAAGGCAGAGCCATGACTATATATTCATTTTGAGCAGATTACAGTATATAGATCCAAAATTCCAAAAAGATCATAAACCTAAGATAAACATTTGAAATCATTCCCTGGATTTACACTAAGGGAATCTAGTTTCAAAGCACTACATTAAACCCTATATAGTTTCTTCATACATTCAAAAAAACCTTCAGAGTTTATAGCAACGAAGATCAAGACTTGAAATTCTAAATATGAGTTTAGGTTTAACAGAGATTATCTAAAATATTTTAAGAAAAAACTTATAAAGCAGCAGCCAACTAAAGGCTTAGCAATGTCTTCAAAATAAACCAGCAGCATAAAACCTATCTGTTTAATGATCTTCAAGTTGCTCAGTACGGGGAATTGGAGCTCTGCCTCTTCCATGGCCTCTACACGGAGACCATCCTCGACCGCGACCAGAACCACAACCCAAATCTCGACCTCCACCTCTCTTGCCCCATTCAGCATGGGGTTCCTCTTCTTCTTCTTTTGGTGGCAAAATTTCATTCATCCTTGCAAATTCAAGCAATTCTTCCTCCTTACCCAAATCTTCTGGATTCTTGCCAAGGAAACGCTATTTGAGGAATCTGAGCCCCATGCCTGCAAGAGCTCTGTGATTTTCTAGGTCCTTTCCTTTAAGGTCAAGCAGAAAGGGATAATATTCAATGAGTTCCCTAGGAACATTGAATAGTATTCTATCACTCGATTGAGGAGCTCCTGAATAATGTCGCACCTTGTTGAGGATCTCTTGCAAATATAGCAGGATTTCATCTAGGAATAGCTTCTTTGTGAGGATCCAAACAAATTGCTTAGCTAACTTCAAATCCAAAAGGGAGGCTACAAATATGGATGAAATGCTTGTATTGTCACGGGGGTATTCCTCCCTGCTTAAATGCCCATTTCCCATAATCAACTTTGTCGACAGGATGATTGTTGGTTCTGGATGAAGCAGTAGCTACAATCTTAAGTCTATTATTTTACTAGATGAGACTTATCGAGTGGAAGCCGAAAGGGAAATGGGAGTGTCTGCACCAAAGCATGAGATTGGCTTTGGATAAACACTCATAATAAACCCATACTGCTCCTCACCAGACATGGCTACTGAATTCTTTGACACCTTGGGTCTGAAGCATATTGATCTTTAATGAGATCACTTGTAGGTTAGGAAAGGATAATATCTTGCAAAGAAAGCATAGCAAAGCATAGGCGACACTTTCTTTAATGCAGATTAATGAGGAGTTGCTTGCATTAAATTCACCTACAAAGGTGGCGAAGGATATTTGTCCCTAATCGTGCCAAATCTCCTTGAATCTGAAATGATGTATATCTTGTGGACAATGCATGCCTTAGACTAGAAATGACAGCTACTGTCGGCTGGCTTTTCAAGAGACGAAAAAGGTAATGCTATTTTAAAAGAGAAAATTAAGTGATGTCACTACTAACGAGTCCTCTGTTAGGGTTTCAAGCAGATCCTAAGCAAATATGAACTAACAATTAATGCAGATTTAAATACAAAAGATAAAGAAATTAAATATGACACAGATAACACAGAGATTTAACGTGGTTCACCCAAAATGGGTTACGTCCACCATACACAGTCGTCCAATCTTTCTTATTATCCAGCAAAAAAAAGTACATCAACATTACAATGCCTTAAGCATCCCAGCCGCTTATAACATGCATTTTTAGGGAAACAAACAAAGTCGGCCTTTTTAGGGTTTTATTACATTGTCGATTTTCATCAACAAAAAATGGCAAAAAAATACGGTAAGGATACGTGCTGAGTGTACAGTACTTTGTTGATCAGTCGCCACATTTCAACATCCTCTTTATTCTCGAAGAAGGCCAAGATTTGAATTCAAAAAAATAACCATTCCCCAAACTTAAACGCCATGGATTGAATTTGAAAATTAATTAAAGAAGGAAGAGGATCTGCTAGACCTTTTTGTTTGCTTTGATAGCCATTCTTTGCACTCATCAAACCAGAGGGAATCCTTGTTGCATAATTAACCTGTAATAGTTGGCCTTGCTAATTGCCTCCCTATTCCCACTAATGTATAGAAGTGCCCTCTGTTGCAACTTTGGAGAGGGCATCTTCCTTTGTGTTTTATTCTCTGAAAATATGTTTTGCCTCATATTGCTCTAGCTTGGCCAAGTTTTCTGTTATACTGTCTAGAATTGCATGTAGCCCACCAGTTTGGGGTTTTTTGCATTTTGATTGTGTTGATTGCTATCTTTGAATCTCCCTCCACTGTGATGTTTTTTAATCCATGATTGATGCAATTCATTAATCCTAACTGTAAGGCTTTAAATTTTGCTATATTGTTAGTGTCTGGTGGCATTGGCTTTGCCATTTTCCCAATGATTGACCCTGAGTGGTCTCTAATCACATATCCTATGTCTGAAGGGCCTCGGTTGCCTTTGGAAGCACCATCAAAATTCAATTTTAACCACCCGCGCTTAGGAGGGGTCCAAATAACTTCCTTTCTAGACTTAGATTTTTGCCCAAAAGAGGGAGGAATCTTGATTCCCTACCAATTTTTCCTAATGCTTTCATCCCCAGAAGAGAAAATTTTGGACGATTCTATTGAGAAAGCTAATTTGCAGTTTACTGTCTCAACAATTGACGTTTCTATTGAGTTTAGGACTGATTCAAACCTTCTGGCTTTATTATCGAAGAGCTTTTGATTCCTTTCTTTCCAAATTTCCCAGACAAGGCAAGATGGGGGCACTTCCAAATTTTGACTCAAGGTGCTTTCCTTCAAAGGAAGAGGCCAACATTGAAAAAGAGAAGTTAATGTCATTAGGTAGAGCTGAAATCTACCCCAATTTTGCACAAAGCCATCGCCAGCATTTTGAGGCAAAGGAGCAATTCAAGAGAAGGTGATCGACTATCTCTGCATGGGCTTTACACATAATGCATCTTGAAGGCCCTTCATGGCCCATTTTAGTGAACTTTTATGCAGTTAAAATTCTTTTTTGGAAAGCTATCCATGCAAAAATCCCTGCTTTTGGAATTATCTTACTACTCCAGAAAAGCCTAATTGGAATGTCTTGTTCATCTTGATTTGGATCACTGACTAAAACTCTATAACCATCTTTAGAATTATACTACCCTGTTTTGGAGGAGGCCCAAATTAAAGTATCTTTCCCTCTTCTAGGGTTAATGTTTCTTACTTTTAACAGATCTAAAAGTTGTTCTAATTCAACCCCTGGAATAGGCAATCCATCCATAGACTTTCACCTCCAGCCTTGCATATTCGAAGTCCTTTCCACCGCTATATAGTCACTGACTCAATATCCTCAATGTTGCTTAAACCAGTGCTATGTTATTGGAATGTTGAGAGAATTTACAATGCTAGGATATCCTCCCCATTAGTCATCCCAAAAAAGGCTAGAGGTTCCATCATGAACATCCCAAGAGATGGAATCTGAAATCAGATTTCTACAGGAGACTTGATGAAGTTCCAAGTTCTAGATCCCTTCAAATGATTGTTTTCTCTAAGAACATTATGGGGATCTTGATTTGAAAGATATTTAGTTGCCAGCATCCTAACCCATGTTGCGTTAGCATTTTTTAGAAACTTCCAAGCTAGTTTTGCCCCAAGGGCTTTGTTTTGCAATTTTAGATCTTTAATTCCTAAACCCCCCCTTTGTCTTAGGTTTGACAATTTTATCCCATGCGATTAAGGCAATTTTATGTTTTTCTTCAGAGTTTTGCCAAAAAAAAATTCTCATCTTTTTTATAATGTAGGAATTTGCACTAGCTATTAGAGACAAGATGGATAATAAGTAAATAGGTAGGGCTGAAATCACTGCTTGGAGCATAACTAGCCTACTAGTCCATGAAAGCCACTTCCCCTTCCAGGAGTTTGTGTTTTGCTCCATCTTTATCTTTAGAGGATCCCAAAGTTTATTGTTCCTTAGTCCTCTATCAATTGGAATGCCCAGATGTATACATGGAAGAGTTCCTACTCTGAATTTGAGGATTCTTAGGATCTTAGCCTTTGTGAGGTTTGGAGTGGGAAAAAAGAATACTTTTGATTTTTCTTTGTTACTTATTTGTCCTAAGGCCTTTCCAAAGGATTCTAGTAGTAGATTTAATTGGGTTGCTTCCTTGACTTTTGATGCACCCAACAAAAGATTATCATCAGCAAATTGTTGATGTGTGACAACAAATTTTGTGGTTACTTTGAGTCCCTCTAGAAGGTTGTTAGATTGTCTTGATTTTATATCCCTCCCTAAAGCTTCCCCCATTATGATGTAGAGAAATGGAGATATAGGATCTCCTTGTCGGATGCCCCTTGAAGAAGCCTGTTGTCTTTCTATTTATCAGAATTGAAAATTTTGGTGTAGAGATGCATTCATAGACCCAGTTGATCCATTGTTTGGCAAAGCCAAGCATAACTTTGCAAAGGAATCACCAATCTACATTATCATAAGCTTTTGAAATATCTAACTTAATTATCATACATGGTCTATTCATGCTTTGAAGAGTGTGGATGGCTTCTTGTGCCACAATGACCCATTCAAGAATTGAACGGCCAGGAACAAAACTAGTCTGCTCATCTAATATAATGTTGTCCATAAGAGGCTTCATTCTGTTTGTCATGACTTTTGAAAGGATTTTGTAAACCATGGTGCATAGAGAGATAGGTCTGAAATCTCCTAGGTTTGATGTTTTCTCCTTTTTGGGGATGAGAGCAATAAACATGTTATTGATTTCTTTGAGCAATTTACCTGATCTTCTTGTGCATTCTAAAGCTTCTGTAAGTTGTTGATCCAATATATGCCAGCATTTCTTGAAAAAGTCTGAAGGGAAACCATCCGGACTAGAAGCCTTTCCAGAGGGAAGCTGATTGAGAGCTTGAGATACTTCTTCCAGAGATAATTTCTCATTTAATTTCTAGTTTTGTTCATCTGTTATGATCTTTTGGATCTAAGTCAAAAACTTTTTATGTTTTGTCAAGTGAGAGCCTTCAACATTGTTTAGAAGATTAGACTAATATGTAATGATTTCTCTCTTGATCTCTTTACGGTCCTCTATAATTTGATTTTGATTCGTCTCGAATTTAGAAATTCAGTTCTTACTCCTATGAATCTTTGTCACATTATGGAAGAACTTAGTATTTTTATCTCTCATTCTGAGCCAATTCTCTGCTTCCAAAATATTTCTTCTTTGGAAAGGATATCCTCGTATTCCATGATCAGGTTCTTTTCTTGTTCAAAAGATTCTTGATCCATTCCCTCCGAGATGATCTTATCATTTAAGACTTCCAACTGCTCCTCTAATGATTTTTTGGATGAGAAAATATTTTTAAAATTATTAGCATTCCATTGTAGCAATTTCTGCTTCACTAGTTTCAATTTTGAAATGAAGCAAAAGAGTTTTGATCCTTCAAATGGTTCTTCCTTCCACCAATCTTCAACCATAGATAGAAAATTTGGGTCTTTCATCCACATATTCTCAAATCTAAAGGGAGATCCGGAGGCATCATGGGTACCTTGGAGCGAAAGCATAATGGTAAAGTGGTCTGAGCTTGAGCAGGGTATGACTAAATAGTCAAAGGCAAAGGGAAAGGATCTGAGGTCACCCTACCAAAAGAATCTATCATTTTTTTTTGAAATATTGCTAAAGCCTTTTCTCCTATTTGTCCATGTGAAGGAATCCCCTAAGTCAACTTCTAATAGTCCATTCCTATCAATCTAATCATTGAAATCCTGTTGAGATCCTCCTAATCAAATGATGCCTCCCCTTTTGTCTGAAGCATACTTGATGGCATTGAAGTCACCTCCTATAATGAGTTGTTTATCAGCCAATTGCGATATGATGCCATCTAAGGAGAGCCAGAAAAGTCACTTTTTAAGAGGAGACACTGGGCCATAAGTATTAATAACAAAAAAGGATGAGTTTGATTGAAGATGAGTGATTTTGGCTAACAACCAATTTCTGTTAGAAGCAATGCCCTCGACATGAACTTGAGAAGGCTTCCAGATTATCATTATACCCCCAGAGGCCCCTTCTGAGGCAACTGTCATTTGTAGGGATGAATGGAATAAGGAGCTAATTCCAATACCAAAAGAGACAGCTTAGCTTGCTGACAATCCAATTTGGTTTCTTGAAGGAGGGTGACATCTGCACTAACCAAAAGAATCCTTCTTTTGATCACCCTATGTTTGTTAGGGGCATTGTTGTTCAGGAAGGGGGTTTCCCTTCCCTACTTTCCAAAGATCTTTATTTTTTGATTGATTCTCTGTTGCCCCATCTTGAGCTCTAGCTTCAATGAGAGATTTGCAGCCCTTCTTGGGGGGGAGGATCCAAAGTTGGGTTTCTCCATGCACTCTCGATTCTGTTGCAGACCCAATTTCCTTTTCTCCTTGATCTGAGAATACAATACTGCTAGGGGGATACCTAGAACTGAATCCAAATCTTCATCGTCTTTCATGTACTCCTAAAACATTTTCAAGGTATTTTGATCCAAAGTCATATCCAAACCTTGTGTAATTAATGAAGGTGACAACAAGAGTGGATAAGGGATCATTTGCAATAACATCCTCCTCCTATAAAATATTAGCTAGATGCATGGGTTTGCCTTTACTTGATTCAATAAGTGTTGGAGCACCCCTAGATCGCTTGCGCCTAAGTTTATTCTTCCTTTTCAAGGCCTTTATGGGATGTTGGGAGAAAATGTTGAAGGCACCTCTACTCAGAGAAGGGGTTTTCTTTTGACCAAACAAGCTCCTAGCTATTTTATGAGATTGGATCTTAACAATCGGGGACAAAATGAGAGGGGGACAGCTTGAAGGAGGGAGAGGGAGGGACTGAGATCCCCTACCTGAAAGAGACTGATTCGGATTTCCTAACTTGTTCTCTGAATGCAGTGAGGATCTTGGAGTATGAAGATGGTAGGAGCCTTCAGGAACAAGAGAGACAGTCAGAGAAACCAAACCTCTATTTTCCATCTGCAGAGTAATATCCTTAGTTGCAAGAGCAGCATCTAAAACGGGTGAGTCCGTTAGACTCTCCAAACTCTTGTCCACCCTATGTGGATAGGGGCCATCATTACTCAGATCTGTTGTTGCTTGGAGTGGATTCAAAGCTCCTCTAGTTGCTGCCAACGAACATTTTTTAACGATTTGGTTTCGGAGAACGCATTTGCCAGGAATCTCCTTATAATTTCTATTTCACTGTAAAATTCTTGTTTTAGGTCAATCTCAACATAGATGTTGGCCACATCCTCTATGAGACCATTCAAGAAATCCTCCTCGATTCCCACTAAAAATCCTAATGCATCACCAATCTTCAAAAGAGCCTCTGAGCATCAGAACTCAGGTGGAAGACCAAATAGAGAAAGCCATACCAGAGACTTCTCAAATCTATGATTCACCAGATCAAAGCCTGGTTTCCAATCCAGGAAATGAAAGAATAGCAGGCAACCATTAATGATTGCATTTTTCAGCGTTGAGTCCACACATTCTAAAAAGAAAAAGTCATTCTACAATGGTCTGATTGAGATCATTCCTGGAATAGAAGAAGTCCACCAGGATATAGATCATTCTTGGAATAGAAGAAGTCCACCAGGATATGATCTCTTTGTTATTCCCTTTGCAACCACACCATTGCGCAAAAAAGGCCTTTTCCTTAAAGCGAGCAATTGTAGGATTTAGAGAGTCTAAAGGTAACACAAACAGCTTACTCCCCATGCTTTTTTTGTTCCATTTTTTAGGTTTATGATCAAAGGGAGGGATTTGCCAAGGGGGGAAGGGCTTTTTGAAGCCCAATGTCCTCTGATCTCTGTAGATAGACAATGTTCTTGAAGTCGAAGGGCAGGTTTGCAAGCTCTGATGGTGTCTCTATTTTTGGAATAGAGAAGCCTGATTAGATGGAGCATAGCTTGGCTTCCTTGACTGAAGAGGGATGCTATTAGGGCCTGTTGCTACTTTCCTAGCCCAAGAATCTAAGCTATGATACTTTAAAATCTCATTATTCATGTGATTATGATTACAAGCTTGCTGATAAACATCAGAGCAACGATGAGAGGTTGAAGGCTCTGATTGCTCTGATATCTATGAAGCCCCTGGACTTTTTGTTGGCTTTGGACGCGCACAATTTTCTGAAAACTCTGGTTTCTCTGGGTTTTCTGATACCTTGAAGAGTTTCTTTGAAGTGTCAGCTTACTCTAGATCGTTGAAAGGCATCTGGATGGACTGCATACCCCTCCATTAAATTTTACACTTGCAACTTACGCCCCATTAATAGAATACGAGTTTTGTTGAATACCTTTTTGTTATTTAGTTTTATCCATGTTTCATTTTGTTTGTCTTTCATTCGCATTTTATTATTGGGCATACAACATATTTGTAAGTGTTACATGCTTTGAGATACATCATCGTTCTAAAATTCACATGCACCTTAACATGGTCACAAAATGCAACTGTAAAATTGGCATACCATACTGATTTGTTAGTTGTCCTAAATGTTCTTCCCACTAAAACTTTATACTAACCAATCCACACAAACATTCAATCTCAACAAAAACATCACACTTTGATAACTCAAACCATGTAATATCACACTTTGAGTTTTGTGTATTAAGAAATTATTTTGGCTAGTATGTTCATTGTTTTAGTGACTTCATGTCACATTATAAACATAAAGTTGAAGTGGTTGTGTATATACTTAATGTTAGCCCCAAAAGATAAGCATGATGGGAAAAGAGATTTTAATGTTTTATAACTAATTACCCTTGGCTATACTAACCAATCAACACAAACATTCATCCTCAACAAAAACATCAAATCTTTTGCAAGAACTTGACACAATGCTGTCATCTATTGTTTATAAGTTTTGATAACTCAAACTATGTAATATCACACTTTGAGTTTTGTGTATTAAGAGATTATTTTGGCTGGTATGTTCATTATTTTAGCAGCTTCATGTCACATTATAAACATAAAATTGAAGTGGTTGTGTATATACTTAATGTTAGCCCCAAAAAATAAGCATGATGGGAAAAGAGATTTTAATGTTTTATAACTAATTACCCTTGGCTATGCGAATATGATTATTCTAGCTAATAACTATTTCTTTACGTTCAAAATGTCATTTTATCTAGAACTTAAAACTGAATTATCTAGCATGTGTTTGAAATGTAATTTATATATTCTCATAACAGTTTCTTGACGGGGAATTTGTTTATGCTTTTGCAAGCAATTAGTTTCACGTTATCTAGCAAGTTGTACAAAAAGTGTGAGCAAAGTAAAAAGTGCTAGTGGAGGAGGGCAATGAGGTGCCTGAACAAAGGGAAGTTTAAATCCAATGAGAAGAAAAGAAACTAAATTTTCAAAAGAATTGCATCAATCCACTTAACCCTCAAATAGCATCCAAGATAAGAGAACCCGAGGATGAAAATAATCAATTCAAGCAAAGAGTGACAAACTTCCCAAAAAGAACACTTGTCCTAAACGTGTACAATAAACAAGATCCCTGTTTGACAGAGCCCTGATTGTGAGGGATTCCTACAAAATCAACAGTAAAACCCCAAAATACTGTCCAAGACAAACACAACTCCTTCACAATTAAGCAAAAATCTAACATACAGCTATTCCAAGTTCCAACAAAAGCACATTGCCCACGATATCTGAAAAACCAAATACTGTATAATAAAAAAAGAGGAACGCATGAACAGAATGACCGACTCAAACCATAAATTGAATGAAAAACACATTCCATGTCCAATCAACTACTACTCAATCTAACTAATAAAAATTTGATTCAATACAACAAGATAATCTCCTTAAAATCTGTTACATAAAATTCGGCCAAGAGACTCTCCATGCAGGAAACCACAATTACAAGAAAAGCAAAATCAGATTCATGCAATTGACAAGGACAATAGTTTTTGAAAAAAAGGAAATAAAAGCCTAATCTTTCAACCATACAGCATGCGCTATAAATGCATTGGAGGCTTGCATAACAGAGCCTGACGATCAAATCCTTCAAATATAAAATATGCACTATAGGGCTTCGCTTTGAGAATCACAGATTAAAATCTTTTGAATCAACAAAAACATTGTATCCAACTCATCGAGGAGAGATACGATCAAGAGTCAAAATTAGACAAAAGCCCACCAGAACAGACAATTCTCCAACCGAAAATAAACCCTAAAACAATTTCACATTCAAGAAAATTGAAATTTTTGAAAAACAATCCTCCACAAAAACGGAAAACAGATAAAGCTTAAAGATTTCACGTACCAAAGAAATCGGAAGACTAGAATTGTACGGAAATAACTAACAACCCCATAGTATTAAGGGTTTGATGAAATCTAACCTGAAATTTCCCAGATCAACTCCAAATCCAATCAAATAAACAGACGTTGAAGATTAAATCGACCTGCAAAATATGAACATGAGCAGCATGAATATCCACCTGTTCAAATAAAAAACACGCAAATTATCAAATCCACCTGCAAATAACGCAACTCACATTAATATGAGAGATTCCTCTGGACGGTAGCAGTTCCTAAATTTACTTGAAGAGATAACTTAATGGTGGCTCCTAACAGAGATACAACAGACAGATCAGACAATATTACGGTGCAAATGCATTAGGGTGAGCATTATGTTGAGTTGCTACTTTATAATTTTTTTCAAATCTTTCTGCCAAGTCTTCAAGAAAACGCCAATTCTATTCATCTAAATCGAAACCGCAATGCTGATTAAATGCTAGTTTAATTTCTTAAAGGCAGTCGATTCATTATGTTTGTAATTGCCATTATTGTCCGTTTCAGCTATGCCTTCATGCAAAATATAACGGTCCAGAAAGCACATCTGACAGGGTAAGCGAGTCAGTGAGTCATTTGATTGTAAGTTTGTAACGGTCGTCTGCCATTTTCTGTAACTGTCGACAAATGCCGGATATTGTAATATTTAAACAATTAAAATTAGATGAAATAAAAATTAAAAAAAAATATATTAAATATTATAAAAAAAATAAAAAATTGTTGTAATATTTAAACAATTAAAATTAGATGAAATAAAATTTTTTTAAAAATATATTAAATATTATAAAAAAAAAAAAAATTGTAAAAATTAACTCATAGAAACTAGACTGAAAAGAATGGCCATGGTCAGTGCCCCTTCCCCACAGTTTTGGGAAGGGGCGAATTCAATTTCTTTAAATAAACAATTTGGCATAAACAACAAATCTGTTTACATATCAATTCACAAATACTGATTTCATAAGTACAACATTGTCTTCAATTTTAAATATTAAATGTTAAATTCAACAACCCATTCAAGATTCCTAACTTTTTTCCTTAAATTTTAAATACTACATTCGTTATTTGACTTCATCAGCTACCCATTCAAGCCTCCAAACATTTCTAGACGGTACAAGTCAAACACTCAATATCAACCATGATTGAAATTTAAATCAATTTTCCTCCCAATTTAACATTCAATTATTAAATATTTATTATTAAAATAAAACTGACATAAAAAGATTCAATAAATAAATTTAATGAGTTGCAAAATCTTTTACATAAACTAAACCTTCAAAAAATAAAATAAAAAAACAGATTGTAAATCTGATACACAATTATACAAAATCATGGTCAAGACAAAATATTCTCTGATCAACAAGTTAATGCAGAATACAAAATATGTTACAAGTCATGGAGGATGACAATGACAATTAAATATTTAGAAACATGACTATTGAGATACTCCTACTCTCTGTCCAGTAATATCCAGGTTTTTCAAGAATATTACGTAAACGAGGCCAGAATAACCTTGTAAATACCAATAATATCTAAGTTTCTGTTCAGTTAAAAAAGTATAAAATAGTTGATATATAATGCCTTTGAGTGTTAAACTAATTAGAGAATGCCACCATATCTAATTAGAACTACTAATTCAATTCAGATAATTTAGTTTATCTAATTAGAATTATTAATTCAATTCAAATAATTTAATGTAAATAATTGTTTGAGGTCTGCATCCTCAAACAGACAATCATTATCTACACATTTATTTTTATCCTCCTTTATATCTTTGTTTGTAATTCGTCTAGCTAATTCTATCTTTCTTTGTAATTCGTCTAGCTAGTTCCTGATCTATTAATTAACAGTACCATCTACTCTTCTATCCATTAATGTCTCTGTTAAAAGTTCAAATTGATCTTTAATGTCATTTGGATCCTATCAAAATGTATGGAAGAGCTTTGGCTAGTTGAAACTTGAAAAGTCTATAATGCAGGGTATGGCGATGTTGCGCTTATTCTGGGGATCTGCCTCCCAAAAATTCCAGCAAATTGTTGAAAATTCCAAATGTTCCAGCAAATTGTTGAAAATTCCAAATGTCTTGGCTGTAGAAGATTTTGGAATGAGGATTTGAAAGCACAGAATAATTTGTAATATATTCATTTAAATTAGTAATCACTTGATAAATCACAACTTTGTGAAAAGAAGGATTTTCTATTATGGAGGGTATTATTTATTATTGCTACTCAACTGTCTAGCGAAGCAAAGCAAGTCCTCTGTTTCTTCTTTTATCTTCTGTATAAAGAAAAACCTGTTTGAACTACCACAACAGAAACTCAATAGTCAACTAATAGATTTATACGAGGCTACCCTCTTAAATTTTATTTATACCTGTATGGAAGAATATGTATTATACAAAATGAGAAAATGATTCGAACCCACACGGTTTAGATCTGTGTGGTTTTGAAAGAATGTATTGTTGTATTGTTGAATCTGAATGAACATAATTAATTATATGATGAGACGAATATCAGTAACCTGAGTAGACATTTTATATATGCACATAAAAGCAGAATATACACAGAAATTGCAGCAGTGAAAAAAAAGAATACGGCCACTCTTCCTGTGGCTGATTACTTAGATCTCTGTAAGCAAAACAGCAAAATGCTCATTAATAACTTAAATCGGGTAATGATAATCTGATACAAGAAAACTAAACAGGAAAATAATGATTTGTCAGCTAAAGTAGAAAAAAAAGAAATGCCTCTGCACTGTTGGAGGGTTTGAACTTTGGGCCTCACAATTGAGACTGATGAGTAGAGAAGAGAAAGATCTCCCAAGTGACAGGGAAACAGAAAACAGAGGAGATATATTATAATATTAATACATGTAATGTATTTGCAGTGTAAAGTTGATGGCAGGGAAACCTTTTATATCGGTAAAATCTGTTTACAGGGACCCAATTTATCATCGGTGAAGTTGCTCTGTACCGGATTTTGGGTGGGAAGAGTATGATCATGCATCCAATGCATCCATCAAATAGGATGACAAGGTTGCCAAGCCTCTGCACAATAGCCTCAGCAAGAGCCACGATACTTGCCACACAAGACCCAGTGTCATCCCACTGTCAGCAAGAGCCACGATACTTGCCACACAAGACCTAGTGTCATCCCACTGTCATCATGGTAGAAACAGAACAAGGACAAGTCAGACAGATACAAACAAAGAAGACTGAGGACCAAATGGAGACCGAAGTATATACACCTTGGACTGAACAAGAAACAGAGGAAGCCCCTACGCATAAAGTAGATGAGTGAGAATTCGAAATATCCAATTAAAAAGTGGAGGATGAAGAAGCACAAGGAAAACAAGTACTCCAGGAAATGCACCGTGCAAATCACTGACACCTTCGAGAAAACAAGCGCATAATTGGCAGAATTGATTGAAGTCCACATCAAGAACCTCGAATTCAACTTGGCTTAGTCACTAAATAAAAAAAAAATGGCTTCGTACCACTTTGCTTAAAACATAGACAACTGTAGCCTTGATAAAGATGGGGGAGACTACACAGTCAGAACACGAGACATGATTATAAATTTGAGTCCAATCAAATTCGTTTTTCAATTACTCAAGTGAAACCCATCTTAGCTGAAATTTTAGAAGTGAAATTTCAGTAAATTAGTGACCGACATCGAATCTGATAATATATTATAATTACTACTCTCAGGAGCACAAATATTTGCTCTAAAATCTCAAAGTTGTTATTCTGAAAGGTAAGTTAAGTCTTAACAAGCGTTCTTGTAATCTCTAAACCCTTTTCTCAGAAAGCAAACTTTAAAAAAAAACAAAAAAAAATGTTTCCAAATGATGAAAAAAACCTGAAACATTAAATTACTGATCTTGACAAATCTTCCAAAAACGTCTGCCGAATAGGGCTCCTGACAAATCTTCCGCAGCTATTCTACCAATAATAGTATGTTGCAGGGTTTCTCTAATTGGAAGAACAAGCTTATCTATGATACATCATTTTACAGTTTGCAATTTATTCTCACCTCTATTGATTTTGCTCAGAACTAAATACAATGTACAATGCGAGTAGAAATGCATATATTCTATTTAAAACACGATTGAATCTTATTTGGTATAAAATACATACATGTTTGAATTTGAATGCATAAATTTTCTTATTGCTGAACTCATAACTTCATATACGTGTATTAATGTATTTTTCCCTATAGAATATACCTATGTATTTTTCCTGATAGTATCCTACCCTAACAATTTCAAATGATATGGAGAAATACAAAGAGGATGGAGAAATTCAATAAAATAATATACACCAAATTACCTTGTAAAATGAACTACATAAAACATATAAATTCTTCAACATGAAAGAAAAAAGAGAGAGCAGAGTATAAGATGTACTCACCATTTACTAGCCATGTCTCCAATCAGCCACTCCAGAACGTAGAGTTCTTGCTGCTGCTTACCTCCATGCCCATTAAAAATGATAACCCACGGAAAAAAAAAAGAGTACTGCAATTCAAACCAAGAAAGCAAATGAAAACATTTGAGTACAAAAGTGAAAATTTTAAACTAAAACTCAGGAAGCAAAACTCAGAGGCATGGCCACACCAAAAAAAATTAAACTAAAAAGAAAAGAAAAAAATAAATGAAAGTTATGAAACAACAATACAATCTGCCCTGCAACTCTAGTATATCTCCTTTTAAAAGAAGTGAAAACCTGCTTTTTCAACAGTCACACAATCTGCTTTTTGCAACGGCCATTGTAATTTGAGTGCCGTTAGGCCACGTTATGAATTGAATCTGGACAGTTATTCCTAAAAATGGATCGAATCTGCACTTATAACGGCACGCTCCTCTGAACGTTTGGAACCGTTTGGAAATCGACTCAAAATAGATTGAATCTGCACTTGGAGTACAAATTCCATTCCCACTCGATACTACATTTCTTTTCAACTTTGTCTTCGCTTTCTGAAGTTCCACGAAAAATATTCATCTGTCTATACTCATATTTGGGCATTGCAGTTCATAGTTTAGATAAAGTTTATTCATATTTTTAAGTTTTTAAAATATTTAATTTGAGTGAGATTTAAATAACACATTTTTAGCATTTACTATTGAGGTTATGGTGGTATGTGTGTTCTTCTTTTATTCAAATTTTTTTCCCTTTTTTTTATTGTGTTAGGTGAAAAATGATGATGACAAATTATTGCAAAACCACAAAGATCAAACTACAAACAATCCTAGCTCTGCACTAAAAACATTCATCACACACCAATTAAGATACCTACGAACATGCAAATTAACAAATTGAAGTAATAATACCATTCACATGCCAAGTAGGATTTGATCTCCTTGTCTCCTATCTCCGTTTAACTTGTTTGATATATTTGCTCTCAGATTTTGTATATGCACAAGAGTTCAACAAAGAACGGTTTGTGGTTGTAAAGTTGCTTGATCGCAAGAAGGCTTGATAGAGGCATTAGCTAAAAAACTGTTTAGGATTGAAAGAATGAAAGAATCCTCTTATATAGAAGACACTTGAGAAAATGGAGGGATAAGATTAAGAGGTGAAAGAAATAAATAGTCGGCTAGGATTAAAAGGTAGGTATAAGAAAATAATAAAATAATGAAGGGGGTAGGTAAAGGAAAATTAAGAGATAAATGACATGTGTCATAGAAAAGAAAAAGCTAATGAATTAATTAAATAAATAAAAATTCATTTAATTAATAGAGAAAGTGAGACCAATTAAATTTAAGAAAAAGATAATTTTAAATAAATAAAAAATAATTATTTAAATGAGGAAAGGCTTAGAAAATGATAAATGAATTAATTAAATAAATAAGAATTTATTTAATTAATAGAAGACTTAGGATAAAATATTTATTTAATTAAGCTAGGACAATTTTAGGTGTCTACATTTTGTCTCTCTTTGAGACAATGCAGCCTATCGCGTTGTTTCAAAGAAGATAAAATAAACTAATACAAAGTTGTCTCATGACAGGAATAATATGCCCCCTCAAGAGATTGGATAATTTTTTTTGAAAAAAAATTAGACAATCTCTCGATAAGAGAGAAAGGCTAGAAGAACAAAGGATAAAAGGTAACTACGTATATGTAGTGATGGCTCGTATAGGCTTGGCCTTTGTACATTTGTGTCTAGATAGGCTGAAATCAATAGTTTTGTGATAGACATGCGATGTCAATTGGATAAAGTATTGAGAGGACTCACTCAAATAGGTGCCCTAGGTAAGACAAATTGAAAACAAGGCTAAAATTGGAAACCATGTGATAGACATGCGTCGCCAATTGGATAAGCTGCTAGGAGCATTCACTCAACAGGTGCCCTAGTGAGGATAGGATAAAATTGCTAAGCAGGTCTAGGATAAGTCGTTGAATTGATAAAATTTGGCAAGTGCTCTAGCAAGGTAGGTTGCAAAGCTGATAGCGGATAAGTCGTCGAATTGATAGAATTTGGTGAGTGCTCTAGCAAAAATATGATCAAGTGCAATGTGATAAGCATATACACTAGGATGCAGCGCCATGTGGTAGACATAAGCACTAGGATAGAACCTAATGAGCAGCACTATGTGATAGACATAGGTACCACTACGTCTGCAAGAGGGGGCCGACAAAATGATCTAGGGGTTGGGCCTTCGAGTGCTCAGATTTCATCAAGGGTCTGTCGGCTCTAAGAAAGGGCCTTCATCATAGCTCTCTTGGATCCAGTTTTTGGATGATGATATAGACACCTTCGGGTGATTTTGTATCCATGTGATATTTTGACATCATTGTACCATGACACATTATATATATATATATATATATGAGATGATTTGTACCCTTGCGGCAATTATATGCATGTATTCCTATGTGATGTTTACTATATGATGATGCAATATATGTATGTTTTCTATATGATTCATGTGATGTATCTATAATGCATGATTCTTATACATTTATGTGATGATCTATTTTATAGATGTATTTATGCTTTTATGATGGTTATATAAACAATGATGCAATCAATATGATAATATAGTCTATGTATGATGCTTATGATATGGATACATGTTTATGATGATCTATGATTGCTTATGTGATGCAATGAAATATACATGATGTGATGTAATTATTGTTGTTTTTATACTTATGTTATATGATATGCAAATGCTTATATGAGCTACGAATAAGTGGTGTGTGCAAGATGTTATATTATTATGATTTCTATATGCATATGATGAAATGTACTAACATGTGATGACGCAGATGAACACTACATGAGATGCAAACATTTTTGGCATGTCATTATTACTCAGTCATGTGATAGCGAGCTACATGGACTCGGGAAGGGATAAATGGAGGACAAACAAGGAAGGGGGATGGAAGGTAGAAGATATGGAAGTGAAAGAGCTTCGTGTGCTATTATCATCATTGAGTTTTATTATGGCAAGTAGGTTATGACCATCCAGTTATAAGTTCGACCTAGAAAATCATTGTACTTGTTTGCATGGAGATCATATAGTCACAAACAAGGAATGTCTTGTTTCACACTAGACTTTCAGTGTCCTCATATCCTTGGATGAGTCATAGTATTACTTAGAGACAATCCACAGTCAACAAAAATAGGTGAACATACCCCATCCTCGCCTTTCTAGTCAAAGACATCCTGAAGATAGAATCTCTAGTCAAAGACATCCCAAAAAAGCTAAAAGACATGTCACCAAAAGATAAAATCAAAAGAAGACCAAGACTTGACACCAACATCCAATGAAATCCTTAAATTATTTGTGTTTCTTGTCACATATGTTAACATGTTTGATCTGGTCACAATGTTCTTTTCCTGATAAAATATAGATAATGTTGAAAAACCATGTCGTTGCCCAAGTCTACTGAAAGATTTGATTTGTTAAAAGTCCATTGTTGATTGCATCTCACCTGAAAACTGACTAAATCCATGAAACCGATACTTTTATTGCAGAGAAGAACAAAACTTTATTGCGGATCAACAATGTAAATGACCTTTTATTGTGGATCAGCGATGCAAATACTTTGAGTGTCATCAAGGCACAGTCCTCTGAAAGTTTGAAAACATTCGTAAATGATTGAAAGATTTGGATTGAATTTGCACTTTTGGAAATGTGCGCAAATTGACATTAAGGCGTTTAGTGTTAATTATCTAAAATTAGTATTAACTAAATTTTAATCGTCTAAGTTTAGTGTTAATTAATTTTTTTCTTCCTAATATTATTTTAATGTGTTGAGGTTTTAATTTATTTATAAATTCACTCATTACAAGTGTTTCTTTATTTTTTATTGATAATTTGTCAATATCTAATTAGCAATCATTTTCTTCTTCTTTTTATTTCTCACTTATTAGAATATTATTATCACGGTTTAAAATTAGTTGCTTGTCCAATTTAAACATGATGTATATGTCACATGACACACTAACTTCTTTTAAAAATAATTTATTTTAGATGAAGAAGTGTCTTTAATACTATTTATGAATTGTAAACAACGTGAGTTAATCTATATTAATTAATAGCCATTGGTGTTTAGATAATTTAGAAATAAATGCTAGCTTTAAGAAATTAATTGTGAAGGAAAGGTACATAGCTCATAATGTAATGAGAAAGTGAGAATGTTGATATCTAGTAGAATCAATTTATTATATTTTAGGAAAATGATAATATTGGTATGTTTGTTGTCCTTAAATTATTTGCAAACCTAGAACAAACTAGAGATTGCTATGAAAAATAATCTTTAAACAATTTTTTAGGTTTTTCACAAAGACATCAAAAAATATGACAAATGAAAAGAAAATATCATTGAATCAACACAAATAAAATAATAAACCAAAACCTTTCAACTTTCTTGATGACTAATAACGCTATATTTTAGAAGTTTCGGTTTACATAGTCATTGTTTACAAAAAATGTGTGTTAAAATATAAAAAATGTAACTCAAACTTCATTACCATACATGAAGCCATGAAGATATACAAAGAGGTGCTTTAATCTTTTTCTTATCACTTCTATTTCTATATTTGAAGATATTGTTATACTTTTGAATCAAAAGTGTCTTTTGTTCTCAAATTTAATTATAAAGTTTATTCTACAATTAAAATTTGCATGTTCCAATAAAATTTGAACAACTATGCAATGTATATATCAAAGAGGCAACTTCGGTAATGAAGATCTATGAGACCTTATCAAGAGCAATGGATATGGTGAATGCAATTAGGTATATACAATAATTCATATAGTCATTCACTTAAACAAACATGAAAAATAAAACTAAAAAAAATTATACAATCACATCAAACACTACTCATTTATTTTTTTATTATAGATCAAGGTCAACAACTTTATATTGATTGAAAAATAGATAATGTCTTTAACTTTGTATTATATTCAATGATTAACATCCCAAAACCAACTATATTACTAATCATAGATATACTTACAATGTTATGACTACTTTAATATTGAATTTCTTCTAGATAGTAAATACAAAGTATCACTAAATGAATAATTTGATGATTTAAAATAAATTTAGATCTAACAAAATAAAAATTAAAGAAAGACAACACAAAAAGAATAAATCATACAAAGACAAAGATGAGAAGAAAGAAACTTCAAAATCTAGTTAAAAAAGGTTTAAGATGACCTTCCCAAATGTTGATGTAAAATTCTTGTTTCACCTTCATTTACAAGTAGGTTAATATTATTTTTTCTTTCTAGTTTTCTGGACTTAATTTAACATGATATTAGAACCTATTGGGTTAGACAATTGGTTTGAAAATGTAAATTGTAATTCAAGTGTCTTTGTGAGTGTCAATCTCTATTTGTTTCTTTGTGGAGGTCTTATTTGGCATCATAGAAGCTTATTTTGTGCCTTTTGGGGGGTCTATTGCATAATCATGGATGTTGCTAAGATGTTTTGCATCACAAAGAAAGTTGATTCTAGAATTCTAGTGTATTCTTTGGTTCAAAAATTTGACCTTTGATGTGTAAAGAACCATGCAGAATGTAATCATATTGACTCAACTTTGATTGATGTAATTTTACTTAATATTAGAAGGTCATATCTAAAATTAATTTTATTATTCAATTGAAAATTTCATCAAATTCATGAAAGAGTGGATGTAGACTAACGATATTGAAACCTAAATTTCTTCAAAACGCTACAAATTGGAAATTATTATTAATTTTAGAATTTTTAAAAAAATATAGGGATGTTGTAGATATTTTACAAATGAAACAACTTCTACAATAATTTATAGGCTCCTACTACAAATCAACACCAAACTGGACAATTCCATCAAGTGCAGAATACCCCAAAAGCATAAAAAAACACTACAAACCTCTCAAACTTGCACATTGTGATCTCCACACTTGGAAAGATGGCATGTATAGAGAAATGATAGTGAAATATACTATTTCTACAACAATCTCAGCTAAAAATCCAATTTTCCCAAACTCAAAACACTTAAGACTGCTCTAACAAACCCTACAGACTAAAACAATGAAACCATTGAAACTACAAAAAAAAATTAAACAAGTTTTACATCTAGATTGGATTACTTGTTGTAATACAAAGCCTTCCATCTTCATGTCACCTAAAATATATTGGAATCACATCCACCATTTTAAATATGAAAATGGCCCAAGAGGGGCTTCCAATATTCCCACACCTTACATGTAGAAGCCTCATCAATTAGTGGCCAAAAACAACCCCTGACAACTGGCATTGCCAATTAGCTTCGTCAACTACAAAAGACAATTAATTATAGGATGAACTTTGTTACTACAATAAAAGACTCCCAAAATCCTCGTGCTAAAATGAGAAATTCAATATTTAATGTTGGACTGGTTATTTAATTAATTACACTTTATTGTATTTCTTAAGCTCACTTAGGGCTTTTTTAGGGTTTTCTATCCTTGCACATATGGAAAGTTTTTTTTTTTCATTCATTCTCTAATCATTTTTGCACTTGAGGAATACAAAGAATCTTTTTTGCATCTCTTGAATTCTCACCATTGGAGGGAAACATGTCTTTGTAAACCTCATCGCTCGTTCATCGTATTCAGTGTTTTAGATTTAATTTTTTTTTTAATCAATTACTTGGTTTCCAATCAATATAAATTTGTTGACCTTGATCTACACAATACAACTTTCAAATGAGCAATATTTGATGTGACTATATAAAATTTTCTTGAATATTTTAAGTCACGACTACATGAATTTTTCTATCTATTAGATTGCATTCACTATATCCATTTCTCTTGATAAGATCTCACAAATATGAATTCCCAAGGTTGTTTCTTTGATCAAACACATGGAATTGATCATAAACTTGCCCTTTTCTTGTATGCCAAAGCTTGTTACAAGGAATGCTTAACAATTGTTTTTGATAGGGTAACATTAAAGAAGAATTCATTAAGGAATATTGAGAAAAAAAAAATTATTATGAGGTCCATGCAAAGAAATGTATTAGTGATTGAAAGAGTTGAAAATGGTAAAGGTTAATTGAACATGCAAATTTCATAAAATAATGAAAAAGATATAAAACAACTAAATTGTACATTTTCCAAGTCCCTCCGATCGAGCTAGAAGTTGAATGTGGTAATGCTCCACTTGATTCGCTCCTTTGTTGAGTGAATGTGGGAACCTCTCCAAAATACACAACAATGTGGGTGATGGATTATGAAATGAGACTAAAATTGGGCATAATATGGATGCTATGGATGAATTGTAGACTCAAATTGATAGCATAGCAATACAAATAAAGTGGATAATTTATGAAGGGAGAAGACTCCAATCTATAGATTTGAGGGGTCCAAAATGGACGGTTGAGATTGAAGTAGAATGGAGGGCCAAGATTGAAGGAAAGTGATGTGGATTGGGAGAGGACAAGTGAGAGATCCAAGAGATTTTTCCATAAAGGAATTTCTTGTCTCCACACTCCTCAAGGTCATGGGGAAGAGGTCCTAAGTACATTGGGAATAGGAACAAGGAATTAAAAATTCTTTGGGAGGAGAAAGATGGGAAGAATAAGTGTGGCAACTAAGTCTGACTATACTAGCAATTGCTCTGGAAGGTACCCTAACTTGACTTTTTTTTTCAGTAGATAGATGCATTTAATGTGCATTAATGAGGGGAAATATTTTCAAGGCACAAATGTCGATCATTGTTTCAGCATCTCCACCCAAAAAATGCCACAAATGCACATGATTCCCCACTAGTGCAAGCGGTAGCCTGCATGTGCAGGCATCGATTAGGCGATCAACATCTACGCCTAAGGGAAAGGGGAGGGAAAGAGTAAAATGGTGTTTGTGCCTGTAAAATGACACATACATTGTGGTTTTGACGTCTCTAATAAGGAAACGTCGTCTCTGCCAAGGGGGAAGAATGAGCTAAAGAGGGGATGACAAGCAAGAAAAAGGACATAATGGGGATACCCCAAGTTGTCATGGGAAGGGAAAGTACTAGGCTACGGTCAAATAAATTTAAATAACGTGTTACGATGGATGTAGGAGACATTAGGCCCTATAGAGACATGTGAATATTGGGCACCGATGGTGCACTATTGTCGGAGCATGAGCAAATTTTGCTACTACAGGTTGAACCATAGTAGGTGCATGAGTGGGTGTGTGTGCATGCACACAAAACTATGACGACAACACTCATAGAGAGGTGGCACAATGACACCTGCTCTTTCCATCTACCTGCTAAAGAGGCTTCTATTACTTGGAGGATGTGTGGTAGATCCTCAGATTACCTATTCAAGGAGTGATCTCGAAGTATAGGTTAGAGCACAGGGACCACTATCTATGCCAGATATGTCAGATAAACGACCTGCCCATGGATCAAACTTGGATGAGACTAAAGTCAGTCATGGAATGACATCGACAAATTCCTAGGCTAGTGTTGTTGGATTCAGTGATCACTAAGAGGGGGGTGAATCAATGATCTACTAGTCGATTAATAGATTTTCAAACGTAACTTTTAACCACCAGAAGAAAACACTTAAAACTGAAATACAGAAACATGAAACAAACAACCACAAGATCATAACACTGGATTTTTACGTGGAAACCCAAATGGGAAAAACCACAGTGGGATTTGAACCCACAATATTATTCCACTATGGCCAGTAGAAAAACAATATTACAAAATGGGAATGCACAGACATTCAGGCACACTGCCTAGAGCTCACTGCTCAATTACAATAGCCTGAAAGGCTACAACCTTTAGGGAAGTCTCACTAACTTACATAGCTATTATAGTGATGATGGAATTGATCATTAAGTTGCCCTTTTCTTGTATGCCAAAGCTTGTTGCAAGGAATGCTTAACAATTGTTTTTGATAGGGTAACATTAAAGAATAATTCATTAAGGAATATTAAGAAAAAAATATTTATTATGAGGTCCATGCAAAGAAATGTATTAGTGTTTGAAAGAGTTGAAAATGGTAAAGGTTAATTGAACATGCAAATTTCATAAAATAATGAAAAAGATCTAAAACAACTAAATTATACCTTTTCCAAGCCCCTTAGATCGAGCTAGAAGTGGAATGCAGTCAATGCTCCACTTGATTTGCTCATTTGTTGAGTGAATGTGGGAACCTCTCCAAAATACACAACAATGTGGGTGATGGATTATGAAATGAGACTAAAATTGGGCATAAAATGGATTCTATGGATGAATTGTAGACTCAAATTGATAGCATAATACAAATAAAGTTGATAATTTATGAAGGGAGGAGACTCCAATCTATAGATTTGAGGGGTCCAAAATGGACGATTGAGATTGAAGTAGAATGGAGGGCCAAGATTGAAGGAAAGTGATGTGGATTGGGAGAGGACAAGTGACAGATACAAGAGATTTTTTCACATAGGAATTTCTTGTCTCCACACTCCTCAAGGTCATGGGGAAGAGGTCCCAAGTACATTGGGAAGAGGAGCGAGGAATTAAAAATTCCTTGGGAGGAGAAACATGGGAAGAATAAGTGCGACGACTAAGTTTGACTATACTAGCAACTACTCTGGTAGGTACCCTAACTTGACTTTGTTTTCAGTAGATAGATGCATTTAATGCATATTAATAGGGGAGAATATTTTCAAAGCGTGGATGTTAATCACTATTTCGGCATCTCCACCTGAAAACGCCACAAGCGCAGGTGATGCCTTGCCAGCGTAGGTGGGAGCTCGCATATGTAAGCATCGATCAAGCGATCAACATTTGTGCCTAAGGGAAAGGGGAGGGAAAGAGTAAAATGGTGTCTGTGCCTGTAAAATGACACATACATTGCGATTTTGACGTCTCTAATAATGAAACGTCATCTCTGCCAAGGGAGAAGAATGAGCTAAAGAGGGGATGACAAGCAAGACAATAGACATAATGGGGATACCCCAAGTTGCCATGGGAAGGGAAAGTACTAGACTAGGCTCAAAGAAAGGTAACTAATGTGCAATGATGGATGTAGGATACATTAGGCCCTATAAAGTTGTGCGATTGTTGGCCACCAATGATGCACTATTGTCGGAGAATGGAGTGAATGGTGCTACTACAGGTTGAACTGCAGTAGGTGTGTGAGTGGGTGTGTGTGCGTGCACACAATGTTATGATGACAACACTCATAGAGAGGTGGCACAATGAAACCTACTCTTTCCATCTGCCTACTTGAGAGGCTTCTATTACTATGGAGGATGTGTGGTAGATCCTTATATTACCCATTCAAAGAGTGGTCTCAGAGTATAGGTTAGAGCACAAGGACCACTATCTATGCTAGATATGTTAGACAAACGACTTGTCCATGGATCAAACCTAGATGAGACTAAAGTCAGTCATGGAACAAAATCGATGGATTCCTAGTCTAGTATTATATTTATGCGACTTGATTAGTGGATAAATGATGCTTGACCTTAGTGGGCATGGATATCCTTGTGGATGGGTAAGATGCATTTACCATAAATTGGAGGATGGTATTCAGTATGCTTGGGAGTATACAATGCTTGGCTAGCTTTACCATGATATTCACATGTGTGTATATCATGGGTACAAGAGCTTGGGGATAGGAGTTACACTATTGCACGTCTAGGCATTCGAGCATATAGTTGTCTATCGTCCACTGGGAGTGAGGGACCTATTGGTTCCCAAATCAACAGATCCCCAAACCCTAAATATTTAGCCACTTTCCTATTCTTAAATTCAAGGTTGGATTTGGCCAACGAATGAGATTCGGTCACAAGACTGAAATCTCCTATACTTTTGGCTCGGCAAAACAAAGGTGGGTCCTTCTTGACAATTTCCTAATGACTTACTTCACTTTATGTTCAAACATTATACACTCTAACAGATATCTTGGAATGAAAATATACCAAGGAAAAATGAATAAACTTCTGGTTTGGCTATAACCTCGGTTTCTAAACATTAATGCAACCATTGTGACTAGTTTCTATACTAAAACTACTCCTACAAATAGAAATGAAAAGATATTTGATAATGAATGATACTGAAACAATTTTAAAGAGAATGACTAGTGCTTATCCTATCGAGAACATAATCTAACTACGAATTGATCATGAATAATATTGCATCTCAACATTATAATCCTTCATTGAACACTTCATGACTTGCATGCAAATATTCAACTGAAATCAATACAAATTTCATCACATTCACCCATACATAAATTACAATATTCTTAGAACATAATTTAACTCCTTTACTTGAAAAGAGACCTATTACTAAGAACATACATTGATGTAGGAGCATCCCCGTTTCACAACAATCTTGCATCAACCAAAAACTTTTTTTTTTATGTTTGCAGTTTTCAGTTTTCCTTTCTATGTGTCTTAGTTTTGGCTCATCGGATCCTATGGAGTTGGATTCTACTTGAAGACTTGACCATATTTCTTTCTTTCAAACCACATCTCATTTGGATCACTTTTTGGCAAGATATCGCTACCAGTTTGCATGACAGCTTCTTGTTACCAGTTGTTCCTTTGTTACCGGTTTCCTGAGACCTATTCTGGTGATCTATCGGGACCCATTCTGAAGCTTGCGGAGCCTTGGATGTTGATCTCGATGTTTCTTGGCATGTGGCCAACCTTCTACGTTTCATCCTTTAGAGTTTTTAGAGGAATCTCTTGGTGGAGGCCAACCTTGTTCATCTTGCATGTTAGGTTTTGTTCTTCAGGTTTTGATCCTTTTTGGGGCTGACTGGATCCTTTGGATCGATATATATATATTTGTAATCATTCTTTAGAATTTAATCAATCGGAAAAATAAGAAGTATCAGATAGATAGATTATGCCTAAAAGATAGATCTTTCGATTCAAGGTCCCGGTGTGACCTATCCTACCAGGCCTATGTGTTGGTATGTTGTAACTCGGTTGTTACCGGTTGGGTGTAATCAAATTTCATGCAATAAAATTATTTGTTCTGCATTGCCTCCATCCTATCTGTGTGTCTCTGTTGTGTTTACTCGTGCTGACTAGTTTGGACTGATCTCCTTGAGGTCCATCCTCATCGGTGACTTCTTCAAGTGGTATCAAAGCAAAGTTTTGTTCTGAAGGTTGTGTGTCCTAAATTTTGTTGTAGGGTGGCGGATTGAGGATCTCACCTACAATTGCAGAGGACTAGCATGAATCAATGGTGGGAAGAGGAACTAGGAATAGCAGCCCAGTTAGAAGTCATGGAGACAACCCAGAGAAGAGGCCAACATATTGAAGATGTAAGTGGAGATGAAGGAGAAGAGGCCCCGATAGAACAAGTAAACCTACCGACAGTTGATCCGGATGAAGAAAGGTTTGTAAGGGTTTTGAGTAGGGCGAACACTAAGCCTCATTTTATCCCACCAGAATATGATGGGAAGTTAGACTCGGATGAATTGATGGATTGGATCTTGGAGATGGAGAAGTATTTTGATTTTGAAAACACTACAGAAGAGAGGAAGGTGAAGTATGCCTGTACCCGATTGAAAGGTCATGCATCTCTTTGGTGGGAGAATTTGCAAGTTGATAGATAGAGAAGAGGTAAGGAAAATATTAAGACATGGGATAGGATGATTGCTAAGTTGAAATCAAAGTTTGTCCTGGCGAATTATCAAGTGGATTTGTTCCAGAAATTGTAGAATTTGAGACAAAAGGAATCTAATGTGAAGGAGTACACCGAAGCATTTTACAAGTTGAACATCAGATCCAGACATGTTGATGATGAAGTTGAACATATTGTAAGATATTTGAACAGACTATGGATGTCTATACAAGATGAACTTAGTATGATCAAATTGGAGAGTGCTGAAGAGGCTTACCAGTATGCAATAAAGGCCAAAGAGAAATTGAATAAAAGACATGAGTAGAGACAAAGAGGTAGAGGTGGAAGGTTTACCGGAGGAAGATTTCAACGAGGAAGAGGAACCAGTATGGATCATAACAAGGACAAGGAAGTGAGCAAAGAAGGTAATTCATATCAGAAGGATGATAGAAATTTCTACCAGACGAGAGAATCGGATGGTTACCGGAATGAGAATCTTGGAAGAGAAGACAAGAGGACATTTAGAGGAACCTGTTGTAAGTGTGGAGGAGAAGGACACTGTGCATTTGAATGTAAGAAGGTAGAGGCTACTAGAAGAGCAGTAGTGGTGGAAGAAAACCCCACCGGATCAGATAATAAACTAGAAGATGGAGAACTGTTGATGATGAGGAGAGATTTGTGTCATACCCGAGGAGATGAAGAGCCCTTGCAAAGGAAGAATCTATTCAAGACTAGATGTAAGGTATCCGATAAGTGTTGTAAAGTTGTTATTGATAGCGGTAGTTCATATAATCTTGTTTCAGAAGAGATGGTGAATAAGTTGAAAATGTAGATATGGAAACACCCAAAGCCTTATCAGATAGCATGGACTCAAGATGAACAAACGTTGTTAGTAAGTGAACAATGTTTGGTGAAATTGAAAATTGGGAATTATCATGATGAAGTCTTGTATGATATTATGCCTATGGATATTTGTCATCTTTTGTTGGGTAGGCATTGGCAGTTTGATAGACAGGAAGTACATGATGGAAGGAAAAATACATACACTATTGTGGCCAATGGGATGAAACAAACCTTGTTGCCTTTGGAGGAACCTTTGAAAAATGAAGTTTGTACGAATGCTAGAATCTGTTTGGTAGATGGAAGGAAATGCATGGATGGACTGAGACATGAGAATGTGTAATTTGCCTTAATTCCTAAGAAGACTGAGAGACCAAAACTGGAAGGAGAACACCTGGAAGAGATAAGAGATTTGCTGACAGAATATGAGGACATCATTTCAGATAATGTACCTGATGGTTGCCACCTGTGAAAAGTATGAGTCATTGCATGGACTTGGTTCTCGAAGCTAGTTTGCCTAACAAAGCTACACAGTGGTTGACATCGACAGAGAGTGAAGAACTGAATAGACAAGTGCAGGAGTTGTTGAAGAAAGGTTTGATTAGGGAGAGTTTGAGCCCTTGTGCAGTACCAACAGTATTAGCACCTAAGAAGAATGGAGAATGGAGGATGTGTACCGATTCAAGAGCAATACAAAAGATCACAGTGAAATATCAGTTTCCTTTGCCTAGGATGGATGACATAATGGACTATTTGAGTGGAGAAAAATACTTTACAAAGATAGATTTGAAGAGTGGGTATCATCAAATCAAGATCAGAGAAGGTGATGAGTGGAAGACAACATTTAAGACAAATGAAGGATTAAATTAATAGTTGGTGATGCCTTTTGGATTCACTAATGCACCGAGTACTTTCATGAGGCTGAAGAATGAGGTATTGAAGAATTATTGGGTAAGTATTTTATTGTGTATTTGGATGACATTCTGATTTTCATTAAGACAAAAGAGGAGCATTTGTTGCAGTTAAGACAAGTTTTGCAGAGGTTGAGAGAAGAAAAGTTGTTGATCAATATCAAGAAGTGTACTTTCATGAAGGATGAGTTAGTCTATTTAGGATTTGTGATATCTAAGGATGGTTTGAAGATGGACCCTGAGAAAGTGAAATCCATTGTTTAGTGGCCTACACCGGAAAGCATTGGAGAGGTAAGATCATTTCAAGGATTGGCTAGTTTTTACCGAAATTTTATCAGAAATTTCAGTTCAGTTTGTAACCTTGTGACTGAGACCATGAGGGGAGACCAGAAGGAATTCAAGTGGACCACCGGAGCAAACAAAAATTTTAAATTGTTGAAATAAAAAGTGACTAAGCAGACTGTGTTGGCTTTACCAGATTTCAATAAGGTATTTCAAATGGATTGTGATGCAAGTGGAACAGGAATGATGCAAGGTATTTCAAGTATTTCAAATAGGAGTAGTTTTGAGTCAAGAAGGGAGAGCAGTAGCATATTTCAGTGAGAAATTGAATGATGCCTGGAAGAGATATTCAATGTATGATCAAGAATTTTATGCCATAGTTTAAGCCTTGAAGAAATGGAGACATTACTTGTTGCTTAAGGAGTTTGTGTTGTATACAGATCATCAATCTTTGCAATATTTGAACAGTCAGAGTAAGTTGAATCAGAGACATATGAGATGGGTAGAGTTCTTGTAGAGTTACACCTTTGTGTTGAAGCATAGAAGTGGGAAATATAACAAAGTTGTTGATGCATTGAGTAGGAGAAGGAATTTGCTGACAGAGATGAGAGTGACAGAATACCTTGTATGATGAAGACCCAAATTTTGCAAAACCTTGGAAAACATGTAGAGAACTGGTTATGGTTGATAGAAGAAAATGGTTGGATTATTTCATTCAGGATGGGATCTTATTCAAGGGGGTTTAGTTATACATACCTAAGAGTTCCATGAGAGAGAACCTAATAAAAGAGAAACATAGTGAAGGTTTAGCTGGACATTTTGGCATTGATAAAACAGTTGCATTGGTGAGTGAGCAGTACTTTTGGCCCCATATTCATAAGGATGTTAAGAGATATGTGCAGAGTTGTAGAGTTTGTCAAGTTGCAAAAGGTAGTAGTCAGAATGTGGGATTGTATAAACCTTTGACAATACCGATAAGACCTTGGGAAGATATAAGCATGGATTTTATACTTGGATTGCCTAAGACACTGAGAGGGAATGATTCTCTATTTGTGGTAGTGGATATATTTTCAAAGATGGCTCATTTCATACCTTGTAAGAAGACATCAGATGCATTGCATGTAGCAAACCTATTTTTCAAGGAAGTGGTGAGATTGCATCGATCACCTAAGAGCATAGTTTTGGATAGAGATACTAAGTTTGTTGGCTATTTTTGGAGAAAACTTTGGAAGAAGATGAAGACATATTTGAATTTCAGTTCTAATTTTCATCCACAAACTGATGGACATATAGAAGTAGTTAACCAAAGTTTGGGAAACTTCTTGAGATGTTTAGTGGGAGATCAAACCAGAAGTTGGGATTTGATCCTTGCACAAGTAGAGTTTTCCTATAACAATTCAATGAATAGAAGTACCGGAAAAACGCCTTTTGAGTTTGTTATCAGAGTGCATCCTGGAGGAATAACAGAATTGAGAGACATTAGCAGTGAAGACCAGAAAAGTTCAGAAGCAAAAGATTTTACAGATCACATGGTAGCATTGCATATTTAGGTTAAACAACATTTGGAAGACATGAACAACAAATATAAGGAGAAGGCAGATGAGAAGAGGAGACATAAGGAATTTGAAGTTGGCGATGAAGTGATGGTATAGTTGAGAAAATAAAGATTCGCGGTTGGAACTTATAATAAGCTGCAGATGAAGAAGTTTGGACTCTGTAATATTTTGAGGAAGTTCAGTTCTAGAAATGCATATGAAGTAGAGCTACCAGATAGTCTAAGTATTTCACCTATATTCAACATTGCAAATCTTCATGAGTACTATGAACTAGAATTCAGTGAGGACAGTGTTGCAGACCTTGAGAGACAATTGCCTTGAAAGGAACCAAATCATATTGAAGAGATTTTGGACAATAGGATTGGGCATAGTACCCAAATAATCAATACAAAGAATATCTTGTGAAGTGGAAGAGAAGACCAGTTGAAGATTCATCTTGGATTTCTCAAGCAGAGGTAGACCGCCTTGGTTTCCCTCTATCTCCAGTAAAGTGAGAGGCTCACTTTTTCATTAACTCCAGATGTCTGATGCAGGAGCATCCTCGGTTCACAACAATCTTGCATCAACCAAAAACATTTTGTTTTATGTTTGCAATTTTCAGTTTTCCTTTTTGTGTGTCTCGGTTTTGGCTCACCAGATCCTATGGAGTTGGATTCTACTTGAAGACTTGATCATCTTTCTTGCTTTCAAACTGCATCTCATTTGGATCACTTTCCAACAAGATATTGCTACTAGTTTCCATGACAGTTTATTGTTACCGGTTGTTCCTTTATTACTGGTTGCCTGAGATATATTCTGGTGATCTACCAAAACCCATTCCAAATCTTGCAGAACCTTGGACATTGATCTCAATGTTTCTTGGTGTGTGATTGACCTTCGACATTTCATCCTTTGGATTTTCTAGAGAAATCTCTTTGCGGAGGTCAACCTTGTTCATCTTGCATGTTAGGTCTTGTTCTTCAGGTTTGGATCCTTTTTTGGGCCAACTGGATCCTTTGGATCGATATATATTTGTAATCATGCTTTAGAATGTAATATATTGGAGAATTAAGAAGTATCAGATAGATAGACTATGCCTGGAAGATATATCTTTCGATTCAAAGTCCCGGTGTGGCCTATCCTACCAGGCCTGTGTGTTGGTATGTTGTAACCCGGTTGTTATCGGTTGGATGTAATCAAATTTCATGCAATAAAACTATATGTTCTGCATTGCCTCCATCATATCTGTGCGTTTCCGTTGTGTTTACTCTTGCTGATCGGTTTGGACTGATCTCCTTGAGGTCCCTCCTCACCGGTGACTGCTTCATACATTCTCCATTAAAGAAGACAAATTACAGTGTCATTAACACAATAATTCATGCACTACATACACAAATAATAGGAGCAATCTGGAACTGATTTCTTCTATTGATTTTCAAAAGATAAGATACATCAAAAAATATTCTCAACAAACTTGTAGAGAGATCACTTTCTCTATTGCTTTCAGCTCCTAATACATTCTACTTCTAAAAAAAGCTTTAGGTCGAGGAGGACACTTGTCAAAAAATAGTTGCTTGAAACAATAGAATATGCCAAAAGACATCTTACATAAGTACAATAAAAAAATCACCCTTGGGAGAGGGACTAGAAAGTGGCTGGAAATAGTAGCGTCTTGTAAATAGCGCAGTAGGCCTGGAAGGAGTGGAGCTGAGGCGTCCTTTTGCTGCAGCATCTGTCATTGTCAAAATTTAAATTTTGGCACTGGAGGTTGTTTGTTGATTGGGTCGGCTACATGTTGATTGTGTAAAAGATACCTACAAAAATAGAAACCTGCAAAAAGAATGTGGCAAACTAATCCTCTTTTGGTTTCTCCTCTTCAAACAAGCAGTATTGATTGTGCCAACTATCTATCTGCTCCATGGTGGGCCATGCAAAGGCTTTTAAATCTTGCAGTCTATTCATATGTAGCTTCCTTTGTCTTATTGGTAAGCATAGTTTCAGCTTCTACAACAAACTTGTGGTACAAAGAATCAATTTCTAAATTTCTATCAATAATCAAATGATAGACATCCTTTTGGGTAGGATCCTCCTGCACTAAATGTCTCCAAACGGTATTTATCAATTCTTTAAAATCAAGTTTCCACCTATCCAAACCTTTTATTTGGTCATCCTTAGTCAATTTTTTTGGAATGACCCATCTTTGAAGACCCCTAAATGATGCCATCTTTTGTTTCAACAATTTGTCTTTATCCTCCACATGAAGGAGTTTTGTTATCATTACATTATAATTCTTCCATGTCATCCCCACAACTTTGGGTGCAGAAGGAACTTTTTAAACTGCCAATAGTACTTCTTTCAACATGGTGGCCTTTAGAAACCACACGGTCCTTAGTGGTTAGAATAATGAAAGAATTTCACCTAATTGGGTGCACACTTGGAATACAAAAGAATAGGAGGCATGCACCTCATCCAATTTTCTTATCATCTTGTTAGTAAGCTGGAAAATTGTTGCCTTTCTAATTTCTAGGCACATATTCTCTGTATCCTCCATTTTCTGCAAATCTTCTTTCATTTTCTACAGATCCTCAAGTTGTTATCCTATCATAGAAGCAGAATCCCTTGCTACTATTTGTTTCTTTAGTTTTACATTTTCAATGTACAATTCATTATGGCTGGCGAAAAGAGCAACATGTTTCTTCTTGAGCTCTTCATGTTTCTTTTCTTCCTCCTCAACATAAACTTTTGCAAAATATGAGGCATGGAATGCCAATATGGCTGCCTCCACAGTTGTGGCATCTACAAGGGTTCTAACTATTGCATCACCTACCCTCTGTGTGCCCTTTGTTCTATCCCATGAAGCAAAATTATCTTATCTGTATTGGGGGCCCTCACCCATTGAGCAAATGACTTGATACTTGGGTTGAATCCCGATACATGCTTCCCAAATTCTTGAGCATATATTGAATCTTTTTTCTTATTACTTGGTCCAAAATGAAAATCTTCTCCACGTTCCACCTTCAGATTATCATCATGCCATTGGCTTTTATCATTTCTTGGGCCTCTTGTGGGGTGCAATCAACATTGTCCTTATTATAATTGATAAACTCCTCACCTCCCATGCCTTTTATTTTTTCCTATAGCCAAAAAGCTTTGAATTATGGTGTCTTGATGAAATCATCATCAGACAAGAATTGTGCTGCAGCAATAATTCTCTCATCTCCAGCCTCTTCCTCAGGGATAAAACTTGGCACAATTTCCCTATCCTTGTTATTTGGAATGTCAAAATAATCATCACCTCTAAAGGTCTCTTGGAGGGGAAGGTGGGGGGACATTTGCATCCTCTTCATCATCCACAATTTTAATGAAGTCAGATATGATTGTCTTCCCCTCGTCAGCTTTTCCAATTGTCCCTACATCTTGTGGAATTTGATGTGAGGGGACAACCTTGGAAGACTCCTCTACCAAAATTGCCTTTCCCTTTATTTTGAAAGATGTTGGAGGCACATATGATGGCCTTTCCTCCTCAACTCCTCTTGTTGGATGTTCCACCTATACATCTCTTACAATATCTTCAAAATGTCTCATTTTGTTTAGAATCCTCACAAAATCATTCTTAACATTAAAACAAAAACCTTGGAACCTAGGGTCCTGCTCCCTTTTAGCTTGTTCCATTCTCTTCAATATGTCCAATTTCTTTCTCTTTAGAATGGCCTCACTAGGACGACAATTCCTTATCAAGTCCTCATGTTCATCATGCTCATGGGACATGCCTCTTACTTTCATCTTTTGTGTTCTAAGCTCATTGATGTATCCTTCTGGATCACAATCTCAAGATTTTCCAACCCTAAGGTGGTATGTGTCCACCATGAAGTCTTACACATTTTCCAAAGTTTCACTTCCTACAGTAAAATCTTCATATACAATCATCTGAGGGAGGTGTGTCCCCTTCTTCTTTGTTTTAATCTATTTCTTTTCTATCCATAGCATTTGCCACATTAATTAAATAAAAGCCAACCTTGGAGAGACAATAAATGGCAAAATGTGGGGTGGTTGGCTACATCCATAAACTGTGATTAGTATGCAGTCAGAATAGAGGAAGAAGTCTCCAAAATTGTGGGTGAATGCACCCTTTGGGAATTGGACATTTTTGGGCTTTGCATCCCTCACTCTTAGTATTGTTATAATGTTCTTGGGTAGCCTTGGCATTTGGAACCCATAGTGCTCTAGAACCTTAACCACAAAATGATCAAAAAATGGATTATAATTAGACCGCCTGGACCCTTTATCCCATACTTGGGTCCACCTTTGAATTGGGTATCTATTACTTGATCAGGATCAAAATTATTCACCTTCAAGGTTGCATTCCAATCAGTCCTATTCTGAAAAAGAATTAAGTAGCATAACAATGAATAGTATCTGAAATCCAATTGGTCTTTCTCACATTTTTCTTTCATAAGCCCTTCATGCAATCTATCTTGAATCTATGTGGTAAAATAATACAATTCATTGGACTGGGGATGTTGAATCTTTATTAACATCCTCATAAGATCTATTGGCATCTTTTACCTCCCACGGTCCATCCCCAAAACTTGGCAAAGAGCATAGTACGTTTTTACAAAATAATGTTCAAATGTTACCAAGTCAAAGGGCTCCTTTTCTATGTTCAAAATGTAGTTCTTCCCCATTTGATACATCTTCTTTCTATAGTGGGGGATTTCTTGTTCCTTATAAAAATATTTTTTGATGCCATACTTTGTTTCTAATCCTCTCAAGTCAATTGGCTTGAGAGCACTTTTATTTAAATCAAAATATTGAATGATGGCATCCTTGGCTACAACAACTAAAATATGCCCATCTGCCATCCTCATAGTCATGCTTTCAGGATGATAATTCTTATTCAATTACTTGATCAATAATGGTTCTACAAAAATGATTGGGACAACTAGCTTGGCTACATCTAAATTCCAACAATTTGAAACAGTGTTGGCTTGTCTCTATTGCCATGGAAATAGTAGAAGATGTCCCACCCTTTGTCAGTAGTGATGGCATCTCTACATTTGGAGCTCTTGTCTGAAAAGACATTCTTGTAAGCCTCCTGCATGGTCGACCAGCTCCAGGAGATCTTGATGCAAGCCCCTTGCATCTCTCCTTTTCTTCTTCTCCATTTCTTCTAACCTCTACTCAACTTCCTTGGCCAGTTCTTCTACACTGTTAGCCAAAATTGATACAGTAGAGCCTTATGCAAGCTTCTCTTATTGAGTGGATGGAGGATTTTTAGTGGCAAGAGGGCCTTCCTCAACAATTGGGGCTTGTTCAGTAGATGAGGAAGCAATTTCTTAGTAGGGGCCTTCCTCCACTTTGGCTTTCGTGTTTCTTCTTGGGAAGGAAGGTCAGACTCAGCAGTGAGTGATTCTTGCTTAGAGGACAAGGTGGTAGACTTCTTGGTGGGAGCCCTCCTTCTTTTTGGTTTGTGGGGCTTTTTCCTGAGTAGAGGTATTGGGCTCGTCAACTTGTGGCTCCTACTCAGAGGATAGGGTGGTGGCCTTTTCTGGTCCCATTTTCCTCTTTGGCTTAGAGGATCTTTCTTGGGCAAGCTGGCTTAATTTTGCACTAGGAGGGGTTTGCTCAATAGAGAGGGGTTTAGGTTCAACAACCGGCTCATTCAAAATTGCAGGAGCTAGGTGAATTACTACAAGAGGAGTGGTGTGGGTAATTTTAGGGGCGCAAAGGCTTCTACTTTCTCAGGAGTCCTCTCAGTGGCTGGAGAGGTGGTCTCCTTCATTGGGGATGCCATCACTACAATCTAGGGCAACAAATTACAGTTCTATTTCAAGTACAAACCCTACACGACTCCCCAATTCTTCCACAAAAGGCACAAATAAATGGGCTTGGCAATCACTTACTTGATTTTTTGAAGCCTCTTGGATGCAATTTGAAGCTTTGGGGGTTTCTCTAAATCACCTTGAATTACTCTTCAATCACTCTTTGAATGCAGGGTGTGTGATTAAACTACAAAATTTGGTTTTATTGATCGTAGGAAGGCTACCATTAATTCCTATGTGCAGGCTCGACAAGTTGGTGGCCTTGGAATTCAAAGTCCACCTTTGATTTGAGAATGGACGGTCGTGATCAAATCCTTGACCTCCTTGACTACTGACATTGTGCCTTAAAATTTCTCCTTCGCAACCTTTGATTTTTTTTTATATTCTAAAGTCTTATTTTTAATAATTTTCACCACCTTGGGCCTCACATTTTCATGTGTCATTTCCCCCTGCGGGATAACAGGGCCTCACATTTTCACCATTTGGCTACCCCATGGGGTTACTTTTCCTTCATTCTCCTTGCTGCAGGGTAGCGAGGCTACCGACTCTTTCATTATTTTCCTCATCCCGCTACCCCATGGCGCTATCATATTCTTTGCATTTGGCTTGCGGGGTAGCAAGGGCTACCTTTTCTTTGCTATCTCTCTTCATCCCGCTAGACCGCATCATGATCACTTTTTTCATTTTTGGCTAATGGAGTGGCAGGGTGATCACTTTACTCTTATCCTGCTAGCCCGTGGTGTAATTTTCTTCTTACTTTTGCCCTTGCGAGGTCGCAAGGCCACCAAATTAACTTAGCACACATGAAACCCTGCCAACCTGCATCATGTCTTCTTAGACCTTTTGACCCCTGTGGGGTGAAGTTTTCTTTGTTCTTAAAGACTCATCCCGCTATTTCGTGGGATGATTTCTCTCTTTTCCTTCATAGCTATATGGGGTCGTGGGGCAACCCATCTCTTCTTTCATTGGCCTCATCCCGCTAGCCCGCGATCATATTTTTATTGCTATCCCAATCACATGGGGTGGCGAGATGACTAACTTCACTGCGCCTTGTGTGCATCTCGCTATCTCGTGGCATAAACTTGCTTTGAAAAGAATTTGTGCGAGTTAATGTTTTTTCTTTGCTAGCACGTATCTTGCTATCTCATAGTGCTTCATTAGGTGTAAAATGGACCTTTTGGGGTAATTAAAAAGGACATAAGACTCGAACCTCGCCATCTCGTTGAACCTCAAGCGGTCTTAAGCCGTCACTTAAGTGACAATTTTAACACGTGGTCATTGTGTTAAGGGTAAAGGGGTCGTGAGACTCATAAGCGCTAGGACAATTAAGACTTAGGAACATACGCAAAATAATAAAATTCAACCCCCCTGCTAAAAGGCAATCGACCTGACATAAAGAACCTAGCACATGGGGCCAGTCAAATGTACGATTAAAAACCCTCCCACAGACAACTTAAAAACTTGCAACCTACTACAGCCGGTCAACGACGGATAAGAAAGATAAGAAGGGTATTTTCACTAAGGCACATAGAACTTTAAATCCTATCAAAATTTCAGAAAAACCCTAACCCTAGGGGACTTGGGAGTCAAAATGGGGCAAAATTTTTACACTCCTAACATGATCGTTGACCTTATTTTCCATATGTTGACAGGTATAGCAGACTACTGCACTACGCCCACGTCGACTGCATGGGTTACTGACGCCATTGCATGGATGGGATGCAAGACTTTATGTGGAGGCTCTATAGGACGTGCCAGAGATGGGTCAAGGATCATTATTACTTGGTGTACATGTAGACTCAATGTTGGCTGATGGGACGCACAGTTCATGTGATTGACCAGTATCTCTCACATTGCGTTATGAGACAATTTGGGCTCCATTAAGAAAACCTTATATTTAATATATAAATTAAAATTATATGTATAAATTTCATATAATTTGTTTTATAGATATTGATGTGATCCACTAGAAACATTAATATCAAGCTTTGTTACTACCAGTAGAGCATTTCTTTTGTCACATATAAATTTGGCTGCAAATTTAATTTTCTTTATCTTCATCACCACTTGTTTCATTCTTTTCGTCAATACACGAGTTTACAATTATCTTAAAATTATTAATTATAATTGTCTAACCTAATGGAAAATTATTTAATTAAAACATTTGAAATAATTATATAATTTAAGATAATTAATAATTAAGATTACAATCATAATATAATTGATTAAAATATTTATGGATATTTTAGAATTATTTTAAATTTTGAAATAACAATTGATAACTTGAAAAACTGTTTTATATATATTGAAACCCTAAAAATAAATAATTAATAATAAAATAATCGATATATAATATCAATTTCATTTCTAATTGTAACTTAATTTTAACTCTAATTTATAACATTAAATCTTGTTTAAACTAATTAAACATATTCTAAATAATAATAATTATTCTAATCTAATTAAAAATTATATAATTGTAATTATAACTTAATTTTAAAATTTTACTAATAAACTATAATAATAAACTTAATTTTTTTGGGAAAACTGAGAGAGAGCCACTAGTGAACATTGCCCAAAAATCCCTGCCAACTGCAATGCACTCAGAAAACGAAGACCAAGTTGAAAATAAATGTAGTGTCGAGTGGGAATGGAATTTGTACTCCAAGTGCAGATTCAATCCATTGTGAATCGATTTCCAAACGATTTCAGACGTTCAGAGGAGCGTGCCCTAACGGCACTCAAGCGCAGATTCAATTCACGACGTGCCCTAACGGCACTCAAATTACAATGCCCGTTGCAAAAAGCAGATCGTGTTACCGTTGGAAAAAGCAGGATTTCACTTCTTTTAAAAGGAGATATACTAGAGAAGCAGGGCAGATTGTATTGTTCTTTCAATTTTTTTGGTTTTCTTTTTAAGTTTAATTTTTTTTGGCGTGGCCATGCCTCTGAGTATTGCTTTCCTGAGTTTTAGTTTGGAATTTTTACTTTTTATACTCAGATGTTTTCATTTTCTTTCTGGGTTTGAATTGCAATTTTTTGTTTTGATATTTTGTGAATTTCTTTTCTGTGGGTTGTCATTCTTAATGGGCATGGAGGTAGGCAGCAGCAAGAATTCTTCTTTCTGGAGTGACTTATTGGAGTTATGGACAGAAAATGGTCAGTATATCTTATACTCTGCTCTCTTGTTTTTTCTTTCATTTTGAAGAATTTATATGTTTTAACTTTTAAGTAGTTCATTTACATGGGAATTTGGTGTATATTATATTATTGAATTTTTCCATCCATTCAGTTGAACGGCATAAATATTTCTTCTCTCCATCCTCTTTGGATTCTTCATAGGATTTGAAATTGTTAGGGTAGGGTAGTATCAGGAAAAATACATAGGTATTCTAAAAGGAAAAATAGATAAATACACTTATGTGAAGTTATGAGTTCAGCAATAAGAAAATTTATGCATTCAAATTCAAACACGTATGTATTTTGTACCAAATAAGATTCATGTATCCTGTTTTAAATAGAATATATGCATTTCTACTCGCATTGTACATTGTATTTAGTTCTGAGCAAAATCAATAGAGTTGAGAATAAATTGCAAACTGTAAAATGATGTATCATAGATAAGCTTGTTCTTCCAATTAGAGAAACCCTGTGCATATTATTATTGGCAGAATAGTCACGGAAGATTTGTCAGGAGCCCTCTTCGGCATACGTTTTCGGAAGATTTGTCAGGAGCCCTCTTCGGCATACGTTTTCGGAAGATTTGTAGAAGCCCTCTTCGGCAGACGTTTTCGGAAGATTTGTCAGGATCAGTAATTTAACTTTTCAGGTTTTTAGAGCTAATTTATGTGCTTCTGGAGTAGTAATTTTAATATATTACCAGATTCGATGTCGTTCACTAATTTATGTGAAATTTTACTTCTAAAATTTCAGCTATGATGGGTTTCACTTGAGTAATTGAAAAACGAATTTGATTGGACTCAAATGTATACTCATGTCTCGTGTTCTGACTGTGTAGTCTCCCTGACCATCTTTATCAATGCTACAGTTGTCTATGTTGTTTGAAGCAAAGTGGTATGAAGCCATTTTTTCGTGTAGTGAGTAAGCCAAGTTGAATTTGAGGTTCTTGATGTGGACTTAAATCAATTTTGTCAATTGTGCGCTTGTTTTCTTGAAGGTATCAGTGATTTGCTCGGTGCATTTCCTGCAGTACTTGTTTACTTGTTTTATTTGTGCTTCTTCATTCTCCATTTTTTTAATTGGATATTTCGAATTCTCACTCGTCTACTTTATGCGTAAGGGCTTCCTCTGTTTTCTTGTTCAGTCTAAGTCGCATCTCCCTCGGTCTCCATTTGATCCTCAGTTTTCCTTATTTGTCTCTGTCTGACTTGTTCTTGTTCTATTTCTGCCATGAAGACACTAGGTTTTGTGTGGTAAGTATTTTGGCTCTTGCTGAGGCTATTGTGCAGAGGCTTAGCAATCTTGCTATCCTATTTGATGGATGCATTGGATGTATGATCATACACTTAAGATCCAAGACTGTTTTGGTTTTGGTTGAGATTCTTGTGCCCTCTTTTGCTGATTTTGGGTATTCAGTAAAAGAGGAATAGCTGGGTTTCCTCGTTAGCACCTGTATGCAAGGAATTCAGTGGACAAAATTGTGGTGAGAATGCTTATTTTGAGACTGTTACATAGCATAAAAACTTTATTTTATAGATTTTTTTAATATGTTCCATGGCCATGTTGTGGCGAAAGCAAAATAGATGATAAATTGGGTCTCTATAAACAAATTTGACCGACAAGAAAGGTGTCCCTGCCATCAAATTTACATGGCATGTATTAATATAATAATATATTTCCTCTGTTTTCTAAGATAGACATTCTTACCCAAAATCCAGTACAACTACTTATGTTTCCGGTCACTTGGGAGAAATTTTTATTCCCTTCTCATCAGTCACAATTGTGAGATTTCTGCAGAATTGAAATGAGAATGCAAAGGTAGAGGCATTTATCCTACATTGTAGTACGCTGTTCCATTCTAGCATATACAATGTCCAAACTTTTACATCCTTAAATAAATACATCTATAGGTGAAAGCAGTTATCCCCTTCCTGTGAATACTTGGTTGCAGTAAATGTAATTCTTGACCTCTGGAATATCATGCAATGCTACACCCTATTTTAGTAAGCTAATGGTTGATCTTGACAGTTTGTGTTACATGTTAAATGTGGGAGGGTGATAAATATACATATTACCCTATGTTTTTTTATAGTATTCTGAATCCAAATATTGCAAAATTAAAATGCAAGGAATGATAACTGTAGTACCCCTACCCTAATCTACTTCTAACCTTGGTTTAATCTTGATTTGTTAATCGTAATATTATGTTATAGTCAGATGTTGATTTTACGCATAGCTATTGATGTGGTTCTCACACTAGTTTTATGCTAGTTGTTTAGTGTTCTTATTTCATGGTATTCATCGAGCTAACACATTCATTAAGTTATTATATATGTATGCATGTATGATCGTTGGTTGCAGGAGATTTCAGGTACGAAGTCGCATGAGTGCGAGGTTCGTCGTCACCTGGTTTTGCAGGTTTGATCATACCTTTTAATCCTTAGAGTTGGATTAGGTGGTCGTAAGACCCTAGTTGACCTTCGTCGTGCTCAAGTGAGCATCGCCAGTCGTCGTCGGTAATCCCCTTCCTGTTTGGGTTTGCGAGTCGTCTGTTTGGTTGGCTTTCTCGATTTGCGTGCCTGGTGTGTTTGGTTAAATGATTAATTACTCTTTAGTAATTTTATTTATTAAATATATGAGTTTGTGCATTGAGGATTAATGGATTAAATTAATCAGGTATTCGTTATGCGATTCTCGTTGTTAATGAATTGCCTATGTTAAATTGGAAGTAAATCTGATTAAATGTTTGTTTTCGAATATTTAATGCATTTTATTTATGCTGTTGAAAAAGAAAGTTTTATATTTTATCGCAATAGATTTAATTGCATTATGTTGGATTATTATATCGAAAGGTTAAATTTGATTAGATGAGAAATCGAATTTTGAATTGAAAAGGCAAGTTAATTTGTTGTGTTTGTGAGAAAGGATTAATTTTGTGAATTATTTATAAATAAAGTTTTTTTTTTTTTAATTTCCAAAATAGAAATTTTGGGTCAACTCTTCCATATATAACCTAAATTTGGGAAAAATGGAAGGATGGACATTTTTGGAGGATTTTTGGTTGAGAAGGATTTTGGAGATGAATTGGAGGATTTTGTGGAAGAAGGAGGATTTGGGAGCTGGAGATTTGGATTCCTCGTCAGATCTTGCCAGGAATGCGAGATCAGGTAGGGTTTGTTATCCATTTGGTTTTTCTTAATTTTTATGGGGTTTGCTGTTCTAAGAGGAAATGTTGTAAAACCCATATCTCCAAGTTTAGGAAAATGGATTTCTGGTATGTGAATCGAAATATGGAATTCGAACCCATTTATTGTTATTCTGGTTTTTGCAAACTAAAACGAACTGTGTTAAAAGAAAATATATATGTTTTTTTTATGGAACTGTGCGTTCGTTTTTGGTTCGGACTGTGTTTCAATGGAAAATGAAAACATTTTTTTTTTTTTATTATTATCGAACTGTGTGTTCGAAGAGGATTTTTAATGCTTGTTTTCGAACTGGGCGTTTTTATTTATGTCAGACTGGGCGAAAAATTTAATAAACCCCACTGGGCGGGTGCGTTGTTTTTAGCACGGTTTGGGTCGGGGTTTGGGAGAGCGGGGAGCGGAGCTCCACCCGCTCCCCTCCCCTTCCCCGCTCGCCCCCCCCACCGTCTTCTCCGTTCCTTTGCTCGTGCTCGCAGTTTGTTGGGGGCTGCGGCCCACGGCGGTGGCCGCAGGGGCCGCGGTGGCCGCAGGGCGCCGCGGCACCTGCGAGCACCACCGTGGGCGCCGCCTGCGGAACTTACCCTGCGGCGAGGGTTAGGGCACGGCCCGCCCTCGCCACATTTTTTAAAATGCATTTCTTTTTAATAAAAGAACATAGATTCATTTAAATACGTTTTTGTTTTAAACGTAATTTTAAAAAAAAACGTAGTTTGTTTTAAACGTTGTTTTAACTGCATTTTCAATGTATTTTTTTTGTATTAAAAAAAAATAAAAAAGAAACATATGATATTTATATCAGTTTAATGAGAGTTGTTTTAATGTTAAGTTTAATTAGTTGCGTAATTTGATTAAGGAGCATAAAAATGATAAATGTTAAATTGGTATTGAGTAATTTTAAAATGGAGTTTATGGATTAAGTATTATTCAACTTCATTTCGTGATTGATGCCTCCTTTTAATTAAGTTCTTCAACTGTTATCTCGCAATTGAATATTGTTGTTTTTATTCTTATCATTTGTGTAATTGTAAAGTAGTGAAGTATTATCGTTGGACATTAGAAACTTAACGATATGCATTGGAAATTATGAATTTGTAGAGGTCGGTTTTAGACCAGTATGTTAATGACGCTTGCTTGGAGATTAAATATCTTATTTTAATTGTTTAATGGTTGTCTGAATTTGATTAATATGAATTTGGTTTAAAAACTCTTTATGGCTTAATTAGCCTGTTCGATGCTTTGAACCTTAGGAGTTAGAAAACCAAGAACAACTTATCCCTTGATGAGGTAGATAACTGTAAGCTGTTTTAGATCTTGTAGAAAACTTGATCGACTTGTAATGATTAAATCAATTTGAGAAGATATTGCCTTTTTGATTATCGCCCTTGCGAGTTTAATTTCTGTATTCGCCTTTAATTATGAAATGGCATGTTTTGCTTTGTTTAAAAGGACCCTGTCGTATGGATGATTTGGTGTTCCTGTTTCAGTCCTCGATTTCGAGTTGACAATTGTATTGTGGTAGTGTCGTTTTAATCATATCCTCTTTGAGTGAGTCGAATAATGATTCGTGGTTAACCTTAGTTGTCAGGTCTCTAGTTAGAGTACCGTCAGTAAGTGTTCATCCTTGAGTCGTGTTCGACCAGATGATTGTTTCTCTCTTCTTGAACTCCGTTCCTTTGACCATGTGTATTCCTTGGTTTTGAGTTCGTCCGAGTTTAGTCTAGTGTCGTATGGGAAAGTGGCTTTCGATTGGGGGCCGCGCCCAAAGTGGCTGCTGGGTAACCCGTCGAAAGTGAGTCTAATAAGTGATAACCTAAATAGATTAGAATGTAATTTATAAATAAGATAATGTGCCTCACACATGGGACGAATGCTATCATAGATTCGACATGCTGTGAGAAGCCCTGAAATGGCAAACCATCTTCCTTGTCTTCACGAGAGGATGTGTGGGTCCACATGAGGCTTGGATGGGCCGGAAGTTCGGATTAGGTTGCCAGGGTTACCAGTGTATGGGCCGAGACCTATGAAGACTTGCCATGGTATCCATACCAGGTTGTGTGATGACACTTGTCCCTACGTTCGCTAGTGTGTTGTCGTTTTGTCCTGTTTTGAGTACCCTTGTGAGTCGTCCTTTGTCGCTGCCCTTGTGAGTGTCGGTTTCATGTTAGACCTTGGGTGGTGATGGCTCAGTTTTATGGATGCTCTCTTGGACCTTTTGTATTAGCTTGGATTATGTTCGGCTGGATCCTGTTCTTTTTAAGGATCGTTTATGTATTATTGACCGATGTGGTCGTTTGTATATTGCTTATGTATCGCCTTGATGGCTGGATAGTACTTGGTGTAACCTCTTGTACTCTTAACCTTATTATTTATCAGAGGGGTCTTGCAGTTGAGCAGACCCGGAGATGTAGCCCTTTAGGGGTGAACTCCGAGATCATTATGGTGTTATGTGGTGTATTCTCTTATGTTTCCTTTATTTAGCTTTATCATGTATGATTAATTTATGTAAAATGGTTAAGTGGATAATTGGAATTAACTATTAATGCTTATATTCATTTCTTCCTGGAATGCCATGTGGATCGAATGCATAATTGGTTGAGATGCGGTTTATCGTAATGCATGTGTGAAATCGACCTTTTAATGCAATAAGTTGGAATATGGAATAATGTATCTTAGAGTAATGAATTATACTCAGTTGTTGCTAAGGAAATTTAATATGCTTGGTAAGATCTCTTATGTTATGATGAAATCCTAGTGAAATAGAATGTTAGATGTATGGTTTGTAATTTTAAATGAAAAGCTTGAATGAAGATTATGAATGGAACTTAATGATGCATCTTGCTTGTGATTTATGTTTCCATCCTTTAAAAGAAATTATCCTGATTGTGAATTATCCCGTTATTAAGATATTCAGCTTTTGGATTAATTGTGTGAGTAAAGTGTATTGTGAAAATTTAAGTAATCTCGTTGGGAAACTCTTTAGGAGTTAGTTGAAGTCTTCCGCTATGTAATCTGAATCTTTGATATCTTGTTGCATCTTATGTGTTGTAACTTTAAAAAAAAAAATTGCACTCTATTCTTGTGTTTTGGCTTAATCCCTTCGGGGTTTCCTGGCGGGGCATTACAATAACTATAGAGTGTATTTTGCAAGTAGTTATCTTATTGTTCTTCAAAGAAATAATATAAATGACTAAATAAACAAATAAGGGATTATTCAACCAAATCCCCTGTAACTGAAGATGGAATCATTCAAAAGAGGGAGGTTTTCAGCTTGAGAATAGGATTTATTGATGAGAATTCCCCAACAATAAACTTCCAATGATTTATTTTAGTATGTGTTCTTTTGACTTCATGTCGATCCACAATCTTTGGATGTGGGTGTGACCTTATAGAATACCCATGTATTTATGTATTTTTCCTTATAGAATACCTATTTATTTATGTATTTATTCTACTACGAAATTTCCAATATGCTCAGGGTTTCACAATCCTATTATATAGTTAGCTCGTAAGCTTATTATTGGTAGAATAGCTGTGGAAGATTTGTCAGGAGCCCTTTTCAGCAGACATTTTGGTAGTAATTCTTATTAATTTTATATAGGATTAGTCTGCACCTTATACGTATAGCTGGGTTTCCTTGTTAGCATCAGTATGCAAGGAATTCAGTGGACAAAATTGTGGTCAGAATGTTTATTTTGAGACTTTTACATAGTACAAAAACTTTATTTTATAGATTTTTTTTTAATATGTTTCATGGTCATGTGGCAAAAGCGAAAAAATAGGAGCCCTTTTCAGCAGACATTTTGGTAGTAATTCTTATTAATTCTATATAGGATTAGTCTGCACCTTATAGGTATAGCTGGGTTTCCTTGTTAGCATCAGTATGCAAGGAATTCAGTGGACAAAATTGTGGTCAGAATGTTTATTTTGAGACTTTTACATAGTATAAAAACTTGATTTTATAGATTTTTTTTTAATATGTTTCATGGTCATGTGGCAAAAGCGAAATGGATGATAAATAGGGACAAATAGGGTCCCTGTAAACAAATTTCACTGATATTAATTTTTATACATTACATATATTAATTTTTATAATATGTTTTCTCTTTTCTAAGATAGACATGCTTACCCAAAAGCCGGTACAGAGCAACTTCTGTTTCGCTGTCACTTGGGAGAGCTTTCTCTTCCCTTCTCATCCGTCACAATTATGAGATTTCTACAGAATTGAAATGAGAATATATAAATATATAAATAAAGGTAGAGGCAAATATATTAATAGACCTCTGTACCTTTACTTCAGATATACAGAACAGGCCTCTCTACCTTAATCTAGTTCTGCATTATTGGAAAAAATGAGCATTTTACTAGCAGTGATGGGACGGTGCCACCCCCTTCTTCCTTTAATGCGATTCGACTCCACTTGCAGATTTTTGGTGGCATCCATAAAGGGGTGCGATGGAATGCCTCTCTGATCACCCTACGTTCCTTCCTTGCGAGTACAAAGAGTAGCAGTCCTATCTCCTAGTTTGTTTTCATCAAGAGACATTGGCTAAACAGGCTAAATTAATGCTACTTTGGAAGCTTTTCTCAACCGCTGGTTTCGAATGAATATTCACCTGCTTACACGATGAGATTATTAAGTTGTTTTTTGTGCCTAAGACTCCCAACCTTTCAAATACTCTACCTCAGTGGCAGATATAGGTGCTAAAAAAGAGTAGCAGTCCTATCTCCTAGTTTGTTTTCATCAAGAGACATTGGCTAAACAGGCTAAATTAATGCTACTCTGGAAGCTTTTCTCAACCGCCGGTTCCGAATGAATATTCACCTGCTTACATGATGAGATCATTAAGTTGTTTCTTGTGCCTAAGATTCACAACCTTTCAAATACTCAACCTCACTGGCAGATATAGGTGCTAAAAAAAATGGTGGTGCATTGTGGAGGCGAACTATATTTTGTTGAGCAGCAAGGATCACACTGAAATATTCAACGCAATATTGGTTTGGTGCGTAGGCTGTGACGACATCACAGGGATGTAAGTTCTTTTAGGAAAATGAAAGGAAAGATGCTTATAGAGCATTCTCTGCAACTTTGTGTGTGCCATGAGGCAAGACCATTCTGGTTATCAATCTAAATTTCTGGGGACCGAGTCACCTAGGCTACAATTTTTTAGGCCTAAAATTTGAACTTAACCTTGAAGGATTCAAAAACACTGAAATAATACTAGGAGTTCATTTTGTAAAAAACAAAATCGTATAGTTCTATGCTAATTAAATCTGTAATAAGAATAGTAATCCTCCAAGTTTTACATACTTAAATTTATTCTACATTCGATCCTCATTCTATATATTTTACTCACCAATTGGAAAATATGGTTGTACCTCAATCCAAAATTGAACGATTGTTGCACCCAAAGATCCCAACAGTTGGAAAGGAAAATTTGTGTGGTTATTGTTCCAGCATCTGCAACAATTTACTTTGACTGGGTAGGGCACTTGTCATGCCCCAAAACCAAAGAATTTCAAAATGGCCACTATTAGTTAAACCGAAACATACTGAGGGATAATTTTGCAAAGAAAAAAACGTATAGAGGAACAAATGCCCAGCATAATGGTGTATGGGAAATTAAATTGCAGATGGTTTAAAAATAACAATAATGATGGTTGCAGCCTTTTTTCTTTCTGTATTGATAGTTTAGAATGACCCAACAAAGTAAACCCTTTGGGAATTCGTTAGATTTAAAAAAAATAAAAAAATACCAAACTATAAAGAAATAGGGGAATGATTTCAATTCAGCCAAGCCATGTGTCTCCAGGCACAACTGAAGGTAGTCATTTGGTTTGGCTTACTTAAATATGATGAATGACATGCTACTACTCAGGTCGGCCTGGAACATAGAAACATAGCCTTGAATTTATATATTATTATTATTATTATTATTTTACAGGAATTCGTTAGATTTAAAAAAAATAAAAAAATACCAAACTATAAAGAAATAGGGGAATGATTTCAATTCAGCCAAGCCATGTGTCTGCAGGCACAACTGAAGGTAGTCATTTGGTTTGGCTTACTTAAATATGATGAATGACATGCTACTACTCAGGTTGGCCTGGAACATAGAAACATAGCCTTGAATTTATTTATTTCTTGTTTAATTGTAGTTTGCCTGTTTATATATTATTATTATTGTTTTTACAGGCAGCAAACCAACGTTTCTCTCTTTGTTTTTCTTTCCATGAACTTAGTAATTCTTGCTATCATTAATGTATGTCTGAATATATTTCACCATAACTACCAGGTTTATAAGTTTGTTGTTCGCATTGTTTGCTTGCAAATATGCATTACTATTTATATATGTTGCACTTAAAATTGTAGCATTTGGAGTTCTGTGCTTTCAAATCCTCATTTCAAAATCTTTTGCAGCTAAGATATTTGGAATTTTCAACAATTTGCTGGGATTTTTGGGAGGTAGATCCCCTAAAAAAATGCAGCATCACCATACGTGGAACAAATCTTCTTCAGTAGATGATCCAGAAAGATGGTCCAAAGGTATTCGTACTTTAAACACTGGAATTTCCAAACAGTATCTTTGGATTTATAGACAACCCTGCATTATGGACATTTCAAGTTTCAATTAGCCGAAGCTCTTCCATACATTTTAATAGGATTCAAATGTTTTTACTTTTTATCTAAGATCAATTTGAACTTTCAGCAGAGGCATTAATGGATAGAAAAGTAGATGGTACTGTTAATTAATAGCTTTAGCTAGACAAAATCGACAAATTACAAAGATCTAAATGCAAGAGGGTAGAAATAAATTTGTAGATAATGATTGAGAGCTCAAATGACTATTTGTTGAACTAAATTATCTGAATTGAGTTAGTAATTTTAGTTAGATATGGTGGCATTGTCTACATCACTTTCAGTTTGAAACATGAAATTTGACATCCTCTACATATTATCTAGCAATCAATTAATTTAACACTTAAAAGACATTATATATCAACTATGAAATATTTTTTCTCTGAACAGGGCAGAGCCAGAGGTGATTGACTCTGCTTGACCCCACCAATACTTTCACCATATCTTGGTCACCATGCCGTCAAGGTAAGCTTATTTCTTGGTTCTATCATCCATGCATGGTGAGATTTCATGTTCTTTTAAATGTATTGGGTTTTTATATTGGTCTCTGTCTTCTCTTCAATCTGTTGGGTTTTGTAAATGAGTTTCTATTTTGCAATGCTCTTTCTGCATGACTTTATTCTTTTGTGTTTTCAATGTTGCTCGATGCTTTAATCACTGGCATGTCATCATCGTCATTGTAATTGATTCTTATACATTCTCAAAACCCTCAACATAATTCATGCTTCAAAATTCATGATTAAGTTATCTTTGTGTGCATTTGGGTCGATTGCTGCATTCCCGACATAGCCTTTTCGCCAAATCCATTTTGTGCATATACCGAAATTAGTTTATTTTATTTCTTTAATTTTGAAGCATTATGAGCTGTATCTTGACTACTTCTGCATTTTCTATGCATGTCAATTTTGTTATCTCTGTGTAACAGGGGGCTTGTGTGCATGAATGGTGTGCTACCCCTTTTATTTTATTTTCACAGTTTGCATGTATACAACTTGCGGATTTCTCTGTCCTTTGTGTTTTGCACCCCTTTTATATAAATATTTTGGATAACTTATTTATGCTCTGCATCTTGCGTGCATGGTTACCAAACATTTGTAACCTTAACATCTGACAAAATGATTACAATAGATTATCAAAATAGAAGTCTGGCAACTACAACAACCAACAGGCAAGATCACTAGAAACAATGCCATAGAAAATCATTCAGAAATTTAGATAGTATTGGTATTTCTAAGGTTATTCTTGCCTCGCTTAGAACCTGGATATTATTGGACAAAGAGTAAGAGTATCTCAATAGTTATGTTTCTAAATATTTCATTGTTATAGCCATCTCCTATGGTTTTTTCATTCTGTCTAGATTATCATTTAGAAACATAACTATTGATTAGAGAATATTTTGTCTAGACTATCATTTTGTAAAATTGGATATCAGAATTACAAAGATTTATAATCTGTTTTTTTTTTTTTTAGTTTTTGAAGGTTTTGGTCTATGTAAAAGATTCTGCAACACTATTTATTTATTTTCATTAAATTCATTTACTGAATCTTCTTATGTCAGTTTTATTTTAATAGTAAAATATTTAATTATTGTATATTACATTGACAGAAATTGATCTAAATTTCAACCATAGTTGATGTTGAGTGTTTGACTTGCAGTGTCTAGAAATGTTTGAAGGCTTGAATGGGTAGCTGCTGCAGTCAAATAATGAATGTAATATTTAAAATGTTAGGAATCTTGAATGATGAATGTAATATTTAAAATGTTCGGAATCTTGAATGGGTAGCTGCTGCAGTCAAATAATGAATGTAATATTTAAAATGGTAGGAATCTTGAATGGGCTGCTGAATGCAACATTTAATATTTAAAATTGAAGAAAACGTTGCACTTTTGAATCAATTGTTGAAACCGGTATTTGTAAACAGATTTGTTGTTTAATGCCAAATTTTTATCTGGAAGGGGTTGAATTGGCCCCCTTCCCAAGACTCTGGGGAATGGTTATTGACCATGACCATTCTAATCAGTCTAGTGTCTCTGTTAATTTTTATATTATTTTTTATTGCACAAAATTTAGCATTTTTTTTTTTTTTAATTTCATTACATCTAATGATTAGGCTGTAACATTGTAAGAATTGTGGTGTAATTGTGTTTGAACATTGATTTACTTATTGTCTATTGAAGCATGATTTTGAAATTTGGGATTAACTTATATTTGATCAAGTTTGATATTTACAGTTCATGTTTAGATTTTGACACTTTGGCATTCACTTTGATTGTATTTAATGTTTATATGGAGTGTGCATTTGAGCTTTGGCATGCATTAGTGGTTTGTTTGAAGAATCTTTTAAACTTTGACATCCAGTGCTTGTGAAGTGTGTTTGAACATTGATTCACTTATTGTTTATCGAAGCATGCACGTTTAGAGTTTGACACTTTGGCTTTCACTTTGTTTGCATCTATTGCTCATATGAAGTGTGTATTCGAGCTTTGATATATATTAATTGTTTGTTTAAATTGACTTTCAAACCTGGTTGGTTATTGGCCATGACCATTCTTTTCAGTCTAGTGTCTGTGTTAATTTTTATATTATTTTTTATTGCATAAAATTTGGCATTTTTTATTTTTATTTTTTCATTACATCTAATGGTTAGGCTGTAACATTGTAAGAATTGTAGTGTAATTGTGTTTAAACATTGATTTACTTATTGTCTATTGAATCATCGTTTTGAAATTTGGGATTAACTTTTATATTTGATCAAGTTTGATATTTATAGTTCATGTTTAGATTTTGACACTTTGGCATTCACTTTGATTGTATTTAATGTTTATATGGAGTGTGTATTTGAGCTTTGACATGCATTAGTTGTTTGTTTAAAGTAACTTTTAAACTTTGACATCCACTACTTGTGAAGTGCGTGTTTGAACATTGATTCACTTATTGTTTATTGAAGCATGCATGTTTAGATTTTGACACTTTGGCTTTCACTTTGTTTGCATCTATTGCTTATATGAAGTGTGTATTTGAGCTTTGACATATATTAATTGTTTAAATTGACTTTCAAACTTGTTTGTTTAATCTGTTTTGGCATCCACAAATGCATGTGTTTGGATATTGACTCTCTTTTTGTTTATTGAAGCGTGGTTTGTATTTTGGAATTGATTTATATTCACTTTCATACCTGTTTGTTTAGTGTGGTTCATTGTGGCATCCACTACTTGTGAAGTGTGTTGATTTACTTATTGTTTATTGAAGCATGTCTATGAACATTCAACAAAATTTGTGTCAAGTGTGTTTGAAGTTTTCACATAAATATTGTGTACTTCATTTGTGGTTGAACTAATTTTTTGTGTTGTTTTTCTAAATTTTGGCATTTACTCTATGTATGTTGAACTTTAAGTTTACTTCATGTGCAGTTGAACCAACTTTTTGTGGTGTGTGTTTATATTTGAAGTTTTCACATTCACATTGTGTGTACTTCATTTGTGATTTAACTAATTTTTTGTGATGTTTTTCTAAACTTTGGCATTTACTTTGTGTATGTTGAACTTCAAGTTTAATTCATGTGTAGGTGAACCAACTTTGTGTGGTGCTTGTTTATATTTAAACTTCCACTTTTACTTTTAGTAAAAAGCTTTCTAACTTTAGCATTCACTTATGTGTGAGGTGTGTATGTTGAACTTTAAGTTTACTTCATGTGCAGTTGAACCAACTTTGTGTGGTGTGTGTTTTTATTTGAAGTCTTCACATTCACGTTGTGTGTACTTCATTTGTGATTGAACTATTTTTTTGTGATGTTTTTCTAAAGTTTGGCATTTACTTTGTATGTTGAACTTCAAGTTTACTTCATGTGTAGATGAACCAACTTTGTTTGGGCTTGTTTATATTTAAACTTCCATGTTCACTTTTAGTAAAAAGCTTTCTAACTTTAGCATTCACTTATGTGTGAGGTGTGTGTTTGAACAAACTGTGTAAAGAGACCTAACTTTGCATGAAGTGTCTTTGAACTTTTACATTTAGTTTGTGTAAAGAGTATGGTAAAATTTAACATTCACATAAGTGAATTTTTAAACATTAGCATTTTACTTTTTAGATGATTCAAGTGTGTGTTTGAATAGATTGTGTAAAATGAACAAATTTTGTGTGAAATGTGTTTGAACTTTGACAACCACTGCGCTATATTTGTACTTTGGCTTGTGTTTTCATTTTCACTTTCACTTTCTATGAAGAGTGTACTAAGTTTTGTCATTCACTTATGTTGCATGTTTGAAATATAGTGTGTGTGTGTTAAGATGTTTGAACTCAAGTGTTTACTTTTTATGTGGTTGAAGTAACATTTTGTCAAACGTGTTTACAACCACTTTGCTTATATTTATACTTTGGAATGTGCATGTGTTTGAATTTCCAATTTTATTTTGTATGAAGAGTGTACTACTTTGATATTCACTTATGTGCATTTGTGTTTGAATTTTAAATTTCACTTTGTATGAAGAGTGTGCTAACTTTGATATGTGAAGTTTATTTGAACTTTGACATTCACAATGTGTGTTTGTTTGTGTACTTTAACATGTCTAAACTCAATTGTTTATTTTGTGTTAAGAGTGTATTAACTTATGTTGCATTCATTTTGTGTGTGTTTTGTACCTTGACATGTTTAAACTTAACTTTAGTTTGTGTGTGGTTCATGTTTGAACTTAAGTGAAGTGTCTTTGAACTTTAGCATTCACTTTGGGTGTGTTTGTACCTTGGCATGTTTAAGCTTAGTTGTTTAGTTTGTGTGTGGTTTAAGTGATTTTTTGTGAAATAACATTTGAACAAACTCCATGTTTTAAAACAAATTTGCATGTTTAAGTTATGTGGTCAAACCCTAGCATGTCTTTGAACTTTAGCATTCACTTTGGGTGTGTTTGTACCTTGGCATGTTTAAGCTTAGTTGTTTAGTTTGTGTGTGGTTTAAGTGATTTTTTGTGAAATAACATTTGAACAAACTCCATGTTTTAAAACAAATTTGCATGTTTAAGTTATGTGGTCAAACCCTAGCATGTGTTCATTTTTTCGTTTGTGTGAATGTGTTGTAACCTTGAAATTCATTTTATGTGAATTTCGTGTGTTTTATAAAGTTAATTTTGACATTTGGTTTGTGTGTGTGTGTGTGTGTGTGTGTGAGAGAGAGAGAGAGAGAGAGAGAGAATAATCAATTTTATGTTTTTAAAAAGAGAGCACATAATCACTTTTATGTTTTTAAATCTAATTTTACATTCACTTTTGTATGAATTGTGTTAAAAAAGATTGGTATTTTCATTTGTGTGGTGTGTGTTTCTTTTGTGGCATGTGTGTGTGTTCAAATAAACTTGAGGGTTGATAGTTTTCAAAGCAAGAGATAACGTGAATGCATTATAATGCTCTCACATTTATGTGTATCTAGAAAATAAATAATAATATTAAATTATGTGAATTTTATTAATTTATGTAGAAAACAAATTATCTACATGCTTTATTTTTGTCTTTAAAACTAGATATTTTATTATTTGAAATTTATTAATTTATCCCATTTCTTTTGTGATGCAGGAGCATCCCCGGTTCACAACAATCTTGCATCAACCAAAAACATTTTCCTTTTTGTTTTGTTTGCAGTTTCGCTTTTCCTTTCTGTGTGTCCCGGTTTTGGCGCACCGGATCCTGTGGAGTTGGATTCTATTTGAAGACTTGATCATCTTTCTTGCTTTCAGACCGCATCACATTTAGATCACTTACCGACAAGATATCGCTACCGATTTTCATGACAGTTTCTTGTTATCAGTTGCTTGAGACCTATTTTAGTGATCTACCAAATCCCATTCCGAAGTTTGCAGAACCTTGAGCATTGATTTCGATGTTTCTTGGCGTGTGGCCGACCTTTTTCTGCGATTTGTAGTGACTTGCCAACAACCCTAGGGAAAAACACTAACCTAAGCCACTAAAAGTGGACTTTTTTTTGGTTGTTCGCAAAGGTTCACTTAGCATTATTAAATACTAATTATAATTAGTTGTTTTGATTAAGGAGTTAGATGTTATCATATAAAAACCACTTGGAACAAGCGGTAACCTTACTGCGCACTCTACTCCTTTTCCCAAGGGTATATTGACGCCACTACTAGCATAGCCAAAGTTCAATCTATCGTAGGATTGGTTTATGCATGTCTTCCAGTAGGCATATGGTAACACTGCTGTCATAACGCCTACCAAATGCGAGTACAAAGTATGGTCTAAGTTTACTAAAGCACTAAACCATCATTTTCACATGTGATTTAGATGCATTAAGGTATGTATTACGTAATTCCATGATGAAGGTAGGTTCCAAGTTACATAAGAGGGTCTATCATTATCTTATGTGAGTGTTCACACTGTTGCCCTAACTTAAACTATGGATAGTTAGGTTCAATTTCAATGTTTAATTTAGCATACATGGTCTAATAAGACTTACTAAGGCTTCCTTGTTAATAATTCGTTCATTTAGGAGGTCTAGATTAAATCCAAGTGTTATAGTATATTGTTGTCCTTAAGAGTTTAATCCATTTGTCTCATGTTTAATGATCATTGTTTATATTGAAAGAATCCCTTAATGATTCTATACATGTGGAAGCTCATATGGAGGATAAGGGGTTTCAGTTGATATAAGTGCCATTGCCGATTTCTAGTTTGAAGTTAATAATTTACTTTTCATAATAAAACCATATAAATGCATGCTTATGACTAACTTTAATTTGCAATAACCATACAAGGTAATATTTCTAATCAGTTACAACTTGCTGATTTGATAACATAAAAGAGTACAATGTAACTAGCATTCAATCCATTGAGATACTATAATCTGCATTATATCCTTCTAAACATCAAGTACCAATCCGGTTTCTCAAACTACTACAAGGCTCCAATATATTTACATTAATTCATCAACTGCTTAAACTTCAATATGAATTACAATACTAGAATCAAGTACAAGATTACATCTCATGTCCCTATACAAAAAGATGACCATAAGGTCAATGTTCTATGTCAAATACATAAATGAATATAGTACAATGCATAAAGATGAGAGGCATCCAAGAATAGCTACTCCAAGACTCCAAGAGATGAAAGAAGAACTCCAAGCCACAAACATGAAGAATGAACAACAACAAAAGGGAAAACCCAATGGCGACAAAGCTCCAACCACCCAACCAAATGTGGAACCAATACCCCCCGAGCTAGGAGATGTCACTGGGTCCACCAATATGCTCTAAATCGGGATGACATTCAATGAGAACTGACACAAACAAGCAATGCAATCAACATACTTAATCACACATAAAGTACAAATGCAAGTCAACAAAGACTACCAGAGACCTGAACAAACGTAACCAATAAATGCAACATATGAGACTCATGTAGGAGGAGTGTCATCACATGCCATAACAAATGAACCAAGGCATCTAGCCTGGGCATGTAGAGCCATCTCAACCTCTGAGAGTTTCGAGGGAGATTTGGCTTACCGTCTCCATGACCTTCTCATACTTGCTACGTGCATACGCTCACGGGCAAAGTCATGAGGCATCATAAGATTTCTTATCTAATTAATTTTCCTACCTACCCATTCCCATTAATTCATTTAGTTTGCACTTATTAATTATAGAAAATCCACGTGCGTCCGAAAGTCTGGATTTTATGCATCCTTAAAAGGAACCTCATGAAATCCAACTCTCGTGACTTTTGGCACGCAGGAGAGCCCACTCCCCTACATGGACTCAAATACTCAAGAGGCTCAGTATGAAAACCAAAGATCATGTGCATTCAAGCATAAACATATACATGCTCACAAAAAGTTTACTTGGTAGTAAAAGAATAACATGACACATAAGAAAGAACGAGCCTCTTGGACAAGATACTAATACCAATAAAAGACGAATTGCTGCAATTAAAATACATATCCAATAGTGTCTCCACACGTCCCTCCAATAGTCAATAGGCAACTACCTCGTGGCATGGGTCCTCACGAGGGTGCATAAGATGACATCATTAAACAACTCAAATTGTGATAGAAACACAATTTAAACTCAAAGTGAACAACAATTTACAACCAAAAAGGGCCTCTGGATAGCAAGATCCATTATGACACTAAGTGCGACATTAAAAGAGAAAGGTCAGCAAAAGTCATAGTGCTGCCCTGTGTATAACTTGGCTTCTAGTTTAAAAACAACCACATAAATACATATAACTCATCATGTAAGAATTGGAAATAAGAAGAATTGGAAATTATGAGAAAAGACATGTATTATAGCTGATTATGGAAGAAGAGAACAACAATTAAAACAAACTTGAATCAACTCAGATCTATGTGCAAAACATCACTAATCCGTCTGTCTTAACTTTCCAGTTTTGAGTTATTCTGGTTTAATCATTTGTTTTTAAGTTTCTACATTTTCTACATGTTGATAGTCTTCCAAATTCTTTCTTAAAATCTGTGTTTTCTTGTTTTCCAAACTTCATTTCATGTTTTTCATTATTTTTCTATATGCTACTAGTTTTCTATTTGTCTTTTTGTTTCGGAATATTAAATTGTCATATTTATAACTACTTAAATAATGTTTCTCAATCCACATTATAGTGTGCATTCACATATACATATAAATATATATTGTTGTTTTAGACTTGTCTCAGCCTTACCATGTAACTGTGGATTTAACTTTTTGTTAATCATTATTTAACTATTGGCAAAACACAATTTCTTTTTTTTTTGGCATATTGTATTATTCGGCTGTTGGGTGCTATACACCACCCATACCACGGGTCACAACAATATATAAACAAAAGAATCATGCAACATACATGGTAAATATATCTCTGTGTGTGTGTGTGTGAACATATATAAATCTCTTTGCTGAGTATAATAAAACACAACAGAGATTTATATATATGCATATATACGCAAATCTCTCTGCTGAAAAAACAACATACAACAGACAATAACATATAATAAATTTATATGTATTATTATCTTTCTTATATATATATATATATATATATATATATATATCTGTGTGTGTGTGTGTGTGTGTGTGTGTGTGTGTGAACATATATAAATCTCTTTGCTGAGTATAATAAAACACAACAGAGATTTATATATATGCATATATACGCAAATCTCTCTGCTGAAAAAACAACATACAACAGACAATAACATATAATAAATTTATATGTATTATTATCTTCTGCTGTTAGAAATTTAAAAGCAGATATAATAGTGCATTTAAGTTTTCCTGTAGATGCCATTAATCCCCAAATACATTTTTTGCATAAACAAAGAATTTCTGCCCAGAACTTTCAACAAGGGGACAATTGCAAAAAAAAATTTCTTTTTAAAAATGCACAATCTGGAAAGAAAATTTGCAATAATATTAATCCCAGTAAACACATAATATCATTTAATCTTAATCAAGAATTTGGGCAAGCAAAATATACATCCCGATTGCTCATTTTAAAACCCCGAAATAAATTTTAAATGAATATGATAAATCATTTCCCTTCCAACAACAAATTTCTTCATTCATTTTCAATTTCCAATCAATTTCTAAAATTCAAAAAGAAGAAAATAGGGAAGAATAAAAATTCCCCAACCTTTTCCAGAATTATGGGCAAAGTAATTGGTGATGGAGATGTAGAAAACTCTTCCAAATCCTCTTCCAACCAGCAATGCCTCTCAATCCAACAGTGAAGAATCAACAAATAAATCCCAATGATGGAATGACATAAATTCCTTGCTCAAAAATTTCAGTTGAAGAGAAATTTTTTTGCCAAAAAAAAAGATCCCCTTTAGAATGCACGAGAAAAAGTACCCCCCCTTGCGAAATTGCAAAAAGGCCCTAGCCTCCATTTTCTCCAATCAGATTGGAGAATTCAATATTTTTATATTTCATTCTCGTAAGTGGGATTTTTATCCTAAACAATTCATGGGAGAATGAAATTCATTTTCATTTCCAATTTTATTTTATGCATTTAACCTTTGCACTTTATTATTTTATTTTTCATGTTATTATTATTATATTAATATTTGCATGCTCACTATTTAATTTAATAAGTTATTATTATTATTCTTTGATCGGTAATTGGCCGAAGCCTGAATAGCTTTTGACTGGAGCTATGAACCAGTAGGGACACAATATGGGGCCCCATCCCCATTACATATCTTTGAATTATTATTATTATTATTATGTTTGATTAGATTGACCCCAAGACCTTCCCCATCCTATGGAAGGCCAAGAGTCATAGCTTAGAATTCCACTTCAGATGTCCCTATTGGGAATTGAACTTGGGTCTCCACAGTGAGAACTAAGTGTTTTAACCAGTTAAGTTCAACCCCTTGGATAATAAGTTATTATTATTAACGATATAAATATTATTATTTATTACTTACCTTTGCCATTTTATTTATATTATTATTATTTTGCAATTATTATGAAAGTCAAACTTTAATAAACTACAATATATATATTTCTCATTTTATCAAATAAATTTGGTGATTATTAAATAAACTCACTAACACCTAAATTAATAATTTTTAATCAAATATCATTCAAATCAACCAAGTAACTGGAATCATAAAAATCATTAACTGACGTCGACGTAAAAATCAAATTGACTGAAATCAAATGCATAACATCAAATGCAAAACCAAATTCTCGACTCACTAAGCAAATCGCATAAACATGACATCACAAGGTGAATGGCAGTCAGGCCACACTGACGACACTCAAGCAACCATGCAAACCTAGAGGGTATGAGGGGGAACCAGTAACATCTTCGACCACAAATTTCCATTGGGAGAGGCACACTCACACCTGTCAAGCTAGGGGAGCTTGCACTCAGTTGCCTAGGAGAAATTGAATGCTTGTACCTGCAACCAAAACAATATACATGTGCATATATACAGATATAAAAACAAAACACTGCAAGCAGATAAGGGTAGGATATTGCAACAACGTAGGGCACTCACAAAGGAGTGATACATCATCGATCCTCCCCACAAGCAATCACACACAATGCAGAGAGTCATACATACAATCATCACATAATGAGTAAATCATCTAGGGGTTAGCATTTCCATTGCATGATAAACAAGATCAATACATCTATCAAAATACATGATAATCCAAAATACTAACATTATCTATGCATCAAATTACAACATAGAGCATAAAGAAATTAGTCGTCATCATAATAAGCATCTAAATCACATTAAGTCAAAATCATTCATAACATAAGCATAAATGTCAGGAATCATGGAATCATATAACATCTATTAGTAATCATCAAACCATGCATTGTCTATCAAGGATCATTAATGAAGCATACATGGAAACTAGAATATCATTCTAGCAACATGTAAATCCAATCAAGTCTTCCATGTCCATCATACGAAACAAAGGTCCAATCAAGTCTACAAAGGTGAAAAGGGAAATCTGCTCATAGATGGACACTACTACCTCATCTGAACAATCATCAAATAATGTGAATTCACATAATGCATAGCACTACGCTAAGCAAATAAAACGCCTAGCCTCCTAATCGTAATCTTCAACGTCCTTCAATGGCCTTAGCGAACTTGACACAAGTGTCGCATCAATTCTGTCCGAGGAGGGGCATTAAACCCTCCCCCCCTGGGTCCGACTTACTCCTGGAAGTCGCAGGGGTTAAGATACGTCAAGCATTTCTCAGTCCTAACGTTACTTGAGACATACATGATAACTAGTTCTACCTCAACATACTTATCAACAACCCATTCATTCTACCAAATATTGGGTTTCGATAACCATGTATTATTTAGTTCCTTCTTAACCAAAGGTGAGATTTTGAAATCTAAGTTCTTCATTTTTACCTTATTCGTCCAGTGAAAAAGCATTTCACAAGGGGCAGCAAACAACAATCCTTTTATTAGCTACTAAGTACGCACTAAATAATCGAGAGATTACTATGGTAACATCCTTTAGCAATTATTTGTGCATATATAGAAAGATAGATAGGCCCTTTTGCGCAACAATTCCTTCCTAGGCCGCTCCAAAATCGCTAAAGAGTCCATGTTTTAAGTCCAAGCGAGAGGGAAAATTTCTCAAAAGTGCACCTTTTTAGGCTAATTTTAGTCAATTCGACTTTAAGTTGAGTGACCTACTTAAAATTTATGGAATTTTGACACATAGAACACAAAATCTCCTCCACCATGCTTCCAACTCTGATTTACTTGGCTATTTAAGGCATCGTAGGTCTATCCAAACCCAAGAATTTATATCCTTGTTACATTCAAGGATTTATCGGTATATTATTTCATTGGCATAATTTTTTATCCATTTACTAAATATCATCACTACTCAACAACTATGCGAATCCAGTGTAACTCTCTACGGTGTTCTCCCTTGCACATGCTATCAGAGACCCGAAGGGGACATGATAGAAACAACACTTAACACATAACATGCTCACAATACAATCACATTTGGAATGGTCACCATATACAAAAGAGAGAAACAAAAAGGGAAAGTCCTTAAATCCAAAATCATGAAAAGAAGAAAAATTGTTGGCAAAATACAACCGAAAACGGATGTGGCAAGTGCCACTCAAAAGTAAATTGAAATGAAAAAAACTAGAAATTGGCAATCGGTTCCAAGTAAGAAAAGTCTCAAATCACATTACTCACAATAACGGAAAATTTAAAACCAAATAAACAATTCATTCAATCCACATCACGAGGTGACTAATGTTAGTCTCACCAAAGGGAGTAATCACTACACAACACTCAAGGGTCCTAGAGAGTGCACATCGTGCAACTATATCCTTGCCTAGCTTCCAATTCTCCTGGCTTCCTCTATGGTAATGTACCCCTTCTCCTGAGATCCACAGAATGCCTTTTAAAAAAAGAAGAAATGCAATGGTAAGCATAAAGGTTGGAGTGAGTTAGTACATCTAGATCTACACAACAGACACACACTCACCTCAATGTTGTTGTATCCACATGCTCTTAATGTCAGATTCTTTATGTTATGGAGTATGCATGCATGTTAAATTTCTCCATGGATATTTTAAGAGACGACACTCTTTCACCATTACGCTCTACACACAACTAACAACGCATAGACAATTGAATTTCCCTTCATAAATCATTAAGTATTGACCATCTTATCATTTGCGAATTCATACTCAGATAGAGAACTTAGTAATTCCTTTCAACTCAAATATTACTAGCTGATTTGCACTCCTCTAGGCTAAGCATCTACCGCTAATTAGCCTACTTCATCCATGAATGGTGCATTCATCCATTGCATCCATATCCTTAGAACCAATCACAATCATCTCTTTTCAGTAGCCTCCTTTTACTAAGATCTCATAAGGAATATTATTTACTCCATATCTCAAGTTAGGGGAAAGTTAGTGCAACACCACTCATACTATCATTCATAACAAAAATCAATTGTTAACATATCATTCATCTCTATACTCACGTTCATTCATCCCTCTATAGCCTAACCTCGCCAATAATGAGCAATAACCAAATCTCCCTCCTAGATCACAAACATACTCTTTCAACTCCTCCTTATCATAACTTGGCATGATCTCCAATGGCCAAGCTATGCTCTAGTTCTCTCGCATCTAATATGATCAAACTCATTCAACCAATCCAATTTTCTCAATATCCAATCTTTCCTTACTCAAGTTCATTACACATTAAATTCACTACTCTAAATCTCCACTCAACAATTTATGCTACAATGCCAATATTATCCGTACTAATCAAATCAGCCCTTTACCTCTTATGTTACCTTCACTTGGTCCCATCACCGTGGTCCTTAATTTTGTCCTTCCTTCTTATTCATTAACCAAAAAATCTCGTTGTACACTAATAGCAACAGTAGTCTCCTTAGTCACAACATAGCATCAAACGAAATACACATCATGCTTGTTGTCCTTGAGTCTCGATCAACTTGTATTAGCTTCAACGAAACAACCTCTGACCACCTTTCTAACTAAACCCTCCATCATGGCCAAAGATGTAAACATTTGCTTTGGATATCAACCGTTGGGATTTAGATAACAACTTGATAGCACAAAATTTTGTCATTCATAAATTTTACATAAAACATTATTAAGCTAATCGCTCCAGTGGAAACATACAAAACTTAGTCTTGAACATCATATCCAATTTTCGTGAACATCCAACGGTACAATAAAAAGTTATGCTTGATGTCCCAATACTATTTTAACTGTCCTAAAACAAGAAGAAACTATGGCACAGTCTACCTAGGGCATCAAATAACTTTGCCCATACAAAACTATTTGTTGCCAAATTAATTTCATATTAAAGTTCATATAATACACTATCAAAATTCAAAATATCATAATTTTTAATGGTTAAAAATAAAGTTATGATCAAACCCTTCTCACTAACCCTGTCATAGTAGGTTTCGAACAGTTTTTAGTAAAATAGCCATATCTTCCTCAATTCTTAACCAAATTAGGTCAGACAAAAAGCACTAGAAAGAAGATTCATAGACCTTTCCAACGAATATATCCTTCCCTCATGATGATTTCTCACGTGGCCATACCAAATGCTGCAACAAGATTGTTGCAAGGAAAATCTGGAAAGTGCAGTCCTTTAAATGCTCATGTTCGATTACAACTCCTTTGTGACAACTTTACAATACATTTTGTGCTTGACAACTTTTGCACTTTAACTCCAAACTTACTAAATCTTTGTATGGACACTCAAAACATCTTAATATGGACCCAAATAGACATTTCACATCCATTTCACCCTTCCTTGGGCATGTTCATATATTTTAACCTCCTTGACCCAATTAGAACTCAAATATGCAATTGAGCAGCTATACACTTGATTTATTTATGCTTTCAAAAATGATAAAACATAGACTTAGACCTCCTTTTCTATCATCTTTAATCTTCCATGGGAATATTGAAGTTGGAGTAATTCCCATCTTATAATGTAGTAAGCAATGGTGCCCACAGTATTTATCACTAAGGGTTTATGTGGCCTTTGAATCTTATGGACTTGTGTAGGTTCATTTCCGGTGTGGAATGGATCACTTGGAACTTGCTGCAAAGCTATTGCTTACTATGATGTGACTCCTCGAAATCCTGAGGACGATTATTCCTATGAGTCTTTATGCGACCGCTATGGCCACAGCCACATCATCTGCCTTTAGCAGGCATGCTTACTGGACAAGATGCAAGGCACACTATAAACCACTAATACAAGAAACTCAACAACATCTAGCAGGGATATAACTATTGGGCCATCCCAAGCTTAACTTCCATATAGCATAATTGGCTCACATATAACCAAAGTACCTAGTGTAGAACCCAGAAACTTGTGAGCTATGCTTTGATACCAAAGTGTAGCGATCCGCCACAACCCCAGGGAAAAACACTAACCTAAGCTACTAAAAGAGGACTTTTTTTTGTTGTTGTTCGAAAAGGTTCACTTAGCATTATTAAATGCTAATTACAATTAGTTGTTTTGATTAAGGAGTTAGATGTTATCATATAACAACCACTTGGAACAAGCGGTAACCTTACCGCGCACTCTACTCCTTTTCCCTGGGGTATATTGACGCCATTACTAGCATAGCCAAAGTTCAATCTATCATCAGATTGGTATACGCATGTCTTCTAGTAGGCATATGGTAACACTGCTGCTATAACACCTACCAAATGCGAGTACAAAGTATGGTCCAAGTTTACTAATGCACTAAACCATCATTTTCACATGTGATTTAGATGCATTAAGGTATGTATTATGTAATTCCATGATGAAAGGAGGTTCCAAGTTACATAAGAGGTTCTATCATTATCTTATGTGAGTGTTCACAATGTTGCCCTAACTTAAACTATGGATAGTTAGGTCCAATTTAAATGTTTAATATAACATACATGGTCTAATAAGACTTACTAAGGCATCCTTGTTAATAATTCGTTCATTTAGGAGGTCTAGATTAAATCCGTGTTATAGTATATTGTTATCCTTAAGAGTTTAATCCATTTGTCGCATGTTTAATGATTGTTTATATTGAAAGAATCCCTTAATGATTCTATACATGTGGAAGCTCATATGGAGGATAAGGAGTTTCGGTTGATATAAATGCCATTGCCGATTTCTAGTTTGAAGTTAATCATTTACTTCTCATAATAAAACCATATAAATGCATGCTTATGGCTAACTTTAATTTGCAATAACCATACAAGGTAGTACTTCTAATCAATTACAACTTGCTGATTTGATAACATAAAAGAGTGCAATGTAACTAGCATGCAATCCATTGAGATACTATAATCTGCATTATATCCTTCTAAACATCAAGTACCAATCCAGTTTCTCAAACTATTACAAGGCTCCAATATCTTTACATTAATTCATCAATGACTTAACCTTCAATATGAATTACAATACTAGAATCAAATACAAGATTACATCTCATGTCCCTATACAAAAAGATGACCATAAGGTCAATGTTATATGTCAAATACATAAATGAATATAGTACAATGCATAAAGATGCGAGACATCCAAGAATAGTTGCTCCAAGACTCTGAGAGATGAAAGAAGCGTTCCAAGCCACAAACAAGAAGAATGAACAGCAACAAAAGGGAAAACCCAATGGCGACAAAGCTCCAACCACTCGACCAAACGTGGAACCAACAAGGTTCCACCCCCGAGCTAGGAGATGTCACTGGGTCCCCCACATATGCTCTAAATCAGGATGGCACTCAACGTGAACTGACACAAACATGCAATGCAATCGACATACTCAATTACATATAAAGTACAAATGCAAGTCAACAAAGACTACCGGAGACCCGAACAGACGTAACCAATAAATGCAACATATGAGACTCATGTAGGAGGAGTGTCATCGCATGCCAAAACAAATGAACCAAGGCATCTAGCCTGGGCATGCGAAGCCATCTCAACCCCTGAGAGTTTCGAGGGAGGTTTGGCTTACTGTCTCCACGACCTTCTTATGCTTGTTACGTGCATACGCTCACGGGCTAAGTCATGAGGCATCATAAGATTTCTTATCTTATTAATTTTCCTATCTACCCATTCCCATTAATTCATTTAGTTTCTACTTATTAATTATAGAAAACCCTCGTGCGTCCAAAAGTCTGGATTCCATGCATCCTTACAAGGAACCTCATGAAATCCAACTCTCACGACTTTTGGCAAGCAGGAGAGCCCACTCCCCTACATGGACTCAAATACTCGAGAGGCTTAGTATGAAAACCAAAGATCATGTGCATTCAAGCATAAACATACATGCTCACAAAAAGCTTACTTGGTAGTAAAAGAATAACATCACACATAAGAAAGAACGAGCCTCTTGGACAAGATACTAAAACCAATCAAAGATGGATTGCTGCAATTAAAATACATATCTAGCAGTGTCTCCACACATGTTATCTCTCCGACAGTCAATTGGCAACTACCTCGTGGCATGGGTCCTCACGAGGGTGCATAAGAAGACATCATTAAAGAACTCAAATTGTGACAAAAACACAATTTAAACTCAAAGCGAACAACAATTTACAACCAAAAAGGGCCTCCGGATAGCAAGATCCATTATGACACTAAGTGCGACATTAAAAGAAGAAGGTCAGCAAAAGTCATACTATTGCCCTATGTATAACTTGGGTTCCAGTTTAAAAACAACCACATAAATACATATAACTCGTCATGTAAGAATTGGAAATAAGAAGAATTGCAAATTATGAGAAAATACATGTATTATAGTTGATTATGGAAGAATAGAACATCAATTAAAATGGACTTGAATCAACTCAGATTTATGTGTAAAACATCATTAATCCGTCTATGTCTTAACTTTCCAGTTTCGAGTTATTCTGGTTTAATCATTCGTTTTTAAGTTTCAACATTTTGTACATGTTGATAGTCTTCCAAATTCTTTCTTAAAATCTATGTTTTCTTGTTTTCCAAACTTCATTTCATGTTCTTCATTATTTTTCTATATGCTGCTAGTTTTCTATTTGTCTTTAAGTCTGTAGTTTTCTATTTCAAAATATTAAATTGTCATATTTATTACTGCTGAAATAATGTTTCTCAGTCCACATTATATTGTGGGTTCATATATACATATAAATATATATTGTTGTTTTAGACTTGTCTCAGCCTTACCACATAACTGTGGATTTATTTTTTTGTTAATCATTATTTAACTATTGGCAAAGCGCAATTTTTTTTTGGCATATCGTATTATTTGACTATTGGGTGCTATGTACCACCCATACCACGGGTCACAACAATATATAAACAAAAGAATCGAGCAGCATAAAATACTGCTCAAAGCATTTAAGCTTTTAAAACAACAACACTATATAAAGGAAATTTAAATGAGATATATATGTAAATATATAAATCTCTCTGCTGAGTATAATAAAACACAACAGAGATTTATATATATGCATATATACACAAATCTCTCTGCTGAAAAAACAATATACAACAGAGAATAACATATAATAAATTTATATGTATTATTATCTTCTGTTGTTAGAAATTTAACAACAGATATAATAATGCATATAAATTTTCCTGTAGACGCCATTAATCCCAAAATAAAATTGGGCATAAACAAAGAATTTCTACCCAGAACTTCCAACAAGGGCACAATTACAATTTTTTTTTTTTTTTTTTTTGTCATATGCACAATCTGGAAAGGAAATTTGCAATAATACTAATCATAGTAAACACATAATATCATTTAATCTTAATAAAGAATCTGGGCAAGCAAAATACACATCCAGATTGCTCATTTTAAAATCCCAAAATAATTTTTAAATGAATATGATAAATCATTTCCCTTCCAACAACAAATTTCTTCATTCATTTTCAATTTCCAATCAATTTCTAAAATTCAAAAAGAAGAAAATAAGGAAGAATAAAAATTCCCCAACCTTTTCCAGAATTATGGGCAAATTAATTGGTGTTGGAGATGCAGAAAAATCTTCCAAATCCTCTCCCAACCAGCAATGCCCCTCAATCCAGCAGTGAAGAATCAACAAATAAATCCCAATGATGAAATGAGAAAAATTCCTTGCTCCAAAATTCCAGCTGAAGAGAAAAAAAATTTGCCAAAAAAAAAAGATCCCCTTCAGAATGCATCGGAAGAAGTTTTTATTCTCCCCCCAAATTGCAAAAAGGCTCTAGCCTCCATTTTCTCTAATCAGATTGGAGAATTCAATATTTTTATATTTCATTCTCCTACCAAACAATTCATGGGAGAATGAAATTCATTTTCATTTCCAATTTTATTTTATGCATTTAACCTTTGCACTTTATTATTTTATTTTTCATGCTATTATTATTATATTAATATTTGCATGCCCACTATTTAATTGAATAAGTTATTATTATTAACGATATAAATATTATTATTTATTACTTACCTTTGCCATTTTATTTATATTATTATTATTTTGCAATTATTATTAAAGTGAAACTTTAATAAACTACAATATATATATTTCTCATTTTATCAAATAAATTTGGGGATTATTAAATAAACTCACTAACACCTTAATTAATAGTTTTTAATCAAATATCATTCAAATCAACCAAGTAACTGAAATCATAAAAATCATTAACTGATGCCGACATAAAAATCAAATTGACTGAAATCAAATGCATAACATCAAATGCAAAACCAAATACTCGACTCACCAAGCAAATCGCATAAACTTGACATCACAAGGTGAATGGCGGTCATGCCACATTGATGACACTCAAGCGACCATGCAAACCTAGAGGGTATGAAGGGGAACTAGTAACATCTCCGACCACATATCACCATTGAGAGAGGCACACTCACACCTGTCAAGCTAGGGGAGCTCGCACCCGATTGCCCGGGAGGAATTGAATGCTTGTACTTGCAGCCAAAACAATGTACATGTACATATATACAAATATAAAAACAAAACACTGCAAGCAGTAAGGGTAGGATATCAAAACGACGTAGGGCACTCGCAAAGGAGTGATACGTCGTCAATCCTCCCCATAAGAAATCACACACAATGCAGACAGTCATACATACAATCATCACATCATGAGTAAATCATCTAGGGGTTAACATTTCCATTGCATGATAAACAAGATCGGTAAAGCTATCAAAATACATGATAATCCAAAATACTAACATTATTTATGCATCAAATTACGACATAAGAGCATAAAGAAATCGGCCATCATCATAATAAGCATCTAAATCACATTAAGTCAAAATCACTCATAACATAAGCATAAATGTCAGGAATCATGGAATCATATAACATCTATCAGTAATCATCAAACCATGCATTGTCTATCAAGGATCATTAATGAAGCATACATGGAAACTAGAATATCATTCTAGCAACATGTAAATCCAATCAAGTCTTCCATGTCCATCATACGAAACAAAGGTCCGATCAAGTCTACCAAGGTGAAAAGGGAAATCTGCTCATAGATGGACACTACTACCTCATTTGAACAATCATCAAATAACGTGAATTCTCATAATGCATAGCACTACGCTAAGCAACTAAAACGCCTAGCCTCCTAATCGTAATCTTTAACGTCCTTCAATGGCCTTAGTGAACCTGACACAGGTGTCGCATCAATCCAGTCTAAGGAGGGGCATTACACGATCTACATTTCATCCTTTGGATTTTCTAGAGGAATCTCTTGGCGGAGGCCGACCTTGTTCATTTTTCATGTTAGGTCTTGTTCTTTGGGTTTTTGATCCCTTTTGGGCCGATTGGATCCTTTGGATCATTATATATATATTTGTAATCATGCTTTAGAATGTAATCAATTAGAATCAATTAGAGTATCAGATAGATAGACTATGCCTAGAAGCTAGATCTTTCGATTCAAGGTCCCAGTTGTGACCTATTCTACCAGGCCTGTGTGTTGGTATGTTGTAACCTAGTTTTTATCGGTTGGATGTACTCAAATTCCATACAATAAAACTATCCAGGTTCTGCATTGCCTCCATCATATCTGTGTGTTTTTGTTGTGTTTACTCTTGCTGATAGGTCTGGATTGATCTCCTTGAGGTTTCTCCTCACCGGTGACTGTTTCAAGTGGTATCAGAGTGAAGTTTTATTTCGGAAGTTGCGTGTCCTAAATTTTGTTGTAGGGTGGCAAATTGCAGATCCGACCTGCAATTGTAGAGGACTAGTGTGAATTGTTGGCGCAAAGAGGAACTAGGAATGGAGTGTGTGGGAATGCAAACCCTGTTGTGATGGAGATGTTAAGAGGAATAGCAGCTTGGTTAGAAGCCATGGAGACAACCCAGAGAAGAGGCTGACATATTGAAGATGTAAGTGAAGATGAAGGAGAAGAAGCTCCGACATAACAAGTAAACCTACCAGCGGTTGACCCAGATGAAGAAATGTTTTTAAGGGTTTTAAGTAGGGCAAACACTAAACCTCATTTTACCCCATCGAAATATGATGGGAAGTTAAATTCGGATGAATTGATGGATTGGATCTCGGAATTGGAGAAGTATTTTGATTTTGAAAACATTGCAAAAGAGAGGAAGGTGAAATATGCCTATACCTGGTTGAAAGGTCGTGCATCTCTTTGGTGGGAGCATTTGCAAGTTGATAGACAAAGAAGAGGTAAAGAAAAGATTAAGACATGGGATCAGATGATTGCTAAGTTGAAATCAAAGTTTGTCTTGACGAATTATCAAATGGATTTGTTTCGGAAGTTTCAGAACTTGAGACAGAAGGAATCTAGTGTGAAGGAGTACACCGAAGCATTTTACAAGTTGAACATCAGATCTGGACATGTTGATGATGAAGTTGAACAAATTGCAACATATTTGAACGGATTGTGGATGTCTATACAAGATGAACTCGGTGTGATCAAATTGGAGAGTGTTGAAGAGGCTTACCAGTATGCACTAAAGGCTGAAGAGAAATTGAATAAAACACATGAGCAAATACAGAGAGGTAGAGGTGGAAGCTTTATCGAAGGAAGATTTCAAGGAGGAAGAAGGACCAGTACAGATCAAAACAAGGACAAGGAAGTGAGAAAAGAAGGTAATTCATACCCGAAGGATGATAGAAATTTCTATCGGAGGAGAGAACCAGATGGTTACCGTAATGAGAACTTTGGAAGACAAGACAAGAGGACATTTAGAGGAACTTTCTTTAAGTGTGGAGGAGAAGGACACCGTGCATTCAAATGTAAGAAGACAAAGGTTACCGGAAGAACAACAGTGCTGGAAGAAAACCCCACCGGATGAAACAATAAACTAGAAGATGGAGAATTGTTGATGATGAGGAGAGCTTTGTGTTATGTCGGAGGAGATGAGGAACCCTTGCAGAGGAAGAATTTGTTCAAGACCAGATGTAAGGTATTCAGTAAGTGTTGTACAATTGTTATTGATAGTGGTAATTCAGATAATCTTGTTTCAGAAGAGATGGTGAATAAGTTGAAATTGGAGAGATTGAAACACAGTAAGCCTTATCAGATAGCATGGATTCAGGATGAACATAAGTTGTAAGTAAGTGAACAGTGTTTGGTAAAATTAAAAATTGCGAATTATCATGATGAAGTTTTGTGTGATATTATGCCTATGGATATTTGTCATCTTTTGTTGGGAAGACCTTGGTAGTTTGATAGATAGGCAATACATGATAGAAGGAAGAATACATACACTATTATGGCCAATGGGATGAAGAAAACCTTGTTACCTCTGGAGGACCCTTTGAAGAATGAAGTCTGTACTAATTCTTGAATTTGTTTAGCAGATGGAAGGAAATTCATGGATGGATTGAGACATAAGAATGTCTGTTTTGCCTTAATTCCTAAGAAGACTGAGAGACTGGAACCAAAAGAAGAGCACTTGGAAGAGATAAGAGATTTGCTGACAAAATATGACGCCGTCATTTCAGATAATGTACTTGATGGATTGCCACTTGATAGAAGTATTAGTCATTGCATGACTTGATTCCTGGAGCTAGTTTGCCTAACAAAGTTGCACATTGGTTGACACCGACAGAGAATGAAGAACTAAATAGACAAGTGCAGGAGCTATTGAAAAAGTTTTGATCAGGGAGAGTCTAAGCCCTTGTGTAGTACCGACATTATTAGCACCTAAGAAGAATGGAGAATGGAGGATGTGTACTGATTCAAGAACAATAAACAAGATCACAGTGAAATACTGATTTCCTTTGCTTAGGATGGATGACATAATGATTGTTTGAGTGGATAAAAATACTTTACAAAGATAGATTTGAAGAGTGGATATCATCAAATCAGGATCACAGTAGGTGATGAGTGGAAGACATCATTTAAGACAAATGAAGAACTATATGAACGGTTGGTGATGCCTTTTGGGTTGACTAATGCATCAAGTACTTTCATGAGGTTGATGAATGAGGTATTGAAGAAATTATTGGGTAAGTTTGTTATTGTGTATTTGGATGACATTTTGATTTTTAGTAGAACAAAAGAGGAGCATTTGTTGCAGTTAAGACAAGTGTTATAGAGGTTGATAGAAGAAAAATTGTTGATCAATATCAAGAAGTGTACTTTCATGAAGGATGAGTTAGTCTATTTAGGATTTGTGATATCTGAGGATGGTTTGAAGATGGACCCTGAGAAAGTGAAAGCCATTGTTGAGTGGCCTACACCAAAAAGCATTGGGGAGGTAAGATCATTTCATGGATTGGCTAGTTTTTACCGGAAATTTATCAGAAATTTTAGTTCAGTTTGTAACCCTATGAATGAGACCATGAGGGGAGATCGAAAGGAATTCAAGTGGACCACCAGAGCAAACAAAAGTTTTAAATTGTTGAAGCACAAAGTGATTGAGAAACATGTGTTAGCCTTACTGGATTTCAATAAGGTATTTCAAGTGGATTGTGATGCAAGTGGAACAACAATAGGAGCAGTCTTAAGTCAAGAAGGGAGAGCAATAGCCTATTTCAGTGAGAAATTGAATAATGCCCGGAAGAGATATTTAGTGTATGAGAAAGAGTTTTATTGCATAATTCAAGCCTTGAAGAAATGGACACTGTGTGAGCTTGAATTTCATCCTTAGAATGTTACCTGTAATAAGTTAGTTTCACAAAATACAATGGAAATGCATACAGGAAATCCAAAAATCCACAAATGAAACTACATGAAATACATACTAAAATAAAACATCATTTTACCTTCATGGCTTATGTCTCATTGTGTCCTAACTCCACAGTTCCTGGTTGCAGATGGTGTGCTCTCAGACAATGCACTGTTGGCTTCCAAGATGGCATATGAAGAATGGACTGATAACTTGTAGTTAACCGATACTATGATATGCAAATACTACATGGTTATGCTAAATGATATTATATGATAACTGCTATTTGCTTCAAAACTAAAACTCACAGATGCATATGATTAGCTTGCAGAATGCACTTGAAGTCTCTTGAAGTCTAACTCTCTCTCAACTGAAGCTCTTGATTTTATAGACTTTGAGAGGATGAGATGATGTGGCTTAGATCAACGGTCATGATCAAATCTATAGATTTGGATGGTTGTGAGAAAAGGTGAAGGTTGAGAGAAAGGGGGAAGGAGAAGACAAGTGTCACTCATCTCACCTTGACTGGGTTGTTGACTGAGGGAATCTAGGGATGGTTGGAGGAAATTTAGGCATGAGAGGACAAGTGGACTCAAGTCCTTCCTAAGATGTAGGGGGTGTTGGAGAGAATATAGGAAATGGTTATGAAATATGTGTACGTACACAATTTTCATTAAGTTTGGAAGTTGAAGATAAATGATTAATTAATATTTAAGAATTATTAATTTCCTTAGCCACATGTTTGATGAGTTGGCAAAGGGAAGATGAAGTGGAGATGGAAGGGTGAGTCGGATAAGGGATTAAATAATTTAGAAATTATTTAATATTTAAAACTATAGGATAGGAGAATAACTATTAAATATTGTATATTTAATGGTTTGGAGAAGATAATTAAATATTAGATATTTAATTAACTTGGTTAGAGGAATAATTAAATATTAGATATTTAATTAACTTGGTTAGAGGAATAATTAAATATTAGATATTTAATTAATTAGAAGAATAGAATAGATGAATTAATTAATTAAAAATTAATTAATAGAAAGACGTGAAAATGAATTAAATAAATTAATCTTTTCAAATTAATTATATAATAGAAGAATAATTATTAAATAAATATAAAATATTTATTTAATTGCTCATAGCCAATTTTAGGTGTATACATTTTGCCCCTCTTTGAAATGATGTGAAAACAACATTATTTCAAAGATTAAATCAAGTCTCGAAAATGCCTGATAGAGATTGAAAATCCTGATTGTGTGCCCCAGATACTGATTTTTGGATATTGATTTGATGATGATGCCCCCACGAGAGATCGTTTGTGCATTAAAGGCATGGATGATCTCTTGATAGAAGAGGAATGTTATATGAAAGATAGATAAATGAATAGATTGCAGATTGATAAGATTGATTGGTTTGAGATCAAGTCTGGTTTCAGGAAGGATACATCCTGTATGAGACAAAAGATGATCAAAACGTCTGGTTTCAGGAAAGATACATCTTGTATAAGACATGATAAATGATCAAAACATCTGGTTTCAGGAAAGATACATTCTATATAAGACTTGATAGATGATAGTTGAATGAACGATGAAGATATTAAATTGAAGAATGATTCCATTGGATGATGATGTTGGTGCAGGTGATTCAGGTGTTAGACCCACAGGCTCGAGAGGCAATCATGATTCTTGACTTGATTTGTATTGATGAGGCATTTGTACTTTGATCTGATCTCATTGTATACTTGGACTTTATTATTTTATGATGATCTATATGCAGACATGGATTCTATATGATGATGATGATTTATATGCATGTTATTCTATTTGATGATGATCTATATGCTTTGATTATATGGATGATTGTATGTATGTTATTCTATTTGATGATGATACTTCATATGATGATGCAATGATAAATGCTTTTGTTGATTTTCGATGATCTTGGATGCAAATGGAAATGATTTCTAACTTAAATGATGCAAATATACTGATCTATATGGAATGCAAATGAATGATTGATTTGCTTTTGATTTATGATTATGTAAATGCAAATGATCTATATGAATTATTTTTGAGTTTTTATGTAATGTTTATGATGATAAATGGAATGCACGATATTAAATGCAAACTAATGCAATGATAAAAATGATTCTAAGAAATGAATGCACTTATAATGATTAAATGTAAATTGTTTTTGTTTGTCCAAGTATACTCAATCTTTATTTATGACCGTTGATCTGTTTAATGAAATGATATGCTTATAATGCAACTGACAAATGAATGCTTATAATGCAGATGAATAATGAGCTAATGAAATGATCTAACTAAAAATGGTACTGCCATTCTTCATATGCGATCTTGTAACAATGCTTGATTTCATCATTGAGCTTTAAAATGTTGTAAGAAAATACAAGCAACTTGACATAAAGATTCAAGATGACCTGAGTATTCCTTACATGGATTTTGATATAGCAAGTTAATACAAGCAACTTGATATAATGGATCAAGCTGACATGAGTATTGCTTGCAGAACAGACAACGATTATCTCCTTTCATGCATGACTTGTAACGTCCTCCTTGATCTTTTGTCGATCATATCCTTAGACAAGTACATACTTTAGTAAGAGATAAACCACAGGCAACAATCAAAGAAAATAATATGCCCCATCATAGCTTCTCTAGTCATGGACATCCTTGAGTTGCCTAGAGTACATGATTAGCAATAAAATCAAGATATAAACATTGAACCTTGTATGTCATTCACATGTTCTAATGGTCATTAACTGATATAATCATCTTAATGAATGATCTTTGATAATCCTTTATAGCTTGCTGGTTGATTCTTCATTTTCTAAGTTTGACGATTCAGTTGTTATGAAATGCCTTGATTTTTGTTGCTTTGTTGCTTTTTATCTGGTTCAAAACCCTAGATGTTTTTGGTTTTTCTAAGTTTTTTGAATGTTTTGGATTTTTCAAGGTTCAAAAGATCACCTTAGCAAAAGGAATTTGGATTTTGCCCCTAGTAGAAACAAAAATTATTATGGATATATGAATTGATCAAGATCCAAACCACGACGGGATACAAATGCAGATTGATCAATGCTGATAAAATCTAAGATAGTGACTACAACAAGTATGTCAAAGACTGGTTAACTGTTGGTAAGCTGCATATTTCTTGCTAAATGGTTCAGAGCAATGGATGCGAAAGACGTTTTGGATAAGCTAGCAATAGATAGCAATGATAGATGCGATAGGATGGAGTGGAAAGGTGCGCAAAGCGATCTCATGGATGGAGGAACTCACTTTTTAGATAGCGCCTGTTTACCAGGTTTTCACCATCTAAATTGCATTTTTTTTTTTTTAATATGCTTTTTATTGATTTTTTCAAGACTTTATATGCTTTTTATTGATTTTTCAGGACTTTATATCTCAAGCATATAATTTCTTGAGATGGATAGAATTGATAGGCTCATCAAACCAATCACCTTCAGGAGTAGATAACTTGTATGCTCCTAATCCATATGTTGCTACTATGACAAAAGGTCCTAGCCAATTTGGTTCAAATTTTCCCTTCTTTTCTCGGTCTTGCTGATTTCTCAGATTCTCCCTTAGAGCTATATCTCCAATCTGGAAAATACGCGGCTTGACTCTGTGGTTATAGCTTCTTGCCATTCTTTGTTGGTATACTTTCAAATGTTCTGTTGCATTTTGGCGACGTTCCTGAATCAGTTCTAGTTCTTGGAGTCAAGAAACTCATTGTTCTTCTTCTAGTATAGGTAATATAGCTTCTGTTCCATAGACCAAACAATATGGAGTTGCCCCTATTGGAGTGCGGACACTAGTTCGGTATGCCCAAAGAGCAAAATTTAGCTGAATGTGCCAGTCTTTTCTAGCTTCATTTACCATTTTCTTCAATATTTTCAAGATAGTTTTGTTTGATGCCTCAGCTTGACCATTTCCTTGTGGATAATATGGAGTAGAGAACCTATGTTGAATATGAAACTGTTCACATAGTTCTTTCACATCTTGATTTTTGAATGGTCTTCCATTATCAGTGATAATGGTCATAGGAACGCCATAGTGACAGATTATGTAATTCAAGATGAATGATGATATTTGTTTTCCTGTCACTGTTGTTAAAGGCACTGCTTCAATCCACTTAGTAAAATATTCAGTAGCAATCAGAATGAACTTACGTCCATTAGAAGATGAAGGATTGATCTTTCCCATCAAATCAAGGCCCCATTGTGAAAATGGCCATGATCCTGTCATAGGATATAACTCTTGTGCTGGTGCATGGATTAGATTTCCATGGATTTGACATTGTTTACATTTTCTAGCATAGGTGAATGAATCTCTTTCCATAGTAGGCCAAAAGTAACCCATACGGATAAGTTTCTTAGCCAATGTTAAACCACTTGAGTGTATACCGCAAATACCTGCATGAATGTCATTAAGAACTCTCTCAAATTCATCTTTTTCAAGACATCTCAACAATGTACCATCTAGACCACGCCTATATAGGATATCGGCAATAATGGTATAGCGAGAGGACTGACGGATAAATTTTCTTCGTTGATTACGAGATAATTCCAGAGGAAGGATATGATCTTTCAAATATTGGCAAGTTTGACCATATAAGGATTCACTGGTTCTTGATATATGGAAAATTTGATAGGTATGTTGGGATTGGATGGTAGGGGTTAAGATATCTTCCATGAGAAATTTATAACACTGTTGATTCTCTTTATTTTGCAAGAGAGATGCTATTGTAGCCATCACATCTGCTGCTTTATTCTCATTTCTAGGAATCTAGGTGAATGTGATTTCTTTAAAGTGTCTTTTAAATTCCTCTATCAGTTGTTTGTATGGCATAAGCTTATCATCCTTTGTTTGATATTCATCATTTATTTGATTTATAACAAGTTGTGAATCACCATAGACATGTAGTTCTTTAATATTCCATTCAATGGCCATTCTAAGCCCTATAGCCAATGCTTCATACTCTGCAGTATTATTGGTGCATGGAAATCATAGTCTATATGATTTCAGAATTGTGTGTCCTTGAGGTGTGATGAAAAAGATTCCTGCACCTGATCCATATTCAGTATAAGAACCATCAAAGTACAATTCCCAAAATTTTGTACTTACTGTCAAGATATCTACATCAGGAAATTCGATGTGCAAAGGCATGTTATTATGTAGAGGTGCATCAGCCAATTGATCAGCGATGACTTGTCCCTTGATAGCTTTCTGGTCAACATATTCTATGTCAAATTCACTCAGTATCATAACCCATTTGGCTAGTCTTCCTGTCAATGTTGACTTGCTCAATAGATATTTGAGAGGATCTTTCTTTGCTATTAGTTTTACAGAATGAATCAACATATAATGTCGTAGCTTTTGGGTTGCAAATACAACTCCTAGACATATCTTTTCAATTGAGGAATAATTTAACTCATAGCCAACAAGTGTTTTGCTGATATAATAAACTGCTCTTTCTTTTCCGTCATTGTCATGTTGAGCTAGGAGAGCGCCTAATGATACACTTGTTGAGACATAGAGTAACAATGGTTTCCCCTTGGTTGATGATATCAGTACTGGAGGATTCATAAGATATTCTTTTATTTGCGAGAAAGCTTCTTCACATTTTGTATCCCATTTGAATGGAACATTTTTATGTAGAAGATGGGTAAATGGAAGACATCTATCAGCCAATTGAGAAACAAATCTCCTGATTGATTGCAACCTTCCTTGTAAAGATCACAATTGACTTATGTTCTTGGGTGACTCCATCTCCATGATAGCTTTAACTTTTCTAGGATCTACTTCGATGCCATGAGCTGATATAATGTATCCAAGGAGCTTTCCAGAGGTTACTCCAAATGCACATTTCTTTGGATTTAATCTCAATTGATATCTTTCCAGCCTGTCAAAAATCTTGCTTAAAATGTTCAAATGTTCTTTTCTTGTGTGAGATTTTGCAAGCATGTCATCGATATAATCTTCCATGAATGTATGCATCATGTCATGAAAAATTGTCGTCATAGCCCTTTGATAAGTCGCTCCTGCATTCTTAAGCCCAAATGGCATAACACTCTAGCAGTACGTTTCCCATGCACAGGTGAAAGTTGTCTTCTCTTGATCTTCAGGTGTGATTCTTATTTGATTATATCCTGAGAAGCCATCCATTAATAAAAACATCTCATGGCCTATTGATAAGTCCACTATGATATCAATGTTTGGTAACGGGAAATCATCTTTTGGACATGCTTTATTCAGAGCTCTGAAATCTGTGCAGACTCTTATTCTCTTATCTGGTTTTGATACTGGTACGATACTTGAGACCCATTCTGAATAAGCAACTGGTCTTATGAAACCCACTTCTAATAGTTTCTTGAGCTCGGTTTTGACAAGGAGAGCAATATGCGGATGCATCTTTCTTAGTTTTTGCTTAACAGGTTTTGCTTTTAAATCCACATTAAGATTATGCATGATAAGATCTGGGTTAAGTCCTGGCATATCTGCATAAGACCAAGCAAAATTTATTTGTCTTTGCTTAAAGAATTCCATGTACTCTTTCCTCTCTCTTTTTGATAATGAGGCAACGAAATGAAGTATTTTAGGATCTTTTGATGTATCAATGTTTACTGCTTTTGTTGGTTCTATCAGGATAGCAGATCTCTCTTGAAAATATGCAGGAAAAATGTCAAACTTTCCATCTTCTGGAGCCTCTAGGAGGTTTTCACCATCAGATACGCCCTTTGTTTTCTCTTTTGATTGATCTAATGTTGCCATGAAATGGTTTTCAACAATAGGTCTCTTTCCTTGTTTTATTTCGCTTTTGTGACTAGAAAGTTTGGCATTCTCCTAACTATGAGAAACATCACTTGATTCTGCAATGGAAGTTATCTTAGGATGGATGGGTTCAACAATGTTAAGGTACACGGCTAAGTCATGATCATTGGAAAAGACATTTAGTTTGGGGTTGTCTAAATTATCCCAATCAATTAGTTCAGGATGCAGAAGGGGTAAATCATAATCACTATCATCATTAGGTGTTTCAATGTTCATGACATAGTGATCATATCTTAGCGTAGAATAGGTATTGTCATAGATTAAATGTTTTTGAGAATTGTCTTTCTCAAGCGTTTCCAAATTAGTCTTAGCAAGATTAATATTAGCATTTGGTAGTTCACACTTAAGTGGTCCTTCAACTGACGTGTGTCCCTTAAACGAATGGATTATATCCATGCACACATCTTTGATACTGCAAATTCCTTCTTGATTGACTTCATTTGCATTTTGGAGTTGACATATTTGTGCACATGATGAGGTAGATTCTTTTAATAGATTTTGTCTCCTTTCAAACTCAACTTCTTCTGGACTAATAGTTAGTCCAACTTGACTATCTCTTAGTTCTTCCATGGTTCTTCCATATCTGATCCGTGTTTGCGCTTCCTGTGGCATTGATTCTATGTCTTTGTCATTTCCTTTCCTTTTTGCATACGTCTCTTTTCTCTAGATTATGGGTTTTTCTTGCCTTCTTTCTAACTTCATCTTTTGTTCTGCTATAGACAAGTCTTCTTTCGTGATAGCTACTTGATCTTCATTATGTTCTTTACTTGATGTAGTGGATAAGACATCTAGACTCCATTCATATTCATTGGAGTCTGTTTTTGAATCCTGATCCAAGATTACTCCACTATACCATACTAGAATGTCATAGGGTGCAAAGAGTTCTTTGATTTTTGCCATCTCTCTTTTTACTGCTTCCGGAATATCTTGTGAAGATTTTGCCTTTGTTTGTATTTTTAGAACTTGTTGACAAGATTTTTCTTCACCTTGGATGATGATCTCCTTTTCTTTCTTTTCATGTTCTTCTTGCTTCTTTTGTTTATTGGTTACTGTTTCAACCGCTTGATGTAGCTTTTCTTGCCAATTTTCTTCTTTAGAGACTGATTTCTTTCTCCATTTTTGTTGTTGATGATTATGTTGCTTTTGATTAGACTTCACATATCCTATCCTAGATTTATCTTCTGTGGATTGTGAGTGTGGACAAATAGGTTCTGAAATACCTTGATGTTGCTTACCAATTGGTCCTTTTCCTTCATATCCCATCTTTTGCATGATTTCATATCCTTTGCCATATTGTTTTATGGGAATATTGACTTCTGTTGTTGTTGCTATAGTTTTATCTTCATCTTTGTATAACCAACCAAGAATGTCTTTGTCTTCATTTTCCTCTTCAAGAGTTCCAGCACTAACAAAGGTTCCTTTAAACATATGTTTTGATTTTCCTAATGCCTTTGATTGAATATCTGTAGGTTTCCCATATGACTTAGGGGAAAGTGGAAAATTTTGCAAAGAATACTTTCCCATTCCTTCATCATTTAACTTGAGCTTTTCTTCTAAAGTTTCCCATAACTTTGCTTGAATTTCTTTGGTAGGATATACTGATTCTCTATTATGTGGAACTCTTGTATCTTGTGTTGGCTTCAAATTATTGCAATATTGACTGGAATCTGCAATTATAGTGATTTCTTTTCATTCATGAGGAAATTTTACACATTCATGATATGTAGAAGGAACTGCTTGCATCTTGTGAATCCATGGTCTTCCCAGAAGAATATTGTAGGAGAGGTTCAAATCTAAAACTTGACAAAATGTATCATTTTCCACAGGTCCTATCTTTATTGGTAGCACAATAGTCCCTTTAGAAAAACGTTCTGCTTCATCATAAGCCTTGATGGTTATTTTCTTTTTTGGGTCTACTGTATTCTCTGAATATCCCAAAGCTTTTATCAAACTTAATGCACAAATGTTTAATCCAGCTCCTCCATCTATGAGCACACGTTTGACAAGAGTTTTATTTATGGAGACTTCAACATGTAAGGGAGCATTATGAGGATGTTGCAAGGATGCATCATCATTTTCAGAAAATGATAAGCAATGAGGAGCTATGAGGTGTCCTACCATATTTTGGAACTGATCTATATCCAAATCTTTTGAAACTGTTGTTTCCACTAAAGCCTTCTCTAAAATGTCCTAATGCATAGGTGAAATCTTGAGAAGTTTCAGAATTGATATTTGAGCGGGTATTCATTGTAATTGCTCTACTAAATTGTATTGTTGTGGATTGGGTGTTGGATCTTTTGCTACACCTGGAAAGGTAACATTTGCTTTGCTTCTCGTGATAACATTGATTGATTATGAAGATGAATTTTCGTTAACAATAATCACATTCACTACATCATCGTATGTATAAGTGTAATTCACCTTGGTTTTTCCTGTCATTTTTTAATTGGGATGATTCGCCTTTGTCATAATTTGGGAGTGGAGTTTTGAAAGCCAAGTGTGATTTGTTCGTTTTATGGCTATCCACTGTAATGGTTCCATTATCGATTAGATCCTGGATAAGGTGTTTCAATCTCTGACAATTATTTGTTAAGTGTCCTTTATTTCGATGATAGTTGCAAAAATGATTGTCATTCCACCAATTGGGCTTGACTGGTGGTTCATAATTTCTTGTTTCTGGCAAAACAATCAATTTATTAGCAAGTAAAGTTTTTAAAGCTGATTCAAAAGATTCTCCAATGTTTGTGAATTTTCTTCAAGGATTGGAGAAAAAGGACTTAGCTTTATTGTTTTCTGGATTGTTATTACTCGGGTTTTGACTTGATAGATTGAAAATTGGTTGTTGTTTTGTATTACTATTATCGCCATTCCCTTCATTGATGGCATTCCTATTCTTTGACCAGAACTTGGGTTTGTCATTGTTGTTATTGTTGTTGTATGAATTATTGTAAAGTTTTACTTCTCCTTTCTTTACCATTGCGTTCTCTATTTTTAGTCCATTCTCAATCATTTTGGCAAAAGAGGGAGGACATTGCATCCTTAGTCGATAACTCATTTCACTGATAAGATTAGCAATGAATATGTCCATTTTTTCTTGATCAGGTACATCTCGGGGATACCTATTAAACATGTGTTTCCATCGTTGTAAGAAAATTATAAAGGATTCACCATTATTTTGTTTAACATTGCAAAGATCTAGCATTGTTATTTCATTCCTTATATTGTAGGAATATTGTGAAATAAACCTATTCACAAGTTCTTCAAAGGATTTCATTCCAGAAGGTAATCTTGAAAACCACTCCATTGATTGTCCATTTAAACTCCTAGGAAAAAGACGCATAAGGTAAGTTTCATCATGAGCAAATTCCATGCTCATAGTACAAAACTCCCTAATGTGATCTTGAGGATCAGATCTTTCATCGTATTTGTCATATTTAGGAATCTCGCAATGTTGCAGAAATGGTATCATATTCAAATTTGTATCAAAAGGATATGGGCATATATCTTCTAATGAATATTTCTTGGAGCTTTTCCCATTTTGCATGTCTTGTATTTGTTGTTGAAGAGTTTGTATTTGTTGAGTAAGGTTTGATAAGGGATTATCTACATAGTTTCTTCTTGTTTCTTCGTGAGTCTTTTTGTCACTACGTTCTTTTCTTTTATCATCTGTTTCTTTTCTTGTTTCTCTGTTACTTTCTTTGTTTATTTCCTTGTTATTTGGATCATCTATGTTTTGGGTGTTACTTGTCTCTGCATCTTGTTTCAAGCTTTCCATGTTAAAGTCTTGTGGTAGTTTAGCTCCAGATTTTGCCAACATCAAGAGATATTTTTCTTTTTGTTTTGCCAACAATTTTTCCATTAGCCTATCAAATTTGAAATCTTGCTTAAGGTCTCTAATGGTGCTATTGACTGCTTCTTCGTCAACAGTGGTAAATCCAAAAGTGTGGAATACATGAGTATCTTCTTCCTCCATTTGTTGTTGTTTTCTAAGTTGCTTGTGTTGGGCTCTAGTCCAAACTGGCATGTGATTATTTCAATGTTGTTGAAATTCTCAAAGGACAAAGTCAATAGGCGATTATTGGTTTAGGAAGATATGATTTGTTGATCTTACCACTATTGTTTGTTTGTTGGGATAAAGTGTCTCTTTGTTGAAAGGCACGTCTTTGTAGAGTTTCACCGTCAAATTATGTACCGCAACTACGTAAGTAGTGATGAAAACAATGTAAGAATGTCCTATGTTTCAATAAGATCTTGCGATTGATATACAAGAATCTTATCCTTTTCTGAGTAGCTTTATAACCAGGTTTTCTTTTCTTAGGGTGATACTTAAAAGTCATATAAGCATTTGACAATTCACAAGTTTATTTGATTCCAAAGTTGGTGCAATTTTGGTTTTGGTATAACCTAGGTTCAAAATAGGAAAGATATATCCAAGATTAAGAACCTAGTATAGATTTGATCAAGCTTTGTGATAGAGGATTTGATTATCCTGATGAGAAACTTGACAAAGATGTTGATTTTTGCACTTAAGATAGTTGAATTGATAGCTTGTTAAATGTTGATGTTTACAAAACCTTTTGAGTATAACCTGTTGGATTAGCAACCTAGTTGTTTGAGCTAGTTTGAAAACTATGTGATGGTTTAGAGACAAACCTACTTCAAGAATTATTTTGACATTGATGTTTTGACACTTTGATTTTGATCTCGTGTTTCAAGTGTTGGAAAGCTTTTGTATTACCCTTTCGATCAAACTTTTTCAGAAATTTGTTGGATTTTTGCTCACTCGTAGATGATAATCCATAAGATTGGAGAGCCATGATATCTTGAACTTGATTTAGGCTAGGACTCATTTCCTTTGAATAAGCTTCTTCTTTTTCAAGTGACAAGGGATGGTCACATGAGTGATCAAAGTTTTAGTTTAGATAGGTTGATGTTGTTGAATTGATGGATACTTCATTTTAAATACTCAAGCTCACTAAGTCGAATAGAGGGTTTGTTCGATAGGCCCCTATGACAAAGTATGTCAAATGATATGGATAAAGTCTCTTGATATGGAAACTTGATTTGACTAATCTTGAATACCTAGCTAGGTATTGTTATCGTTGAGATAGTTGGATGATAAAATCTTGATCACTTGGTTTGATACTCCCCTAATCTTGTTGGATGAAAGTCTTTGTACTACCCTTTTGATCAATTTTTTTTTTCAACAATTTGTTGGATTTTTGCTCATTCTTAGATGATAACTTTCTTCAATTTTTGACCATTTGGAACATGTTATAGACATAGAAGACACAATGTTTAATAAACAAAATTCACAAGCAAGTACAAATCTTATGGTAGGCTGAGACAATAATCGTTGAATCTCACATGGGGTTTCCCCCGAGGCTATGCTATTCAAAGCGGATATTTAGATGCTTGACCCCACTGGCTCCACCCTCGGCACTCACTTCTCTGGGACAGCCAAGCACTAGCTTCCATAAAAACTCCCCATGGTAAACTTTATATCTCTACTAAGAATTGTATGTATGTGAGCCGCTTCAAAGGTCCGACCTCCTACGCCAACAACTAGAAGGATTTTGGCAACTAGTACAAGTGGTTTTTAGTAAAGGCTTCTGGTCATGTGGCCACACATGCAACACTTTCAGCTCTGTAAATACAGAAGGTTCCCAGCCTATAGAGGTTACACTCCATAAGGTTTATGGGGAAACATAGTGTCGGTATGAACTTATCAGCACATGCTATTTGGGACTTTCCTCACAAACAGGATTTAATTATAGTGGATTGGAAGGACTCGGTATTAGCCCGTTTCCACTTTAGGTTGTTCCCCTCTCACTGGCCCCCTCAAGGCAGCTTGGGAAGGTAGGCCCTCTAAAAGGATTTAATTGCTTGAAAGTAAAGAAAGCGTAAAAGAGTGGGTTTGGCTTTTTTGTTACCCAGTTAAGGGGAGAGCATATACCTACCACTTTCGAGACACAGAATATAAGTGTTATTTTTATCCTTTTCAAAGAAATTATTGGCTAAGTCCTATTTGGAGATGTTTCTCCAACAAGCATGGTGTTCATTTTAGCCCTTTTAAAAGTCCATGTGCAACTATTCTAGAAAAAAATACCAAAAATGCAAGTTGCATGCTGTCAATTCATCCTCTTAGTTAAACTACGTGAACAAGATATGATATATTACTTCCCAAATGAAGACTTTTAATTAGCTAGATGATAAAATGCATAAAATTTGCCTTAAATGCCATCTTGCACACACATGTTAGTAATCTAAAAAATCTGATTTCTTGGACATTCGGACTTGCAAGAAATTTTTGTCAATTTTATAAACAAAAGCACTAACCTAACATATGTGCTATCTTTCTATTCAAAAGCGCTAAACTGCAGATCAAAAGCGCTAACTTAGACTACAAAAGCGCTGCTCTGTGGATACAAAAGCGCGATTTCTTTGACATATGCTCTAACCTATGATGCAAATGCATGATCCTGTGATACGAAAGCACATAATTTATGACAAAAGCGCTAGCCTATATGACATATGTGCTAACCTATGATGCAAATGCACAATTTTTCAGACAAAAGTGCTAACATGCATGACATATGCGCTAACCTATGATGCAAATGCGCTAACCTGTCGAACAAAAGCGTTGTTTGAATTCACACATGCGTGAATCTGCATTACAAATGTGTTGCGAGATTTTTAAAGGTATATGCGAGGTCTAGCCCCACGGTGGGCGCCAAAATGTGTGAGCTTGAATTTCATCCTTAGAATGTTACCTGTAATAAGTTAGTTTAACAAAATACAATGGAAATGCATACATGAAATCCAAAAATCCACCAATGAAACTACATGAAATACATACTAAAATAAAACATTATTTTACCTTCATGGCTTATGTCTCATTGTGTCCTAACTCCATTGTTCCTGGTTGCAGATGGTGTGCTCTCAGACAATGCACTGTTGGCTTCCAAGATGGCATATGAAGAATGGACTGATAACTTGTAGTTAACTGATACTATGATATGCAAATACTACATGGTTATGCTAAATGATTATGCTAAATGATATTATATGATAATTGCTATTTGCTTCAAAACTAAAACTCATGGATGCATATGGTTAGCTTGAAAAATGCACTTGAAGTCTCTTGAAGTCTAACTCTCTCTCAACTGAAGCTCTTGATTTTATAGACTTTGAGAGGATGGGATGATGTGGCTTAGATCAACGGTCTTGATCAAATCTGCAGATTTGGATGGTTGTGAGCAAAGGTGAAGGTTGAGAGAAAGGGGGAAAGAGAAGACAAGTGTCACTCATCTCACCTTGACTGGGTTGCTAACTGAGGGAATCTAGGGATGGTTGGAGGAAATTTAGGCATGAGAGGACAAGTGGACTCAAGTCCTTCCTAAGATGTAGGGGGTGTTGGAGAGAATATAGGAAATGGTTATGAAATATGTGTACGTACACAATTTTCATTAAGTTTGGAAGTTGAAGATAAATGATGAGTTAATATTTAAGAAATATTAATTTCCTTAGCCATATGTTTGATGAGTTGGCAAAGGGAAGATGAAATGGAGATGGAAGGGTGAGTTGGATAAGGGATTAAATAATTTAGAAATTATTTAATATTTGAAACTATAGGATAGGAGAATAACTATTAAATATTGGATATTTAATTGTTTGGAGGAGATAATTAAATATTAGATATTTAATTAACTTGGTTAGAGGAATAATTAAATATTAGATATTTAATTAATTAGAAGAATAGAATAGATGAATTAATTAATAAAATATTAATTAATAGAAAGACATGAAAATGAATTAAATAAATTAATCTTTTCAAATTAACTATTTAATAGAAGAATAATTATTAAATAAATATAAAATATTTATTTAATTGCTCATAGCCAATTTTAGGTGTATACAGAGACACTACTTGTTGCCTAAGGAGTTTGTGTTGTATACATATCATCAAGCTTTGCACTATTTGAATAGTCAGAGTAAGTTGAATCAAAGACATATGAGATGGGTAGAATTCTTGCAGAGTTACACCTTTGTGTTGAAGCATAGAAGTGGGAAATCTAACAAAGTTGTTGATGCATTGAGTAGGAGAAGGAATTTGCTGACATAGATGAGAGTGATAGTATTAGGTTTTGAATATTTGAAGACCTTGTATGATGAAGACTTGGATTTTGCAGAACCTTGGAAAGCATGTAGAGAACTGGTTATGGTTGATAGGAGGAAATGGTTGGATTGTTTCATTCAGGATAGGATGTTATTCAAGGGAGTTCAATTGTGCATACCTAAGAGTTCCATGAGAGAGAGCCTAATAAAAGAGAAACATAGTGGAGGTTTAGCTGGACATTTTTGCATTGACAAAATAGTTGCATTGGTGAGTGAGCAGTACTTTTGGCCCTAGATTCATAAGGATGTTAAGAGATATGTGCAGAGTTGTAGAGTTTGTCAAGTTGCAAAAGGTAGTAGTCAAAATGTGGCATTGTATAAACCTTTGACAGTACCGGTAAGACCTTGGGAGGATATAAGCATGAATTTTGTACTTGGATTGTGTAAGACACTAAGAGGAAATGATTCTATATTTGTGGCAGTGGATAAATTTTTGAAGATGACTCATTTCATACCTTGTAAGAAGACATCAAATGCATTATATGTAGCAAACCTATTTTTCAAGGAAGTGGTGGGATTGCGTGGATTACCTAAGAGCATAGTTTCAGAGAGAGATACTAAGTTTGTTGGCTATTTTTGGAGAACACTTTGGAAGAAGATGAAGATAGATTTGAAGTTCATTTCTACTTTTCATCCACAGACTGATGGACAGATAGAAGTTGTTAACCGAACTTTGGGAAACTTGTTGAGATGTTTAGTGGGAGATAAAACCGGAAGTTGGGATTTGATCCTTGCACAAGCAGAGTTTTCCTCCAACAATTTAGTGAATAGAAGTACCAGAAAAAAACCTTTTAAGATTGTTACTAGAGTACATCCTAGAGGAATAGCATAATTGAGAGACATTAGCAGTGAAGACCAGAAGAGTTCAGAAGCAGAAGATTTTGTAAATCACATGGTAGCATTGCACATTCAGGTTAAACAACATTTGGAAGACATGAACAACAAATATAAGGAGAAGGCAAATGAGAAGAGGAGACATAAGGAATTTGAAGTTGGCGATGAAGTGATGGTATATTTGAGAAAAGAGAGATTCCCGGTTGGAACTTATAATAAGTTGCAGATGAAGAAGTTTGGACCCTGTAAGATTTTGAGGAAGTTTAGTTGTGGAAATGCATATGAAGTGGAGCTACCAGATAGTCTAAGTATTTCACCTATATTCAACATCGCAGATCTTCATGAGTACCATGAACCAGAATCCAGTGAGGACAGTGTTGCAAACCTTGAAAAACAATTACGCTAGAAGGAACCATATTAGATTGAAAAGATTTTGGAAAGTAGGATTGGGCGTAGTACCCGTAACAGTCGGTACAAATAATATCTTGTGAAGTGGAAGAGCAGATCAGTTGAAGATTCATCTTGGATTTCTCAGGAATAGGTAGACCACCTTGGTTTCCCTCTGACCCTAGCAAAGTGAGAGGCTCACTTTTTTCATTAACCCCAGATGTCTGATGCAGAAGCATACCCGGTTCACAACAATCTTGCACCAACCAAAAACATTTTCCTTTCTATTTTGTTTGCAGTTTCAGTTTTTATTTTTGTGTGTCCCGATTTTGGCTCACCGGATCTTGTGGAGTTGGATTCTACTTGAAGACTTGATCATATTTCTTGCTTTCAGACCGCATCACATTTAGATCACTTATCGACTATATATCGCTAATGGTTCTCATGACATTTTCTTGTTACCAGTTGTTCCTTTGTTACTGGTTGCCTGAGACCTATTATGGTGATCTACCGGAACCCATTCCAAAGCTTGCGGAGCCTTGAGCATTGATTTCGATGTTCCTTGGCATGTGGTCGTCCTTTTCCTGTGATCTACGTTTCATCCTTTGGATTTTATGGATGAATCTCTTGGCGGAGGCCGACCTTGTTCATTTTGCACGTTCGTCGGGTTTTTGATCCCTTTTGGGCTGACTAGATCCTTTGGATCGATATATATATTTGTAATCATGCTTTATAATGTAATCAATTAGAATTAATTAGAATCAATCAGAGTATCAGATAGATAGACTATGCCTAGAAGTTAGATCTTTCGATTCAAGGTCCCGGTTGTGACCTATTCTACCAGACTTGTGTGTCGATATGTTGTAACCCGGTTGTTATCGATTGGATGTACTCAAATTCCATGCTATAAAACTATGTAGGTTCTGCATTGCGTCCATCATATCTGTTTGTTTTCATTGTGTTTACTCTTGCTGACCGGTCTGGATTGATCTCCTTGAGGTTCCTCCTCACCGGTGACTACTTCATTTTGTGTCATGTGTGTATTCAATTAGTTTTTGGCATTTCTTTTGTTGCATGTATGTGTTCAAATAAACTTCAAGTTGATAGTTTTTAAAGCAAAGATAACATGAAAGCATTATAATGCTCTCACATTTATGTGTATGTAGAAAATAAATAATAATATTAAATTATGTGAATTTTATTAATTTACATCTATATGCTCTACTTTTTTCTTTAAAGCTAGATATTTTATTATGTGAAATTTATAAATTTATACGATTTCTTTTGTGTCATGTGTGTGTGCACTCAATCAGATTTTGGGATATCTTTTATGGCATGTGTGTGTTCAAATAAACTTGAGGGTTGATAGTTTTCAAAGCAAGAGATAATGTGAATGCATTATAATGCTTTCACATTTATGTGCATGTAGAAAATAAATAACAATAATAAATTATGCAAATTTTATTAATCTACATCTACATGCTCTACTTTTTCTTTAAAACTAGATATTTTATTATGTGAAATTTATTAATTTTTCCCATTTCTTTTGTGTGTTCAAATAAACTTGAGGCTACTAGTTCGTAGTTTTCAAAGCAAGAGATAATGTAAGTGCATTATAATATTGTCACGTTTATGTGTATATGAAAGTAAATAGTACTATTAAATTATGTGAATTATATTAATTTACATTTTGCATGCTCTACTTTAAAACTGCATATTTTATCATGTGAATTTTATTAATTTATTAAATTGAATATATAATATAATTAATTATTTTCATATTTCGAACAATTTGAATGATTATATTTTTGTAAGAGTGAAATTATATATTCTATATTGAATTTATAGCATAAATCATTATTTTCATATTTTAAAGAATCTAAATGATTATTTTAATGCCTTGGATCATTTTTTAAAGTTTATTAATTTTTCATCTTTAATTTTACTATTTAAACCAATTATTTTAGATTGATATAGAATTCAATATCTTGCCAAGGAAATAGCTAAAAACCTAAATATTGAAGCAACATGATGTTGGCATTTCAATAAGGATATTGAGAAGGTTGTTGATGATTATGGATATAACTGATCAAGGATGTTTACTGTCTTAATATTATTATTTTGTCATTGATGTCAAGAAATTAATTTTCTAATTTAGTATGATGTTGTCATATCTTGAGAAGTATGAATTGGTGAGTATAAAGATGTCGATAAAAGACACAGAAAGAGTGTGATGAATAAGGGGAGGAATAAGTTATTCAATTGGCAACTATTACCGAGTTAGACAATGATGAGATCATGATGTTTAGATTGTTTTGATATCCTACATATGTTATTGATTGTAAGGTTAATACTATACTATGTTACCGAGCAAAGAACCTAGTCGGTAAACCCTAAGATTATCGCTATCGGTTAATGAAGGCAGAATGTCTACCAAGTGAAGTTTAGTATTTACTGAGTTGCAACCGAGTAGTAACAGAATGCATTGAATGAATAAAAGCATTATTTAATGAAGGAAGCTGATGAGCTGGTTATGATTAAATGATTAGTATGTCGTGCATGAAGTTTGTTAAAGAATCTATGGCAAAGGAAAATCGGTAGGAAGATCTACAGCGTAGATTGAACCGCAATACCCTAGCACAAGTTCCAAGAAATGTATGCAAGTTCCAAGGTGGGGTAAAATGTTTTTAGATCGAAGGATACATTGAACCTGGTCAAGTTTGAAGATCTGATAGCTATGATTGATCATGGGAAATGTGATCAAGGAGATTAAGTGGTTGGCAAGTTGTTTATAAATAATGAACTGTTGATAAACAATGTATGCGGGCAAGTGTATGCACAAGGATGCTACATAGTGATTACCGAGCACAGAAGCTTGAAGACCTGTTTGAATAATAGAGTATAGAGCCTAGCAGATGGACAAGATAAGTCCTATTGTATTGAACAAATAAGAATCTGCTTTAGCATTTTAGATGTGAAGTTGCAGATAGATTTTTATTACTGTTATTTTGTAAAGTGACAAAAAATCTCTTAACCGAGTGGACTTAACAATCTTATTTGTAAAACCCTCTAGCAAGGTGACATTCTGATTGAGTGTTTGAAATCCTTTAATAAGGTCACTTCTAACAAGGTGAAGATCCTAAGAGATCTGAGGGAAATCCCTTAACCGAGTCACATCTAGCAATGTGTTTGTAATCTTTGACAGGATTTGCTTTTAACCGAGCATACTCTAGAAGAGTATATTTCTTAGTGGGTCCAAAATCCCACAGTGTTTTTTCCCTATTTGGGTTTCCACGTTAAATCGGGTGTTATGAGTGTTATGATGTTTATATGCTTATGAGTTTGCATGTTTAGCAGTTCTGGTTATATTGTTGAAGTATATGTTACCGAGGTTGAATCTGTTGTTTTTATGGAAGATTAAGTTTGTATGATTCACCCCCCCCCCCTCTCTCATCTTAATAGCTTGGCATCTATACTTAATATTAAGTATCAGAACTATCAATTGGTATCAGAGCTTTGGACTCCGGAAGAAAAGTTTAAAGGTACTTGAGGCAAAGATCCAAAGATGTATAAGAGGGATGCACCGAAGCTGAACAAGTCAAGTTTCTCTACATGGTAGAAAAGGATGAAGCTGCACCTATCAAGAGTTTGAGAATATGTTGTATATTATCTGGAGAATGATTTCATTACACTGAGCACCTATCCATTGACAATGGAAGAGATAAAGGCAAAGTAAGAACATATTCAAGCAATGATTGAAATAACATCTGCATTGACCGACTCAGAGTTTAATGATCTAGAAGGTTGCAATGATGCAAAGGCAATGTGGGACAAGCTCATATCTGTGTATGGTAGAGATGAACATGTTCAAAGAGCAAAAGTGGATAGTCTAAGAGGATAACTTGAATCTATGAGGATGAATGAAGGTGAGAACATAACCCAGTATAGTACAAGACTAAAGGAGATTGTCAATCAAATCAAAGGAGCAGGTGGAACTATTGAAGAAAAGGATATAACAAGTAAGTTGTTAAGAACCCTTCTACCAGCTTATGCAATCCAAGTCTCTGCAATCAATGAATTAAGGTCTGTACCCAATATGCCAGTTTCTTTAGATGCTACTACTGGTAAGCTACATGCATTTGAGTTAAGTAACTTTGATAACAGTGGGTCATCGGTAAATAAAGTTGAATCTGCATTTAGTTCTTTTCATATTGGTGAATCTGATGATTACAATGATAGAATGAGTAAGTACGCTGAAGGGGATCACAGTGGAGCAAGTGAAAGATTTCGCAAGAACATGGAAAAAGTGCATGAACTATATTAGAAAATCAAAAAGCAAGAAGAGTTTGAAGCACTATTAGCCAGAAGTTTACCGAGAGGCAAAGGTAAGTATAAAGGAAAACTACCTTTGAAATGTTTCAATTGTGATAAGATAGGACATATGGATTCTAACTGTCCTGACAAAGATTCTACTGAAAAGAGAGATTACCAAGATGACAGACAAAAAGATAATCATTACAGAAGACACCGAGACTTCGGAAGAAGAGATAGAAATTCATGCCTAATAGCTAATGAGGAATCAAATGATGATAAATCAAATGAAACTGATATAGAGGAAGTAGTTTATGTGGCTATCAAAGATGGATCAGATGAAGAAAGGTATGAAGAAAAAGCCCTAATATCTCACATAAATACTAATGATTCTTGGATCATAGATAGTGGATGCTCACATCACATGACAAGTGATAAACACAAATTTGTTACATTAGAAGATTATGATGGAGGCTATGTAAGATTTGGTAATGATGCACCATGTCCGGTAAAAGGTAAAGGATCTATAACACTTCTTGACAATGCAAGATGCAATGACGTTTATTGGGTTGAAGGTTTGAAATACAATTTGTTGAGTGTAGCACAGCTAAACAATACAGGTTACCGAATAGAATTTCAGAAAGGAATTGTCAAAGTTCATGACAAGCATGGAAAGTTAGCTGCTACCGGGACACAAACAAAAGGTAACACATTTCACCTTGACTCAACTCAGAACAAGTGTTTGTATGCAAAGATAGATGATACCTAGTTATGGCATAAAAGGTTTTGTCATGTAAATTTTGATAATCTGATCAAAATAAGCAAGAAGAATCGAGTAAGAGGTCTATCGAGTCTTGAAAAACTTGAGAATGCTATGTGCCGACAATGCCAGATGGGTAAGATGACAAGATCAAGCTTTACAAGTAAGTCCTACACTTCTAAGGGAATTTTAGATCTTATGCACATTGATCTTTGTGGCCCTATGAAAGTTCAAAGTTATTATGGTGATAAATATTTCATATTATTTGTGGATGATTACTCAAGGATGATGTCAGTAATGATTTTAAAAGAAAAATCAGAAGCTTTTCAAATGTTTAAATGGTACAAGGCAAGAGTTGAAAATGAAACAGGAAGACAACTGAAATGTCTTATTAGATCAGACGGAGGAGGAGAGTTCACTTCTGATGAGTTTAACTTATTTTGCAATGATCATGGTATAAAAAGACAAGTCTCTGCACTGAGAGCTCCACAACAAAATGGGATAGCTGAGAGAAGAAACAGATCTATTGTGGATTGTGCCAGAACCCTGATGATTGAAAAGAAAGTGTCACAAACATTTTGGAGAGAAGCAATAAGCATAGCAATTTACACCCTGAGCCGAGTACAACTGAAGAAAGGAACTTTGAAGACACCATATGAGATATGGTATGACAAGAAACCTAATGTAAGTTACTTCAAAATCTTTGGAAGTAGATGCTATGTACACAAAGATGATAGAAATGGCAAATTTGATCAGAAAAGTGAAGAAGGAACATTTCTTGGTTATTCTTCTAGAAGTAAAGCATTTAAATGTCTGATCAAATCATCTAACAAAATAGCAGAAAGTGCAAATGTGAAAATTGATGAATTTGCAGAAAGAAATAATGAAGGAAACTCCAAAGAACCAAAAGATTATGATGAATTTGTGTATGTTCAACCGACAAGTCTTACCGAGAGAATTGTTGAAAAAAATGAAGAGAATATCCGGTTACCGAGTGATGAAGAAGATCATACAGAGCCTACCGAGCCTGTATTAGCCAAGTATGTCAGAAGACATCATGCATCAAGTCAGATCATAGGAGATAAGGATGATCCAGTGATGACAAGGAACAAACTAAGACAGAACACATGTCTGATATCTGAATTTGAACCGAGGATAGTGAAAGAGGCATTTAACAGTGAAGATTGGATAAATGCTATGATAGAAGAGATTGATCAAATCAAGAAGAATGACACATGGACACTGGTCCCAAGACCGAAGGACAAAATTGTAATCAATACAAAGTGGATTTTCAGAAACAAACTCAATGAAAAAGGTGAGGTCATTCGAAATAAAGCAAGACTAGTTTGCAAAGGTTATGCCCAAGAAGAAGGAATTGATTATGGTGAGAATTTTGCACCTGTGGCAAGACTAGAAGGAGTAAGAACATTGTTGGCATATGTTGCTTTCAAGAATTTCAAGGTATATCAAATGGATGTCAAATCTGCATTTCTGAATGGTATATTAGAAGAAGAAGTTTTTATTGAACAACCTGAAGGATTTGTTGAAGACAAGAATAAAGATCAGGTATGTAAATTGAACAAAGCTTTATATGGTCTTAAACAAGCACCTAAAGCATGGTATGAAAGATTGCACTCTTATTTAATCAAGATTGGTTTTATAAGGACAAGTGAAAACAACAATATGTACATGAAGAATGATGAAAATGGAATACCGATCTCAGCCATATTTGTTGATGATATTATCTTTTGTGGAAATGACTCTCTATGCAAGAACTTTGGAAATGAAATGAGCAAAGAATTTGAGATGTCATTAATCGGTGAGATAAAGTATTTTATAGGTTTACAAATTCTGCAAATGAAAGATGAGATTTTCATTACTCAATCCAAGTACATAAAGAAAATCTTGAAGAAATTTGGAATGGAGGATTCAAAACCAATAAGTACTCCTATGACTACCAACTGTTGATGAGACACTTTATCAATCCATGATTGGAAAGCTACAATATGTTTTTCACAACAGGCCAGACATAGCACATACAGTAAGTATAGTTGCAAGATTCTTTGCAGATCCTAAGGAAACACACATGACAACAATCAAGAGAATTTTCAGATACTTGAAAGGCACTGAAAATTATGGCTTAGTATATCAGAAAGGAAATTTTTTTTATTTAAAAGTTTATACTGATGTTGATTGGGCAGGCAACATTGATGACAGAAAAAGCACAAGTGGAGGAGCTTTCTTTTTAGGAGAAAGACTAGTGAGTTGACTTAGCAAGAAACAAGGATGTGTTTCACAGTCAACAACAGAAGTCGAATATGTTGCTGCAGCATTGAATTGTACCAACATAGCATGGATCAAACAACTGTTGGAAGGTATAAATGAGAAAGTTACCGAGCCAATAACTATATTCTATGACAATACTAGTGCCATTAACATTTCAAAGAATCTTTTTATGCAGTCTAAGACAAAGCACATCTCTATCAAATATCATTATCTTAGAGAAGAAGCTCAAGAGAAGAAAGTGGTGTTGGAGTATGTTAGCACAAAGGAACAAATAGTAGATATCTTCACCAAGCCACTGCCAAGGGACACTTTTGAGTATCTCAGAAGTAAGTTAGGGGTCCTACCCCTATCTTCTACTCACTGACCAAGTTCGGTGAAAGCATCAATTCGATGACTCTACAGAATATCTTTTAAGAGTTGATGCTAATTTATACACTTTAGGATGTTTTCTAAAGGTGTGCAGGAAACTAATACAGGGAATAGGAATTGAAGACAAAATGCTTTGACCGAGACTAAGTTGACACATAATAGTAGGAAATCACTTCATATAGGAAGAAATTATGTTTTAGTTCTTTACTTTTTGGCATTGTTGTCAAAGGGGGAGAAGACTGAAGAAAAGGGGAGAAGACTAATGTATGGGGGAGAAGACTGATGACAGGGGGAGAGCATTTCAGAATCTCACAGCAATCTGAATCAATTAGGCCATATCAATTGGTTTTTCCATCAATGTCAAAGGGGGAGATTGTTGGCATTATAACAGACAAGGGAGATTGTTGGCATTTCAATAAGGATATTGAGAAGGTTGTTGATGATTATGGATATAACTGATCAAGGATGTTTACTGTCTTAATATTATTATTTTGTCATTGATGTCAAGAAATTAATTTTCTAATTTAGTATGATGTTGTCATATCTTGAGAAGTATGAATTGGTGAGTATAAAGATGTCAATAAAAGACACAGAAAGAGTGTGATGAATAAGGGGAGGAATAAGTTATTCAATGGGCAACTATTACCGAGTTAGACAATGATGAGATCATGATGTTTAGATTGTTTTGATATCCTACATATGTTATTGATTGTAAGGTTAATACTATACTATGTTACCGAGCAAAGAACCTAGTCGATAAACCCTAAGGTTATCGCTATTGGTTAATGAAGGCAGAATGTCTACCGAGTGAAGATTAGTATTTACCGAGTTGCAACCGAGTAGTAACAGAATCCATTGAATGAATAAAAGAATTATTTAATGAAGGAAGCTAATGAGCTGGTTATGATTAAATGATTGGTATGTCGTGCATGAAGTTTGTTAAAGAATCTATGGCAAAGGAAAATTGGTAGGAAGATCTATAGTGCAGATTGAACCGCAATACCCTAGCACAAGTTCCAAGACATGTATGCAAGTTCCAAGGCGGGGTAAAACATTTTCAGATCGAAGGATACATTGAACCTGGTCAAGTTTGAAGATCTGATGGCTATGATTGATCATGGGAAATGTGATCAAGGAGATTAAGCGGTTGGCAAGTTGTTTATAAATAAGGAACTGTTGATAGACAATGTATGCGGGCAAGTGTATGCACAGGGATGCTACATAGTGATTACCGAGCACAGAAGCTTGAAGACCTGTTTGAATAACAGAGTATAGAGCCCAGCAGATGGACAAGATAAGTCCTATTGTATTCAACAAATAAGAATCTGCTTTAGCATTTTAGATGTGAAGTTATAGATAGATTTTTATTACTGTTATTTTGTAAAGTGACGGAAAATCTCTTAACCGAGTGGACTTAACAGTCTTATTTGTAAAACCCTCTAGCAAGGTGACATTCTGATTGAGTGTTTGAAATCCTTTAACAAGGTCACTTCTAACAAGGTTAAGATCCTAATAGATCTGAGGGAAATCCCTTAACCGGGTCACATCTAGCAATGTGTTTGTAATATTTAACAGGATTTTCTTTTAACCGAGCATACTCTAGAAGAGTATATTTCTTAGTGGGTCCGAAATCCCACAGTGGTTTTTCCCTATTTGGGTTTCCACGTTAAATCTAGTGTTATGAGTGTTATGATGTTTATATGCTTATGAGTTTGTATGTTTAGAAGTTCTGGTTATAATGCTGAAGTATATGTTACCGAGGTTGAATCTGTTGTTTTTATGGAAGATTAAGTTTGTATGATTCACCCCCCCCCCCTCTCATCTTATTAGCTTGACATCTGTAGTTAAGTATGAGAACTATCACATGAACCCATGAATGTGAAGAAAAAAGAATAAAAGAGAAGAAATAAGACAATTCATGAAAATAAAAAACTAAACTAAAGACAATGAATGTATGTCATCTTTATTATCTCAATTTAAAGTTGAATGAATCCTCAAAGCATTAATTATGAGGAGCATAACCTAATGGAACTCAAAGTGTAGATTCAATCCATTTTTTGATGAATAATCGTCTAGTAAAATGTGCATCAATGACACTCAAATTTCAGTCAAAATGGTTGTTGAAAAAAGAAGATCAACACCATAGATGGAACGATTGTTGAAAAAAATAAAATTTCACCTCATTTAGATAGGTGGCTTATTTGAGAAGCGGGGTATATTGTAGATTGTTCCTTTTATTTTTTTTGTTTTATTTTTTATTTTCAATCATTTTCTTGTGATATGTTTTTTGGCATGGCCATGCCTCATTTTTTAGTTTTGGCTTCAAATTTTCATTTTCTCTTTTGTGTTTGAATTGCAATTTTTTTGGTATTTTGTGTATTTTATTTTTTTCTGTGGGTAGTCATTTGTTAATGGGCATGGAGGTAGGTAGCAGCAAGAACTCTATGTTATGGGGTGGCTGATTGGAAATGTGGCTAGAAAATAGTGAGTACATCTTATACTCTGCTCTCTTTTTTTCCCTTCATTTTGAAGAATTTATTTGCTTTAAGTAGTTCATTTACAAGGGAATTTGGTGTATATTAAATATTGTAGGATATCTCTCTTCATTCAATTGAACAACATAAACTTCTCTTTTCTCCTTTCTCTTTCGATTTCTCCATAGGATTTAATATTGTTAGGGTAGGGTACTATCAAGTGGGCTACTATGAAATTTCCAATATGCAAGGTTAGCCAACCCTTTTACATAGTTAGCCCTTAAGCAAATTATTGGCTAAATATCTGCGAAGGATTCTTCAATAGACCTTTTTGGTAGATTGGACATTTTAGCAATAATTCTTATTAATTCTTTATAGGATTAGTCTGCACATTACATGTATAACTAGGTTTCCTCATTAGCACTTGTATGCAAGATATTCAATGGATAGGATTATGGTTAGAATGCTTATTTTGAGATTGCTACATAGCATAAAAATTTACATTTGTATGTTGTGGCAAAAGCAAAAAGGGTGATAAATTGGGTTGCTATAAACAAATTTTATATATATAAAAAGCTTCCCTACAATCAAATTTACATTGGTATAAATTGCCTCCATTTGTTGGCTCTTCTTTTGTTGGCTCTTCTTGTTGAACTCTAGGTAATATTGGTATAATGCTTTTAATGTTTGACTACCTCTTATGCCCACTTCTACTTTCTTATGTACTCTCAATATCTTTGCTTATGGATTATTAGTAGGGGAATGGATATAATAGACCATGCTTATGTTGCCCTGGCAGTGAAAGTTTGGTTTGATATGCATAGCTAGATCCACTTTAGTGACTTCAATAAATGTTTTAAATGTTGGATGTTTGATTTTTGATTGAAATGATTTTTTAGTTTTCTTTGGCCATTTTTTTCTTTCTTTTGGCATGGTCATGTCTCTTTTGTTTATGAATTCTAATTTTATATATTTGTTATATGCTTTTTCTTTGTATTCTTTTATTTTGTGTGTTTTTTTTAATTTTATGAATTTTAATTTTGTATATTTGTTATATGTTTTTTCTTTGTATTCTTTGATTTTGTGTTTTTTATTAGTATTTTTCCTTAATATTATGGGACAAAACAAGTCATTGGAAAGCAAAATTGTTATGATGAGAGAGCTTATAGAATGACTTATGATAACTATTATCTCCAAATTCTTATCTCGCCCTATACTTGATGCCTATATTTAAGGTGTGCAAATTTATCCTACATGTGTTGTACCTTATAGGTCATTGGTTTAGTGACTATTTAAAGAGATCAATTATACCATATTAACCAAAACTAGGTTGATGTGTAACTAAGTATTCAAATAGTGGGCAAATTAAGCCAAGATACCTAACAAACTCTTTTTTAAATTTGTGAGTGTTTTCATCCTATTTTTCTTAAATATGTAGGTCCTATGTTAAGTGCTTTTTTCTTGATAAGTTCCAAAGCAATCAAACTTTGTCAAGAAAAAGTATACTCACATTTTCTTAGATATATCATTATCTAGCAACAAAAAGCACCTTGCACTGAGGATTGTGAATGATTTCCAAGATGCTTCACACAAATCTACGTGAATGATATCAAAAGGTTCCTATATATGCAGTGGTCCTTTAAAAGGAAACAATTTTTATTTCTTCTTACTGGCAAAACACTCCACACATATTTGCTACTTATCCTAGATAGATAACAAACTATAAACCATTTCAGCTCTACTTAGCTTAGCTAACAAAAGAAAGGAGTACTTGGGATATAACAAGGAATTTGAGCATTTAATTGTTAAAATGATTTTTGGTTATTTCCATTACATGACTTGAGATTATCATACAATTCTTGGAGTAGAACGACACTATGCTTTAGTGGCCAAGCTTTTATTATTTTAATAGGACCCACAATTCAGAGAAAAACTTGTTTGTAGTATTGTTGAATTATATTTTGATTTTTGTTTTCAAATCAACATTATTTAAGGTATATTTGGACATTTCATTTGTCATTCTTGTATAATGACTGAAAACATTTCTATGTGATGTCATGGAAATGGGGACAAGGCAACAACAAAGTTCAATGTTAATAAGTTAGTTTCAACCATAAAAACAAAACAAAGAACTAAAAACCATTCCAAACATATCAAGAGAGATTTCAAAAAGCATGAAAGAAGTTTAACAAAATAAAAGAAAGGAGAAGAGCCTCCCTAAGATGCTTCCATGATGCCTTTTGATGCTTCTCCCTTGTTTCTCCCCTCTCCAAGTCCCAAATGAGTGTAGCTCTCAGCTTTTAGCACTAGCCATGGATGCCATATGGAGATTCAAGATGGTTGAATATGATAAGCAAATGCTATGCAAGTGTAGATAGTGATGCTATGAAAAAGCTCTATGCTAATGCCAGTATAACAACAATACTCTAAATGCTTCTCTTTTTGCTTGAGGAGAAGGGTTCTATTTATAGAAGAAATGGGGAAATGAAGGGTTAAGATTGAATGGTTTAATCAAGGGCCAAGTTTGAAAGTTGGGGATCCATGTGCACAATTGGCACCAATAAAATGGTGACTAGTGTCAACATAGGATTGGGTTGAGAGAAGAGGTTGGAGGCATTAAAGGCCTGAGAAGACCTCATGGTTATCTAGAAGGTAAGGGTCAAGTCTAAATTAAGATTACCCATTGGATTAAGAGTTAATCCAAGGATAAACCTTTGTGCAAATGTTTAAGAGATAATCATGGTCAAAGCATTAATGGCCTGATGAGACCTTTGGGTTGGGTAGAGGTTGAGTCAAAACAAATGTTTTAACCATGTGGGAGGGTTGAATTAACCATTAATGGTTATTGGAGACTTTGGGGATTAAGTGGTTGAAGGTTGAAAGCTTTCAAAGGTTATCCAAGACTTTGAGCCATTTAGTGGTTGAAGGTTGGAAGCTTTCAAAGGTTATCCAAGACTTTGAGGGTTAATTTGTTGAACACACAAAGCATTAATTGCTTTTCAAAGACTTTGGAGTCTTTGAGAAGTGACTCCAATTTGCTTAGGAATGTGACAATATTTAGGGGATGGATTAGGCTAATTAGGAAGGGTTTAGAAGAATTTAGAAGGGGTTTAGGCATGCAAGTGGATTTTGTAGGAAAATGCAAGTGGGAGAAATTTTGGTATTTTCAATTAAAATAAAATCATTTATTTCAATTAAATGGTGTAATTTGCATTTGGATAAATATTCAAATAAATATTAATTTATTTAAATGAGAAAAATGAAGATAAAGCATTAAAATGCTTGAAGACTTTGAGGGAAACCATTAAAGGCTTGAAGACTTTAAGGAAAACCATTAAAGGCTTGAAGACTTTAAGGAAAACCATTAAAGTCTTTAAGAAGACTATAGAAGGAAGCCATCAAGTTTGAAGACTTTAAAGCCATCAAGTTTGACTACTTTAAGGGAAACCATTAAAGGTTTCAAGTGGGTGAGGATAAATAGGATTTTAAATAAATAATTTATTTAAAATAGTTGTGCAACTTGCTTTTGTAGGAAAATACAAGTGGGTGGAGGATAAAGGTGATTTAAATAAATTATTTATTTAAAATAATTGTGCAACTTGCTTTTGTAGGAAAATACAAGTGGGTGGAGGATAAAGGTGATTTAAATAAATGATTTATTTAAAATAATTGTGCAACTTGCTTTTGTAGGAAAATACAAGTGGGTGGAGGATAAAGGTGATTTAAATAAATGATTTATTTATTTAAATGTGAGAGGTGGGATTTTGGGGGTTTTAAATAAATATTAATTTATTTAAATGTGAGAGAAGATTTAATTAAATAAATATGATTTATTTATTTAATTAATGGTCTGAATTTGGTTAAGTGAATTAAATCAAATAAATTGAATAATTTATTTAATTAATAGGAGAATAGGGTTAAGATGAATTAATTAAATATTAATTTAATTAATTATTAATTGATGGTTAAATAATCAAATAAATACTAAGTATTCATTTAATTAAGTGGACAGATTTATGTGACTATATTTGCCCCTCTTTGAGACGGTGCGGTTTATCGCGTCGTTTCAAAGAAAGAAAAATAGGTGTGAAGAAATGCCCCATAAAATGTAAATTTAATGGGTGGTATGCCCCCTCGAGGGATGGGCCGAATTTTTTTGAAAAATCGGGCGATCTCTCGAAAAAGAATGAAAAGTGGAGGGGATGTAGAATAGAAGAAATTAGAACTAATGATGAAAGAATGGGAGAAAATGGAGTGAATATGAAGAAACAACAAGCCAGCGAGTACCCTGAGGTCATGCAAGAGATACATAGCAGATGTAGTGTGGGGTTTTGATTGATGCTATACAATTGATCAAAATTGGTTGGACAATCTGGTGCAATCGGTTGAATTGCCCCGGTCAAGTCAAAGCGTGACAGTTGATGTCAGTTGGTCGCTTGGACATGATAAAGTCTGAGTAAGTGAATCAAAGTGACCTGATGTGACTTAGACAATTGATGTAATTGTCCGATGAAGTCGAGGTATATGAAGTAAAATACTCGTTGAGACGTAGACAATTGATGTAATTGTTCGTTGGATTGTGTTTGATTGGTTGATCAATTGATAGTGTGTGCGTGTGATGGATGGTTGTGGGGAATCATGGCAGCCCCGTTGAGACTAGGTCATTATGATAAATGCCTGATGTAGTCTAGGATTACCATAATCGATTACCTGTTGAGACCCGAAGATACTTGATCAGAGTATCTGTTGATAGTCTAGGTGTGTGGGAGTCGATGTATCTGTGTAGATAGAGTAACTGGCTTAATTTTGTGGATGAGTGAGGATGGGAAGCACAATCCCTCCTAGTTAGAGATGGATGGTGATGAACGTGGCTTGATTAGGTTGATTGGGACATGATGTAGGGTATGTGATGCTAATTATCGAGATGGGGAGGGTGGGGGGGGTTCAATGTTAGATAGAAGAAATGGAGGACCTATTACATTCCTATGGAAGAAGAGGAAAAATAGAGTATCCATTGTCATTACTATGTATGAATGATATGCAGCTATTTATGAATGTATGGATGGATGGAATGCAACGGAATGCAATATATACAAATGAGATGGAATGATGATCCATGGTGCATTATTTTTCATCATTGAGCTTTAAAATGTTGTAAGAAAATACAAGCAACTTGACATAAAGATTCAAGATGACCAGAGTCTTTCTTACATGGATTTTGATATAGCAAGTTAATACAAGCAACTTGATATAATGGATCAAGTTGACCTGAGTATTGCTTGCGGAACAGATAAGGATTATCTCCTTTCATGCATGACTTGGAACGTCCTCCTTGATCTTAGGCTGATCATATCCTGAGACAAGTGCATACCGTACTAAGAAATAAAAACCTTTATCCAGTTTGGATGAGGTAGGAGGAACCAAAGAAAGAGAATTGTACCTGCAAACAAACAATATATACATAAAGAATAAAGAATATGGATCCTTGGTAATGGTTCATGCTCATATGGTCGAGGTATACGCTGTAGTCAGCAAGCCGTAATGATCTATGACTGCATTTTGCATAAGATCATGTAGCTTGGTGAACTTCCCACGTAGACACCATTAGCACATGCCCCAGTACTTCATCGGAAATAATGCGCAAATGATACAAAACAATGCTGAAAGATCCCGATATAGATAAACGAACGATTGTACTCACAAATCAACCAAGTATTTGATAGCTTAACATAATTTTCTTGTCAAAGAAAACGTCATCTTGTCTTTGTTTTGGTAAGGAAGGATGCATCCTTGTTTAAAGACAGGTTTGGATTTGTTAATGTCGATTGTGTGGTTTGATTGGTAAATGGTCATTGTGTGAGTATTTTTCAATGCTTGTTTTGGTATCTGCATGGATGAATATGTACAATGTGTTGCCATGTTTTTGTGTGATTTTTGATGGGTTTTTTGATGTTTTTTGGATTTTGTGAAACAATTTTGAATGTTTTTGGTATTTTGAGAGTCATTTTTGAATGTTTTTGGATTTTTGATGATTGTTTGAATGAAGAACTTAATGAATCATAAGACAATGTAGAATCCACTTCCATCAATAGGTTAAAGGCATTGCCCCCAGTTTTAGACATGACTATGAAAAAGCGGGATGCAAGATGTATGGAGTACTATCATAATTGCAGAGGAATAACAAGCCATGGTTGATGGATGGATGGATGTATGTATGAAGTAGATGTGATCGCCACAAGTCTGAAAGATAATGGAGCCATAGCCTTTACGAGTGGCGCCTGTTTGCCAGGTTTTCACCATCGTTCTTACCCAAGGTGCCACCGGAGTGGTTGTTCACCGTTTGGATGCATGATTTTTCTTTACTTTTTTGAATGTTTTTTTATTTTCTTCAGGACATTTTCTGAATGTTTTTGGTATTTTCTAGTATGCAGGGGACCCGGATGCTCTGTACAGCTTAGGTATAAAACCGTTTGAGGTGCATGCTGTTGATTGGATCTGCAAGCGGTTCTCCTTCTGATGTAGCCAACTGATATGCCCCGGACCCGAATACAGCAGTGACAACATATGGGCCTAGCCAATTTGATTCAAACTTGCCTTGATGTTCTCTGTTTGGTTGGTTGCGAGGATTCTCTCGAAGAACAAGATCACCTACCTCAAATGTACGAGGTCTAACTCGGTGATTGTAGCTTCTACTCATGCGCTGCTGATAGGCTTTGAGGTGATTGTATGCAGCTTGTCGCTTCTCATCTAGTAACTCTAAGTCCTGAAGACGAGATACTCTGTATGCTTCATCATCGATGAGATTGTGCAATGAAACTCGTAAGGATGGTATCTTGACCTCAATAGGTAAGATAGCTTCAGCACCATAGACCAATGAATAAGGAGTTGCACTTGTAGGGGTCCGAATGCTAGTTCGATATGCCCATAGCGCTGGATTCAATTGAACATGCCAATCACGGCCGGCATCATTGACTATCTTCTTTAGGATCCTCAATATGTTTTTATTGGATGCTTCGGCCTGACCATTGCCTTGTGGGTAATAGGGAGTGGAAAAGCGGTGTTGGATATGAAATTTCTCACAAAGTTCACGGACATCCTGATTTTTAAAAGGAAGACCGTTATCTGTGATGATGGACATGGGTACATCATACCGGCAGATGATGTAGTTGAGGATGAATGAGGCGATCTGCTTGCCGGTGACTTGGGTAAGTGGAACAGCTTCGATCCACTTGGTGAAATATTCGGTGGCGGTAATAATGAATTTATGGCCATTGGATGAAGATGGATGGATTTTACCCACAAGATCAAGACCCCATTGACAAAAAGGCCATGGTGTTGTGATTGGTTGCAGTTCTTGAGCTGGTGCATGTATTAGGTCGCCATGAACTTGACATTTTTTGCACTTCCTAACAAAGTAGTAGGAATCCTTTTCCATAGATGGCCAATAGTATCCAGCTCGCATGATCTTCTTGGCTAGTGATGGACCACTTGAGTGAGTCCCGCAAATTCCTTCATGTACCTCTTCCAAAGCCTTTGTTATCTCACCTTGTTCTAGACATCGAAGGAGAGTACCATCAAGACTACCTCGGTATAGGGTTTCGGCAATAATGGTATATCGAGCAGTTTGGCGAATGAAGGTTTTTCGTTGGTTATTTGATTGGTTGGGAGGAAGGGTGTGATCACGGAGATAAGTGTAGAACTCACCATACCATGGGGATTCAGAACCAACAAGGCAACATATCATTTCAGATTCGGGGATATCATAAGCGGGGATCCAAAGTTGTTCTACCAAGAACTCGTAGCGTGTTGAATTCTGTGGAAGATCTAGTAGAGATGCGATGGTAGCCATAGCGTCAGCAGCTCGATTCTGATCTCTTGGTATCTGCTCAAAAGTGATAGTAGTAAATGATGTCTTTAGACTGTCCACCATTTGCTTATATGGCATGAGTTTATCATCTTTGGTCTGATATTCATCTGTTGCTTGTCGAATGACTAGTTGGGAATCGCCATATACTTGTAGTTCTTGTAATTTCCATTGTACGGCTAACCTGAGTCCTGTGATCAAGGCCTCATACTCTGCTATGTTGTTTGTGCATGGAAATGTGAGCCTGTAAGACTTCGGGATGCTATCACCTTGAGGTGTGATAAACAGAATGCCTGCCCCCGAGCCATGCCTAGTGTATGAACCATCAAAATATAGCTTCCATGGTTGTACTTCTGTGAGCATGAATATCTCTTCATCTGGAAAATTGGAAATGAGGGGATGATCGCCTATGAGTGGTGCATCGGCCAACTGATCTGCAATAACTTGACCTTTGATAGCTTTACGGTCCACATACTCAATGTCAAATTCACTTAGAATCATCACCCATTTGGCCAAGCGGCCTGTCAATGCTGCTTTGCTGAGTAAATACTTGAGTGGATCAATCTTTGCAATGAGTTGCACCTTGTGTGTTAACAGATAGTGCCGCAATTTAGTGGCTGCTAGGATTACTGCTAGGCAAGCTCGCTCAATAGGTGTGTAATTGAGTTCATAGCCAACCAGTGTACGAGAGATGTAGTATACAGCACACTCTTTGCCTTCTGCATTATGTTGTGCCAGTAATACACCTAATGCTGTACTTGTCGCTGAGATATAAAGTAACAACGGTCTACTTGGATCTGGTGGCATCAACAATGGTGGATTCATGAGATAGTCTTTAAGCGCCTGAAATGCTTGCTGGCATCGGGCATCCCACTGAAAGCGGATGTTCTTGTGTAGCAGGTGTGTGAAGGGGTGACACTTATCAGCCAATTGTGCAATGAATCTGCGGATGGATTGAAGCCGTCCTTGTAGTGTCCTTAGCTGACTGATATTCCTTGGAGGTGGCATGTCCATGATTGCCTTAACCTTTGCTGGATCGACCTCAATACCTTTGCTTGAGACAATGTATCCTAGAAGCTTCCCGGAGGTCACTCCGAAGACAGATTTCTTTGGGTTGAGTCGAACATGGTATTGTTCCAGTCTATCAAAGATTTTATCTAAGATGTGAAGATGTCCTTCTCTAGTAAGTGATTTTGCTAGTAAATCATCCACATAATCTTCCATTATAGTATGCATCATGTCATGGAAGATGGTGGTCATTGCTCTTTGATAGGTCGCTCCTGCATTCTTTAGACCAAAAGGCATTACATTCCAGCAGTATGTGCCCCATGGACATGTGAAAGCTGTCTTATGTTGATCTTCTGGTGCGATCTTTATTTGATTATATCCTGAAAATCCATCCATGAGTGAAAGCATCGCATGTCCTGCTGTTAGATCCACTATGATGTCGATATTTGGTAGGGGAAAGTCATCCTTAGGACATGCCTTATTTAGATCTCTGAAGTCAGTACAAATGCGGATGCCCCCTTTTGGTTTGCCAACTGGCACGATGTTGGAGATCCATTCTGCATAATCAATTGGTCTAATGAAACCAACATCTAGGAGTTTCTTGAGCTCTGTTTTGACTAGCACTGCAATCTGGGGATGCATCTTACGAAGCTTCTGCTTGACAGGTTTGGCTCCTTTTGCTACTGTGAGATGATGCATGACTAAATCAGGATCAAGCCCAGGCATGTCTGCATATGACCATGCAAAGTTGATCTGACGCTGTTGGAAGAACTCTATAAATTTAGGCTGTTCCTCTGGAGTGAGAAGGGATGCCAGATGTATAATATGAGGATTTTCAGGAGTCCCCACATTGTATTCTTTAGTCTCCTCAATGAGAATCGTCGATCGTTCCTGTTGTGTACTAGCAGGGAGAATGTCAAACCCTTCATCCTCCGGCGCCTCAGAGAGGTTTTCACCGTTGGATACGCTCTTTCTTTTTACTTTTGTTGGATCAAACAGTGCCACAGTGTGGTTTTCACTGGAAGATCCATGTTTTAATGTTATATTTTTGCAGCTGAAGGGTTTGGCATCCGCCCCGAAGTATGCTGCGCTATTAAGTTCAATGGCGAATCCAGCTTTGTGATCCCCGCTTGGTAGATTATCCCTTAACTCCAAAAAGTCAATGATAGCCTCATCGTTTTGGAAGAGGTCAAGACATGGGGGATATGGTTGGTTCCATTCAATGAGTTCAGGGTGGACAATGGGCATTACGTCATCGATTAGGTTAAGTGCGGGAGATGTATCAGTGAGGGTTAAGACAGTGTGGTGAAGGTAGTTGATGGTACTTTCCCTGTCAGAATCAGGTGTAGGATGAGACGTAGGGTCTGTGGAAGATGTTTCCAGCTCAGGTACCCAAGTGGTCTTTATCTGTGCTTCTCCGTAAACAGGAATGTCTTTGCGTGGCGGAGGTGGTGATGTGTCTTCCTCATCTGAAGTGTTAAGTTGCACTGAATCGAATTCCCACTCATGTGAGTCGGTCTCTGAATCACTTTCCAGCATCCGATTGCTATACCATACTGGGATGTCTTTGGAGTTAAATACTGTAGGCGTGATTGGTTTATGTACTTTTGTGGTGATCAATGCTGCAGGAACCGTGATGGGGTTTAAAGGATTTGTTACTGGAAGTATTGGTAATGGTGACTCAGTGGCTTCTGCTAGAACTACTGGCGCCATAGATGTTGCTGCGGGTTCTGATACAGTTGCTGCTGCTATTGGTGTTATTGACGGGATTACTGGTTCGATTGGTGGTATGTTTGGCACTGGTGATGGTTGCGGTGGGGTTGTGAGCCTCGATGGGGCAATGGCAATATTGCTTGATGGTGCTTTGATTATGAAAGGTGTCCTCTTTACAGTAGGTGGGCAAAATGGTTTGCTAGGTTTTCCTTTGAATCTGAGTTTAGGAAGGATCTCTTTTTCAAAGCCAAGGCCTGTATTACCTTTGGGCTTGAATTCTGGTAGTAGAGGTTCATGTCGTCCTTGTTTGCAGTATCCCAAAGCACTCTGACCATCATATCCCATTCTTTGCATAATGAGGAGGCCTTTGCCATATTGTTCCGTAGGAAGTGTAACTTGCGGTTTGTCAGTGGTGATGGGATCTTTATAGATCCAGTCCGCCAGGTCCTCATCTTGTGTCTCTTCCTCTTGACTCTTTCCAAGAATGAAAGGCGTTAAGGCACATGGAGGCGTGATTAGTGGTTGCTGGAGCATCTGTTGTGGTTTACCATGTGTTCTAGGAGAAGTGGGCATTTGTCCCACACAAAAGAGCTGACTCAAGTTGTATTCTCCAGGACCTTCCTCTGCGATTTTCATCTTAAGCTTTTCTTGCTTGGGTATAGGGGTGTTTGAACTGGAGAGAGAGGCGGGATTTACATATGATGTGGAGGAAATGGCTTCCCTATTATTAGGAACAGTAATATCTGGTTGATGGCTGATATTATGGCAAAATGCAAAGGGATTGGCATCGCCTAGGATTGTGATCTCTGCACCATTATGTGGGAACTTGATACATTGATGGTAGGTAGATGGAACAGCTTGCATGGCATGTATCCAAGGTCTCCCTAATAATAGATTATATGGCAGAGGAAGGTCCAGAACCTGACAAATTATGTGTTTTACCACAGGGCCCACTCGGATTGGTAGTACCACAGCTCCTTTGGATGAATGCTCTGCATCATCATAGGCCTTGATGGTGATCTTCTTGTGAGGATCCACTGATTCTACTGCATAGCCCAATGCTGTGACCAACTGTAGTGTGCAAATGTTTAGGCCTGCTCCATTATCAATCAAGACTCGCTTGATCCTGTGTTGGTTGACAAAGCCTTCAATGTGGAGTGAGGCGTTATGAGGTTGCTGGAAGGAAGAGTTGTCACTTTCAGAAAAAGTGAGACAAGGTGATGACTTTAGACTTCCAACCATGGCTTGAAATTGGTCCGTATTTAGATTTGCAGGGACTGATGCCTCTTGGAGTGCTTGATCCAAGATTGTTTTATGAGAGGGTGACAGACGCAAAAGCTCCAAAATGGATATAAGTGCAGGGGTTTTGTCTAATTGTTCCACAAGATTGTACTGCTTTGGGACGGAGGTGGTGCCTTGTGGAGCTGCCTTGATGGTGACCTTGCCACGACGTGTAACAACATTGCAATTTGAGGTGGGATTTTTGAAGGTTATGGTTGCAATTTGTTCACTGGCATCATACAGGTGATTTACAGTGTAATTATACGCAGCTTGCGTATAATCAGTGGTATCAGGACCTCGACTGGACGTCGAAGGACCCCTTTGATCTTGCGATGGAAGTGGATTCTTGAACATCTGATGATCATTATTGGTTGTTTTTGGGTCATGCCCTTCAATTTCAATTTCTCCTCGGTCAATAAGATCCTGAATGAGATCTTTCAATCGGTGACAATTACTTGTCTTGTGTCCTCTTCCTTGATGGAACTCACAGTGTTCAGTATCTTTCCACCATGCTGGTTTGACTTGAGGCTCATAGTTTGATAGCTTAGGTAGAGTGACCAAATTTTGAGAGAGGAGTTGTCGCAACACTGTTTCAATGGGTTCCCCTAAGGGAGTGTATGTGCGTTTTTGTTTTTGTGGACGAGGTCTTGGTTCATCATGAGATGTGATGCGACCTTGATTAAGAGGAACATTTGTGTTATTTTGAGGTGGAGGATTTTGTCCTGCAAACCGAACCATAGGTTGTGCATTTTGGACAGTCTGAGCATCCACAACCCCATCGTTGACGATATTTTTATTCTTGTTCCAGAAGTTTGGTTTATCACTATTGAATCGCGGGCGAGGACCATCTTTTGGTTCATTAAAGATTTTGATGAGTCCTTTCTTGATGAGTGCCCTTTCACATTTTATACCCTTGGTGATCATATCGTTAAAGGAGTCTGTGTCTTTGACATCCAGGTGAAATTCCATTTCTTCGTTTAAGTTGGAAATGAAAATTTCCACTAGTTCTCGTTCAGGTAACTGAAGAGAACGTCTGCTAGACATTTGGCGCCATCGTTGCAGGAATACTGAGAATAGTTCACCTGGTTTTTGTTTGGTATTGCATAGATCAGCCATGGTGATGTCACGTTCAATGTTATAAGAGTAATGAGATAGGAACTTCTGGATGAGTTCCTCAAATGTTCTAATGCCTCCTGGAAGTCGGGAAAACCATGATGTGGTTGTTCCTCCCAAGCTTTGGGGAAAAAGGCGCATTAAGTATGTGTCTTCATATGCAACTTCGAGACAAGCGGAATGAAATTCTCGGACATGATCGCGGGGATCTCCCTTTCCTCTATATTTTTCGAATTTTGGTGTTTCGAACCCGCGTGGAAAGGGTGGCATATAAAGATTCCTATCAAACGGATAGGGACAGATGTCGTTAAGTGAGAATTGATTGGTCTTAACACCACTATGAAGTTGTTGGGCGAGATTCTCGACTTGTTGCCGCAACATCTCCATTTCATTTGGAGGAGGAGGTGGTGGGTTACCTCGAGGGATGTTATATCTGATGGGATCTCTATGCCTTTCCTCCTCATGGCGACTTTGTCTTTCTGATGCTTGTCTTAATTGGGCAAGATCAAAGTCAGAGGGGAGTTTGGCTCCTTCTTGAGCGAGTCTTAAAAAGTGAGCATCCGCATTGCTCCTTAGTATTTCATCAAATAATCTGTTAAAATGAGGGTTATGCTGAACCCTTTCGATTGTTGACGGAGTAGGAGTACTTGGGTTTTCACCATTTACATTTCCTCCAAGTGCTTCTTGAAATTCATTGAGATTGTCCTCTTCTTCCTCAATTTCTATTTCTCGTTGCCTTGATCGCGATCGGGTTTGAGCCATTTTGTTTGCAAGTTTATGTTTGAAGTTGATTGATGATGATGATGAGTTGTTTTGAGGAAAGATGGATGATTAGTGGATTGTATGATATGTAGATCTCTAGCACTCTAAAGGTAGATGTAACCAGAATTCCTTCTTTGAATTGCTTGTTTGTTTTGATGATTTTTGGATGCGATAAGGTGTAGAGAAATCTGAGATGTGTTACAGATTTAACTACCTAGTAATGAGAGGATTCACTCATGAACTAGTTTTAACCTGCGTAGATGTGTCTCTTAGGATGAGCTTATCCTAGATGTAGAAACAATCTAAAAAGTGATGTGATGTGTTTGATTTCAAGCAATATCTAAAAAGAGAATTTGGGACAAGAACCTCTTAATGCTTTGAGAATTTTTGGAATGGATTGATGATGGAATAATGATGTATGAATGAGATGATGGATGTTTTTGTTTTCAACTTTCAATCTTTCAATAAAAACTTTGTGTCACAAATGGAACAAACTCTTCTTCTTCCCTTTCAGGTGTTGGTGGCACTTCTCGAGCTGTGTTGTAGGTGATACAAATGTTTGGGAAGAATTTGGGATTAATCTTTCCTCCTTGATTTTTGTGATAACTCAGAGCTCTATATTGCATAAAAGCTCTGCGGTTCAATGATTTGGAATCAAACTCGTTTGTTTTACCTTGAAGATAGAGACGCATGCGATGTAGAAAGACTCTATGGGAGACAAAGATTTGTCGATTGATATAGAAGAATTTCCTCCTTTTGATCAAAGCCTTTGAGCTTAGTGGTCTCCTTTTCAAGGTGATATTCTAATGACACTTCTTCTTTCGCAAGATGTGAAGAATGGTCATAAATTTTTGACTCTTTGTTTGTTTGCACTTTGTTTTTGGTATTTTTGGTTGTGTTGACAGATGTTGAATGAATACTTTGTTTTTGGGATTGATTTTCTGATTTTTCTTTGACAAGAAAACAAAGCAAGCACACAAACACAAAATTGTAGCCTCAAAGGCACAAATGAGTATGGGTCTAGATCAACCCAATCCTTGGACTTGTTTTTGACCCTTCCTTTAGATTTATTTTAAGGTGTATTTCCAAAGCCTGAAGTCGGCTCAATTTGCACTAGGTCTGTAAAACGAACACACTTCAAACACTCTTTATCCCTATGGTCAGATGGCCAGTTGTGATAAATTTAGCCCACATCTTGATATTTTTTCGACTTTGGTACTACATACCTTATGAATCCCACCATGGCAGGTAAGGATGTGATATACTAAGTCTTGCACGAGCATAACAAATAGATGATCCCTATGATGGGGGAGTCACCACTTTTATCAAGCCACAAGTGACCTTTCAAAAAGCTATGTTTCTACTCAAGGAAATATGTATGGTGAGTATCTTGGGAGCAAAACCATCTATGCTCTTGCACTAAATTATACCTCAAATATCCTCAATCAATAGAACAGGTGGGCTACTACTTAAAGGTGTTTAGTCATGTTCGATGGCTTTGGACATAAGTTCATTCTGCAGTGACTCACTTAAGAGCCTTGTAACTGGTGGTGGGGCCCATTTGTCCTTTCGGCCAGTTACACTGTAGGAACAGCTATACCCAAGGCTACAGCTTTCGCTCTCACCTGATTTCTATAGCGGCTCGAAGGATTTACCGCTCGAGGTCGTTCCCAAGAGTATCGATCCCTTGGCAGGCCTCTCTTAAAAAGATAAAATTTTGAGTGTTACTAACACTTTTCTCTTGCACCTAGGACCACGAAAGCCAAGGGAGAGGATAGTGTGTGTTAGAAGTAGGACCACTCGACCAACTCTTTGCACAAGTGTGCCAAGCACGAAAAACACTTGTTCTTTTTAATCTGTCATTGCAATGTGATCTAACTATTTGGAGATGTTGCTCCAACAATCATGGTGTTCTTTTTAATTTTCAAAGGCAATTGTTTGAGTAAACTAGAATTTGAAAATCCTGGTCAACTTAATGAAAAACACGTTTGCATGAAGTAAAATTGCTTTGAAAATGAGACAAGTTGATTGTGAATTTTATTTGCACCAAAAATGGAAGTGTGGATTGTGAGTTTTATCTTGATGCAAGAAATAAAATTTGCCTTGTTGATTTTAAGCACCAAAACGAAGTTTGTTTCCTAACTTGCAAAAAAATAAAGTTGTTTTTGTATAAGTTTGTGGTTCTTTTTACCTTTGAACAATGAAATTCTTTTTAAGAGCCCCAAACAAATGTGTGATTCTTTTTCAAAAGCCCAAATTTGAAATGTGAAGTTAATTTTAAACCAAAATAAAAAGTGAATTCATTTTTAAAACCAACTTCAAAAACAAGTTAGTAAAAAATATAAATCTACTCTTTAATCTAATTTAAATCTGCACAAAAGAGAAAAATAGTTAGTAAAATCTGCCTATTTGGTGGGCTTCTACAAGCCTAAATTTTTTTTTTTTGGTTACAAGGTGATTTGTACAACGTTTTGTTACAATAGCGCTAGTCTGCGTTTGAACAGAGGCACTATTTAACACAAACGTATTAAAAGAAAGGGAAAGACAGAGAAGGGAAAAGCACTGAAATAGGGGGAATAGCGCCAAAATAATGCCAAACGCACCAAAACAGTGTCAAAATCGCAACCTGTGTGACATTTTCAACATTCAAACATGTTATTGGTTATAAAAAAAAAAAAAAATGATCTTTTTGGTGTTTGGATTCACGTCGGGTTCACCAAATGATGTCATGGAAATGGGGACAAGGCAACAACAAAGTTCAATGTTAATAAGTTAGTTTCAACCATAAAAACAAAACAAAGAACTAAAAACCATTCCAAACATATCAAGAGAGATTTCAAAAAGCATGAAAGAAGTTTAACAAAATAAAAGAAAGGAGAAGAGCCTCCCTAAGATGCTTCCATGATGCCTTTTGATGCTTCTCCCTTGTTTCTCCCCTCTCCAAGTCCCAAATGAGTGTAGCTCTCAGCTTTTAGCACTAGCCATGGATGCCATATGGAGATTCAAGATGGTTGAATATGATAAGCAAATGCTATGCAAGTGTAGATAGTGATGCTATGAAAAAGCTCTATGCTAATGCCAGTATAACAACAATACTCTAAATGCTTCTCTTTTTGCTTGAGGAGAAGGGTTCTATTTATAGAAGAAATGGGGAAATGAAGGGTTAAGATTGAATGGTTTAATCAAGGGCCAAGTTTGAAAGTTGGGGATCCATGTGCACAATTGGCACCAATAAAATGGTGACTAGTGTCAACATAGGATTGGGTTGAGAGAAGAGGTTGGAGGCATTAAAGGCCTGAGAAGACCTCATGGTTATCTAGAAGGTAAGGGTCAAGTCTAAATTAAGATTACCCATTGGATTAAGAGTTAATCCAAGGATAAACCTTTGTGCAAATGTTTAAGAGATAATCATGGTCAAAGCATTAATGGCCTGATGAGACCTTTGGGTTGGGTAGAGGTTGAGTCAAAACAAATGTTTTAACCATGTGGGAGGGTTGAATTAACCATTAATGGTTATTGGAGACTTTGGGGATTAAGTGGTTGAAGGTTGAAAGCTTTCAAAGGTTATCCAAGACTTTGAGCCATTTAGTGGTTGAAGGTTGGAAGCTTTCAAAGGTTATCCAAGACTTTGAGGGTTAATTTGTTGAACACACAAAGCATTAATTGCTTTTCAAAGACTTTGGAGTCTTTGAGAAGTGACTCCAATTTGCTTAGGAATGTGACAATATTTAGGGGATGGATTAGGCTAATTAGGAAGGGTTTAGAAGAATTTAGAAGGGGTTTAGGCATGCAAGTGGATTTTGTAGGAAAATGCAAGTGGGAGAAATTTTGGTATTTTCAATTAAAATAAAATCATTTATTTCAATTAAATGGTGTAATTTGCATTTGGATAAATATTCAAATAAATATTAATTTATTTAAATGAGAAAAATGAAGATAAAGCATTAAAATGCTTGAAGACTTTGAGGGAAACCATTAAAGGCTTGAAGACTTTAAGGAAAACCATTAAAGGCTTGAAGACTTTAAGGAAAACCATTAAAGTCTTTAAGAAGACTATAGAAGGAAGCCATCAAGTTTGAAGACTTTAAAGCCATCAAGTTTGACTACTTTAAGGGAAACCATTAAAGGTTTCAAGTGGGTGAGGATAAATAGGATTTTAAATAAATAATTTATTTAAAATAGTTGTGCAACTTGCTTTTGTAGGAAAATACAAGTGGGTGGAGGATAAAGGTGATTTAAATAAATTATTTATTTAAAATAATTGTGCAACTTGCTTTTGTAGGAAAATACAAGTGGGTGGAGGATAAAGGTGATTTAAATAAATGATTTATTTAAAATAATTGTGCAACTTGCTTTTGTAGGAAAATACAAGTGGGTGGAGGATAAAGGTGATTTAAATAAATGATTTATTTATTTAAATGTGAGAGGTGGGATTTTGGGGGTTTTAAATAAATATTAATTTATTTAAATGTGAGAGAAGATTTAATTAAATAAATATGATTTATTTATTTAATTAATGGTCTGAATTTGGTTAAGTGAATTAAATCAAATAAATTGAATAATTTATTTAATTAATAGGAGAATAGGGTTAAGATGAATTAATTAAATATTAATTTAATTAATTATTAATTGATGGTTAAATAATCAAATAAATACTAAGTATTCATTTAATTAAGTGGACAGATTTATGTGACTACACTATGTAAAAACTCCTATTTTAAATTAGTTTTGAAGGTGTTGAGTCTTTTACCAAGCTAGGGTCAGCTTGGTCTATAGATTTTAATGCATATGATCCTAATTGAATTCAAGAAAGAAGTAAGTATGATTCTAGCCATCATGTTGAGCATTTTATGAAAGTATGGTCTTTAAACTATGCCAAAAAATAGAAGATTATTACTATCAAATGTTAGATGATAGATACTATTATGAAGAAAGAATTTAAGGAGGATGGAGTATTCATACTTTTTTTATAAATGCATCAAATCAAGTATTTTATGATTTTGTTTACATCTATTTCTTTTATGAAGTGTGTATTTGAGCTTTGGCATACATTAATTGTTTGTTTAAATTGACTTTCAAATTTGTTTGTTTAATGTGTGTTTGAATATTGATTTACTTATTGTTTTTTGAAGCATGAGTTCGAATATTGGAATTGATTTATATTTGATCTAATTTGATATTTACTTTGAATGTTTAAACTAATACTTTTGCATTCATTTTGTTTGCATTTATTATTTCTGCAAAGTGTCTGTGAGCTTTGGTATACATTAATTATTTGTTTGTAGTGACTTTGAAACTTGTTTGTTTAGTGCATTTTTTTTTGCATCTACTAGTTTGTTGGAAGTGTGTTTGAACTTTAGTCATCTACTTTGTGAGCATTTATTGTTTGATCTTTGTCATTCAATTTGTTAAACTTTGTATGATGTGTGTGGGTGAACTTCAATGTCCCCTTGTATTGTTTGTTGGCAGTCAATGTGTGTGAGAGGGAGAGGGGTGGGGGGATTGTTTTTGAATTATTTTACCATTCACTTATACTTGATCTTCTTATTGTTTGTTAGTTTGAATGGTCGATTGGTTGTGTTTGAACTCTAATTGTTACACTCAAGAGTGTTCTAACTTTGGCACTTACTTTTAAACAATGCACTTTTCACAAAGTCCATGTTTGAACTTTGTTGCATTTACTTTAAATATATGTGTGTTGTGTGTGTTTGAACTAAAAAATTGTGAAGTGTGTTAACTTTTCATAGTCACATTGTTTGTGTTTATTGTGTTTACTTCATTTGTGGTTGAACTAAGTTTTTGTGAAGAATTTGGCATTTAGTTTGTGTATGTTGAAATTTAACATTTACTTCATGTGTAGTTGATCTAACTTTATGTGGTATGTGTTTATATTTGAACTTTCACATTCACTTTGTGTAAAAGTTTAATAACTTTAGTGTTGGCAATATGTGCAGCATGGTGTTGTCATTGATGTCAACTTGTGCATTGGTGAAGTTGAAGTGACAAACAAATGTTGTGCAATGAGACATTTGAGAGAGATGGTTTGACATGTATTCAACATGATTGATATAGTTCTAAAGTCCATTCAAGGTAGGTATCCATGACAAAATATTAGTTTGGATGATTGGTAAGTATATAGTAACACTTTGTTGTAGTTATGAGATGCAGTCTCATATAAGGAGGTAGTTGGTCAAGATCAGTTTCATGCTTGTTTGGTTGAGAAAATTTGTCTAAGGTAAATTAACAATGCATTTTTCTATGATTAAGAGTTGGTATTTTGGCTTGCATCTTGTTGCATTGCCTTTTTTTATCATGTTGTTCTAAAGTTAAGTTTGGAAATATGTTAGGTGTTTTGTCTCCAAATTTCAAGTCATGTATATATGTACACCAAAAGTTATAAGTGTTTTCTCTCTAGACTATAGTCTAATTGTGTAATAAGTCCCAATTGACTCACTAGAATGCTTGTGTGGATTTGAGAATGTGATCAGGAAGGTAGGTATACAAATTTAGTAATATGAGTTTCAAGTGAATTGGTGCTTTAAAGTGATATATCGTATATGATGAAGTAATGTCACAAACTATTCGGGTTGCCCTATTTCTACCCATTCAATGAATTTATTTTTTGTGCTAGCATTTAATGATTGATTTCTTCAAGAGATGATTGTAAAGATGTTGTAGATGGTTTGAATTGATTTTGTCTTAATCTAAATGATGATTTTGCCATCTCCCCAAATGTGTTATGGTAAACAACAAACATCTTTGATAGTATTGTTGATATTTGGACCGATAGGTTGAGTTCCTTCAATTGTGGTTGATCCTGACCTATTCTAATTGCCTTGAAGGATGGGATAATATGTGTTTGGGGTTCAACTATGTCTTGGGTTGATCCATAACCTTTTTTTATTTGTGCTATGTGTTTTAAGACAACCTATATTAGGTCACACGTTTTAGTTGATAAGTCTTATTGGTGTCAACCTAATTGATGTTTTGATGTGTTCTAGAGGATATATAAGGATGGGTATATCATTTGTGAAGTGTGTTGAAAAGTGTGATGTGTGGGATGGTTCGGTCATGTATTAGTTGAGTAGACTTGTGTGTGAAATCTATATGAAATTGTGCTCCAAAAGAGGATTGCAACATTAGCATATGTCAAATGATTCTTTCACAACAATTCATGTTATGTTTTTCATTGTAATTTTCATGTATCCTACTACTAAATAGTGAGTCTCTTCAATGAGTCCCTATTTTATTTTTATCTTGCTTTGTAAGTCCTTTTCGAGAGCAGTGAGCCCTAAAACAAATATTGTAACATTTGTTTCATATAGTGTGAATTAATTATCACCATGGATTTTCCATGCTTAGGTTGTCCACATAAAAATATTGGTGTTCTTGTTTGGTGAATGCTTTATTTTTTTTCTTTCCTTCTAACCGGTAAGATAAGTTTTAACCTTATTAACAAAGTGTTTCAGTAACCGGTAACCATAAAAGAATATAACAGCAAGTATAAATAATGTCACCACAAGAATATACACCATAACACAAAGATTTATATGTGGAAAACCTCAAAGAGGAAAAACCGCGGTGGAATTGGTGACCCACAATATCTATCCACTAGCCAAATGAATAATTATTACAATAGGGGCCTACACATGCAAGAAGGCTAACAGCCTAGAGCACATTGCTCATCACAAAAGGAGCCTCGCTGAATACAAACACCAAATACTAGTTTACAAATAAAATTATGAACTCAGAGAATGCATCTGCTATGTTGGATGAGTTCTAGTTCAAGCACTGACTATACCAGTTTCCATTGTGTCCTCCTTTACCAGTAACTTGCTCTGCATCCCAAACCTTAAAACCAACAACCAAGACTGACTATAAAATATTATATTCACATACAATCAATCAATATTGTTTTCACAATATAACATCACTATATCTTGCATCATATGTATATCTCTCAATCTCATATCATATCCAAAATATCCTAACTAGACTGACTTAAATACCCTTCCCAAACATAAACATAAATGCCTTATGTTGGCTTACAAATGATATCACAATTTATTTACATGTCGGCCTAGACAAAAATAAATACATTAAACTTCATGACCGATGTTGTTGATTGCTACCATGTAGACCTACCGGATCAATCTCCTATGTCGGCCTCATGTACCAGTTCCTAGTTTGCCAGTTTCACTGAATGTCGGTTGCTGAATCATGAATACCGGTGAGTACCGGTTAAATGTCCAACCCAAAATGATATGTGTTGCCATCAATGACAACACAACTAAACTGGATGAGTGTCAATTGCCAACGAGAATGAGAATTCAAAGAAGTATTTCAAGACTAGTTTGAGAAGGTAGAATGAGATAAGAATAGTTTCACTTAAGTCTAAAATAAGAAGAACTTCAGAAAGACATCACCAAATCAAACTGCTTAAACCAGGTACTATCAATCTTTCAATGGCAATTGCTTCTCTTACAATAAGATTGGACATAATGTTGGCAAATGTAGGAGCAGAATGAGCATGATTTCATTTAGGCTTCCAAGGCCTCAACCATTTAATGGTCAGTGCTATACTTGCAATAAATTAGGTCATAAATCTAATGAATGCAAATATAGAATAATAGGAAATAGTTTCATAAATAGGAACGATATGACTTCTTAATCAATCTATGGTCACTGTTATACCTGCAACAAGTTTGGTCATAAGGCTATTGAATGTAGACCCAATATGAGAATTGGAAATGGTCCACAACAAGGTACTACATGCTAGAATTGCAATAAATCAAGACATATTGCTAGATTCTACAAAGGAATGAATGTTGGACCTTATGTTCCACAGAAGAAGGTTGATACAGTTTAGATGAAGAAGGAGATGGACAAAATTTGAAAGAAGGAAGAAAGTGAAGTGAAGGATGGATTTGTGTCTTATGATGGTGTATATGGTTATTCTAGAAACTAAATGGAGAGAGAAGCTATTGGCTTAGGGGGAGTTATAAATTACAAATTTTTCAGACCCCCTATAAAGCAATGATGCTGAAATCTTTAGTATACTGGTGAATGGTGAAGTGGATATGTTCACCTAGTGATATTGAGCTTTTTTATTCAATTTTTGAAGGAAATACCTTCCTTGCGGAGATTTGTTGAGTGTTTTGTGGTTCCATGGTATGAAAAAATGACTAAAAGTTGCTAAAATCAAAGTGCATTCAATGCGGGCATGCTAGGGGTGATGGGAAGGTTATTTAAAATATACTTATTCATTTTGATCTTATTTTATGTATTCTAGAGTGACAAAGAGATTACAAGCGAAGAAGGTTTTCAAAGTATTGTGTGAAAACACTAATAGTTAGATTTTTAGGTATTTGCAAGTGTTTTTGTAATCCTAGCTTCAGGAAATTAAGAATGGCTACACCTAGGGTTATAGTTGTTGTGGAGAAGCCAATACCCATATCAAGAAGTGTCCATACATTTTTGTGGTGATTGACAAAGCTAGAGCATGTTTTTGTATTACCATTAACATGATCTATATAGAGGATATTCACATGTACGTCCATGAACCCTTAAATGCATTCAATCATGTGAAAATAGAAGATTTTATGGATAAACATTTGTTGGATGGTTAATTCATGTTGAAACCAAAATATGGGCTAGTTTAGAGGAGAAGAAGTTGGATGTTGGAAGAGTTTTCTCATGATCTATGAAAAAGAGTGGATCCAAATTGTGTTGAGTCGTACACGAGGAATTATTTTAGTTAGATCAACCCTATATGGTCACAAAGGAGGCAATAAGGGAAGTAACTAGATTGTGCTCCACTAGAGAAGCCCTTGCATTGAAGTCAGTAAAGAATGATGAGTTTATTAGAATAACTAGAGCCAAGTTAGATAAGAGAGCATTAACAGTAGATGACATTGTTGATTTTGGAGTCTACTATGCCACAATGGGCATCACCTACAAGATATATTTTTACAAATAGAGAGGTCTATGCCACTGCAATGACCATTCACATTGCTTATTAGACGGTAAAGGAAAGTAAATATTTTGATCTTTGTGATATCTTGAGGTAGCAACTAATGTACAACTTGCATAAGACCAAGGAAACAAAATATACAATTTGGTATGGTTATCTTATCACTTGTTTGATGCTTTATTTCATGAAATAATTGCTTAGTGTCAAAATGTTGTATGGAGAAAACATGTTCTGAAGCTTCCCATATTAGGGAACACATGCATAGTTTTTTGAATAGTAAGGCTTGTGATGTAGCTTATTGGTGCTTCTTGAAAAATTTCCAAATTGAGATACAACAGAGGTATAGGATACCTACATAGGTTGTTGAGAGATATAAGGAAGTGATTTCATTTATGGTAGATAAGAATAATTGTTACATAAAGGTTGTTGAACCTAGAACTTCATGGCTCCCTAAGTTACACTATGAGGTCTCTAGATCTAAATGTATTGGACATGTTGACATCTTGGTCGATAAGCCTGAGGATCCAAATGCTGAGAGATTTATGACATATAAAGAAATTACCAAAAAGATAATGAGGTATAAAGTTGATGAAAGGTTTGAAAAAAGAAAGGCAAGATTGAAGGAGATGTTAGGCAATGCCATCTAAAAGTAATGTTGAGGCATCTCAAGCTCCTGGTGATGCACTAGAGTCTCCGCAAGCACCAAGGAGAATAGGAAGAATTGCCACTGCTACACCTCCCAAGGATTTTGAACCCACATAGTCTCCACCTAGTAAAAAAAAGGTTCACTCCTATGATCTTAGAACAATTTGAGGTTCTTGTTGAAAAGAAGAAGAAACAAAGGCCTAAGCAATATGCTAAGAGAGAAAAGTTCAATCTTGTGAATATAGAGAGTGATGATGAAGAATAAGAAAAGGAAAAGGAGGCTTTTGTGCTGGAAATAAATGAAAAGAAAAAAAAGGCAAAATAAAGAAGAAGGTAACTCTAAAGTAAAATAAAAGGGAAAAGGAAAAAGAAAGAAGGGGAAGGCAAAGAATACAAAGGAGACTCTTCCAAAGGCACCAGAATGAGACCCCTTTAGCCTAGATGCAATCCTTAATGCAATCGAGTGTCATGGGGAATTAGAAGAAACTAGTAATTGACATTGTTAGCAAGTCAGAGTGTGTGATGCAAGAGATGATCTATATGTATATAGCCTATATTTGATCATCCTCATAGCTCTTGTAAAATTTGGTATCAAAGCTCAAGTTCTACTCCAAACATCTGTAAATATAAAAGCTTATAATCTTTGCATACACTTGTCTTAATTATTTGTTTATGTTCCAAATCATTATTGAAGTTCTATGAGTTTATATGTTTTATTTTTGAATGTCCACATTTTATCTCCAAAGTTTACATCGTTTGTTTCAAGCTGTAAGTACTATTTGTTAGTCGTGGTCAAACATTTGTTTGATAATGAGTCCATTGGAACTAATGTGCAATTAGAAGGATAAAGTTGGACAAAATGTCGGAAGTAGAGAACTAAGGAGAATACCATCTAAAAGTAATGTTGAGGCATCTCAAGCTCTTGTTGATGCCCCATAGTCTCTGCAAGCACCAAGGAGAATAGGAAGAATTGCCGCTACTACACCTCCCAAGGATTCTAAACCCACATAGTCTCCACCTAGCAAAGAAAAGGTTCACTCCTATGATCTTAGAACAATTTGAGGTTCGTGTTGAAAAGAAGAAGAAACAAAGGCCTAAGCATTATGCAAAGAGAGAAAAGATCAATCCCGTGAATATAGAGAGTGATGATGAAAAAGAAGAAGAAAAGGAAAAGAAGGCTTTTGTGCTAAAATAAATGAAAAGAGAAAAATGCAAGATAAAGAAGAAGGTAATTCTAAAGGAAAATAAAAGGGAAAAGGAAAAAGAAAGAAGGGGAAGGAAAAGAAGACAAAGGAGACTCTTCCAAAGGCACCAGAATGAGACTCCTTTAGCTTAGATGCAACCCTTAATGCAATTGAGTGTCATGGGGAATTAGAAGAAACTGGTAATTGACATTGTTAGCAAGTCTAAGTGTGTGATGCAAGAGATGATATATATGTATCCAACATGTATTTGATCATCCTCATAACTCTTGTAAAAGTTGGTATCAAAGCTCAAGTTCTACGGTAACGCCCCGCTATGAGTCCCAGAGGACAAAAACAAATAAAACAATGAAAAATGCGAGTAATTTTTTATTTTTTTTAAACAAATATAACCATTCAAATGCAAGGATTAACATGATGATACAAGATAAAGACAAGATGAACATATAATATCTAACAAGATTCCTCAAGGCCCCACAACAATGTTACTCAAGGATAACGATAACCATACATATAAAGACATAAGAAATCTCATTAATCATCTAACTATCAGAGCATAAATAACAACATATAATCACATCGACATGTAAATCATCGGTCCATAAAGCATATATAGTAGATAGCCACATAAACTACCACAAAGGTCATCCAGAGTCAAACTAGGCTAACTCGAGTCTAATCAAGGGAGGGACATTGCATTCCCCCCCCAGGATTCGACTTAGAATGTGAGCGAGTGAAGGTGGAGCATCAGCACCCTACAGGGCTTTTACAACCTAATTTGATACCGGATTGGAAATGGGATATCATTTCCATGGATTTCATTGTGGGGTTGCCTGTTTCTTCACGTCGTCATGATACCATCATGGTCATTGTTGATAGATTGACCAAATTTTCTCATTTTGTTCCTATTCGATCTTCTTATACAACAACAGTGGTGGCACGAGTCTTTTTGGAAGATGTGGTGAGGCTGCATGGGATCCTAAGGCAGATCATTTCTGATAGAGACCCAATCTTTACTTCAGCCTTGTGGACCTCACTTCAACATGGTTTGGGAACCCAGATGAACTTCAATTCAGCTTATCACCCAGAGACTGACGGTCTGACTGAGCGTGTGAATGAGGTTTTGGAGGACATGCTTCACATGTATGTTATGGACCAACAGTTGGGTTGGGAGGAATATCTTTGCCTTGTGGAGTTTGCTTATAACAACAGATATCACGACTCTATAAGCATGTCTTCCTTCCAGGCTTTGTATGGTTGTCCTTGCCATACTCCTTTGAGTTGGGATCGGTTGGAGGATAGGGTGTGTTTAGGCCCAGATTTGCTTTGTGAGATGGAGCAGCGGGTTGAGCAGATTTGTGGGCATTTGGTTGTTGCCTAGAATAGGCAAAAGAGGTATGTTGATGCCCATAAAGTTGATCGTCAGTTTTTTGTTGGCGACCGTGTTCTTTTGAGAGTGCATTCGCGGAAGAGTCTGATCCATTATGGAAAGGGTTCTAAGTTGGCACCTCGTTTTGTAGGCCCTTTTGAGATCCTTGAGAGGATAGGACTTGTTGCCTACCGTCTTGCCTTGCCGCTGAGTCGATCTCGCATCCACGATGTCTTTCATGTTTCTGTTCTTCGACCTTATCATCTTGATTTGATCCATGTTCTTGATTGGAATGATTTGCAAGTCGAGGACGGGCAGCTTTCCATGGAGCCTGTGCGCATTCTTCAACATCGGGATTTGACCCTTAGGGGTCGTACCATCGAGTAGGTAAGGGTCTTATGGGATCCAAGTGATGAGACCTCAGTGACATGGGAACATGCAGTGAAGATTAGAGAGCTTTATTCTTATCTGTTTTAGGCTTCCAAGAGTAAGCCTAGGCTTGGGGGGGAGGATGTAGTACCCCTCCTTGATCAGACTCTTTTTGTATGTTTTTGATTGACTTCAGTGGAACATTATTGTATATTGATTCAGATGATATGCGATGTTATTTCATGCTTTATCTGGATTTGTGGTGTATGATTTTATGCAGTATCTCAGTACTTATGATTAATGTTATTTTATGGATCATTATCATGGACTGACACTCTTACCTTATATGTGCGATCCGTTATTTATATGTTGTGTGTTTGCATGTGTATGGGATGCGAGGGGATGATTTTCCTTCACTCACTCTGATGAGACAAGGAACGTCATGACTCTCCTTCATCGATGTGCATGTCATGTCTATATATATATATATATATATATATATATTTGTCTATATGCACGTGTGTTTCTTTGGTGCAGGACATTGCAGGTACAAGTACTAGGTAGGTACGGGGTATCGACTCCACCTGGTTTCACAGGTCTGAACGTGCCTTATATGTCCGATGGGAGTGGAGGAGATAGTTGTTGGACCCTAACTTGACCCACAGTTACACTTGTCTAAGTGTTGTCAGTCGGTTGTCTTTCCCGTCTGGTTAGTATGTGAGTCATAGTGCTTTGGTTTGGTCATTTGATCATCCTTCATGTGCGTGTTTTTGTTTATTTAAATGGTTATTTAATTGGATGGATGATTCTATCTTATATTGGCGTAATTAGTTAATTATTATGTTCTGAGATTATTGATTTAATTGAATTAATGATTTGCTACATTAAATGATTAAATGGCTTATTTCATTGTGCAAAGTGCATTAATATATATTGTGGAAGGAAATAAATAATTGCCTAGCCATTTAAATGATAAATGATTATGTTGAAAGAAAGTATTTTGGAAAATAGGAAATAAAATAAAAAGCTTTTCTTTTTACCTTTCCATTTAACTTTTTCATTTTCATTGTTGGAAAAGAATTATTTTTGGAAAAAGATAAATCTGATTGTTTTTACTTTAAAAATATTTAAATCTGATTGGATGGAAAAACTTTCAACGTAGAAAGTTTAGGTTAAAAATTATTTTTCCATATATGCCTGGAAATTCACGGGAATAGGAGGCAAGAATTTCTGGAGAGAAATTTGGTAAATCATTCTGGAAGAAGGAGCTGGAATTCGATTTGGGTTGCAAGGATTGGGATTCTTCCATCATTGTGCTTGCTAGTTTGTTTCAAGGTTGGATAATCTCTTCTTATTTTAAATTTAAAATTGAATTTTTCAGTTTGCTTTCTGTGTGTTGAAATTATGCAAATCTTCTTGTAGATTCTTGTGAAATGATTGGAATGGAAGAAAGAGTGTCTATTATTGTTGGTTTTGTGAAATTTATATCATATGTTTGCATTTAGGAAAGAAATGGTTCATTTCTCTATTTGTTGTATGTTGTGTTCTTGAAAATCAACTTCTTAGATTTCTCTTCTATTTGGAATAGAATGAATTAGATTGGGTTTGTTGTGTGCATTGTAGTATCTAACTTGTCAAGAATTGGTTAGCTATTGCTTCCAGCATGTTTTATTTCATCATTTACCTGGCTAGTAAATATCCCTTTGAATTTTGGATTTGGCACTGTATGTGTGTGCCCATGAAATAACCTGGAAATGAATCGTTTCTTGTGTTAAACGATTTTGTGGCTTATTGGTTTTAGAATGCTTTGGAAGCATGTGTTTTTAAATTTTTATCATTTTGGACTTTACCTTACCCCATGGCGGGCTAGTCCCACCACGTGGGTTGGTAGTGTCTACTGCTCGCAGATAGCAGTACTACCGGTCAGTAGAGGCTACTACCGACGGTAGCAGCACTACCGGTCGGTAGGACTGCTACTGGTTGGTAGCAGTGCTACCGATTGGTAGTAGCGCTACCGGTCGGTAGGCCCGTTACCAGCGGTAGCAGTACTACCGGCAGGTATTGTCTGTTGCCTCGGTAGCAGCACTACTGCGGGTTGGCCTTGGCCGCCACTTGACCTTGTACCCTTACCGGTACAAACCGGTTTATGCTATGAACTTAAATTTTATAAAATGAAATATATTTTAAAGTGGTTTTAGTGTTAAATGAAAATGGTGAATTTTCATGTGATTTTATATTATGTGGTTTAATAAATTTATCTATGGAAATCAAGGCATGAATTAGGAATTCAAATTGGTTAATTTGGATATATTCTGGAAATGAATTAAATGCCTATTGGGAATTCATGTTTTTATTCGGTTGAGTATTTGACGTGAATTTTATCCTTGATGGAATATCGATTTGTAAATTGAATGGATGTGAATGGTAAAAGAGTGTTTTATTTAATTTTCAATCAATGATGTTGTAAGTGCTTATGATGCTGATTTTCTCAAAGATTGTCTGAGTATGGACTTAGTGAAATTGGTTTTCCTTACAAGAGCTATATTTTGTTATTTTTGGTCTGTGGTTCAGTCATCCTATGGTGTCGTATTTGGTACCTTTGACCAAGTGATATATGATGACTTTGTTGTCTTGACTATGTAGTGTCTTTGCCTTATGGTTAACCAAGAGTCAGTATGTCATTGTTTTGACCACTTGTTTCTGAAAGTGGTGTTATGGTTGTTTGCTTCGCCATAGGGTCCTCAGGGAGTGACCATGTTTGTTTAGTGTCCTTTGAGAGAGTAGCTTTCACTTGGGGGTTGCACCCAAAGTGGTAGGCATTATGACCCAACAAAAGTCAAATAGTAAGTGATAATCTAATTAATTGATTAGGTGGGTAGTTCTCAAACATTAATAAAGATATTGTACCTCACGCATAGGTGAGTGCTTGTATTGAGGCTCATAATCTAGCGAGAAGGCCTGGAATGGCAAACCGACCACCTTGTCTTCACAAAAGGATGGTAGGGTCCGCATGAGACTTAGTTGGAACCAGAGGTTTGGGAGAGGTTACCAGGATAGTGAGTCAGGACCTATAGAGGTTGTACCATGGTATCTATCTTAAGTTATGTGATGACAATCTCTCTTTAGGTTCACTTGTGTTTTGTGATGTTGAGTCACCTAGATTCTTGTGGAGTCTCTTTATGTTGTCATGGTGTCGTATTGTTTTGTCGACCATGTCATGCTTTTGCTTGCTTGAGGGTCCTCGGCTATCTCCTACCATGATGGGGTGATTCCATTTTGGGAATTACATGGTCGGGTGGTAGTGCCACTTCCCATCGGATGTTCTTGTTCGTACTCTCATGCAAGGATTGTCTTTGCAGGTGGTTTCTGTGGATCATGGCTCATGCTTATCTCATGTTTGGAGATTATTGTTATTTGGAGACCTATGTGGTCATTGTATCATGATCTTGTGTAACCTTGTAATTGGTTAAGTTATATCTTTATATGTATATTGAGAAGCCATGTATTGGAAGAACAATGTAATCCTAAGATTGGGATGTTATTTATCAGTTTCCTTTGTGTTATGTGTACATGCTTATTGAAGAGAAATTATATTGTATCCATTCAATCTTTCAATGGTGTAAGCTGTTATTGCATATGGCTTCTTGTGATCATTGAGTTAATGATGAATTATTGGATTAACCTTAATTGTGGAATTTATCTTTTGGTCTTAATTCTTCGTTGGGAACTCTTAAGGAATTTTGGTGTATGTCTCCCGCTTGTGTTATCGTGCATGTTGTGTGTTATGCACTTATTATGTTTATACTTAAAAAGAGAAATTTTTCACCCTTGTTGTGGGTTTTCCTTCGGGATTCCTGGCGGGGCATTACAACACCTCAGAGTTAAGAGTGCCAATGAATTTCAAATGGAAAGACATTAAACTACCTAAACAATGGTATCTAAGAGGAAGCTAAGAAAACTCAAAAGCTACAACAATTAAGGGGAATAAGTTGACGCAGTCAAGGCAGGGAGATCCAATGAAGGACAACCCAACCTTGCAGCTTAACACGTAAATCATGTGAAGCATACCGATACCTGGTAACAAGGTGCCAGAAACAACAGAAAGAACAACCAATAACAACACATAACTCATAACCGGTAAACAATGTGAATGAATCTTATTATAATATGAAGAATTATACATGCCACATGTTGGATCGCAGTCCAGGATACAAACAATGCTTATAATGCAATTACAAGATCCAAAAATCATTTACACATCAATTCGACCTCCAGTAACAGTATGTTGGTTCTATCCTAATCCAGACCTCAACCTTTCGGCCTCAATCCGATCAGATCAAAATCTCGTCGGTTCTACATCTTCGCTCAATCTCAAAGCTCTGCCTTCAATATTCTAACTCTCTCTCTCTCTCTCTTCAAATGATTCACAAGCTTCCATTTATACCATCTACAAATAATTACAACTCAATCAAGTTGACCCAAAGACCAACCGGTTCATGAAACATGCAACAGTAACATGTCGTCTCAAATCACTAAGAACAATCTCCAAAACTTAAAACAATGCATAGACCTCTAGGAATACCAGCCAAGGGCCAAAGCAACATCTCTAACAATCCGCAAGTCATGAAGATCAACCGCAACCCAAAATCATCTTCGCTTACTATATAGCCAGGCTAACCGGTAAGAACACATCAACCGGGATAATACCATAATCCACATCTCATCGAAAACAAAGCCAAATTCTATGAAACTCCAACATGGTAAAGACCATGAACACAAGGGAATAAACCAAAACCACAATGCTAAACACTCAAACATGAAGAAATGCCACGCTCTCAAGCAATTCCATTGAAAACTATCCAACTGGTAAGAACTAGATCGGTGCTCCTGTATCAGACTCTCGAGGTTAATTGAAAAGTGAGTCCCATCACTTTCTCTAGTTTGATGATCGGTCAATAGGTACTTGCAATCACCTTAGAGGATTCGGTGATCTAACCATAGCTTCAGTTTGCCTCTCCATGGAGATCTACCAGTCCAAACTGCAACCTGCCTCAATCGGTGATCTGTTCAAGTCTCCACCCACTAACTACCTCAAGCTTAAGCTTAGGATTGGTGGTCTACCTACAAACATTGCTCTGCCTCACGTTTGGTGATCTGAACAAGTCCACAAGTTGCCTCAATCTTCTCTCCAACCAATCGGTGCATAACCGGGTCCTCCTCTAACAACAGGTTCACAAACCAGCTTTGATACCTTTTGACATAGTCAAGGCAGGGAGATCCAATGAAGGACATCCCAACCTTGTATCTTAACACATAAATCATGTAAAGCATACTGATAACCGGTAACAAGGTGCTAGAAACATTAGAAAGAACAACTGGTAACAACACAACTCATAACCGGTAAACAATGTGAATTAATCTTATTACAATATGAAGAATTATACATGCCACATGCTAGATTGCAGTCCGGGATACAAACAATGCTTCTAATTCAATTACAAGATCTGCAGATCATTTACACATCAAGTTGACCTCTGGTAATAGTCTGTCAGTTTTATCCTAATCCGGACCTCAGCTTTCCAACCTCAGTCCTACCAGATCAGAATCTTGTCGGTTCTACATCTTTGCTCAATCTCAAAGCTTTGTCTTCAATCTTCTAACTTCTCTCTCTCTCTCTCTCTCTCTCTCTCTCTCTCTCTCTCTCTCTCTCTCTCTCTCTCTCTCTCTCTCTCTCTCTCTCTCTCTCTCTCTCCAAATGATTCACAAGCTTCCATTTATATCATCTGCAAATAATTACAACTCAATCAAGTTGGCCCAAAGACCAACCGGTTCATGAAACGTGCAACGGTAACATGTCATCTCAAATCACTAAGAACAATCTCCAAAACATAAAATGATGCGCAGACCTCTGAGAATACCGTCCAAGGCCCAAAGCACCATCTCTAATGATCCACAAGTCACGGAGATCAACCGCAACCTAAAATCATCTTCGCTCACCATACAACCGGGCTAACCGGTAAGAACACATCAACTGGGACAATACTGAAATCCATACCTCACCAAAAACAAAGACAAATGCTATGAAAATAGAACACAGTAAAGACTATGAAAACAAGGGAATAAAACCAAAACCACAATGCTAAACACTCAAACATGAAGAATTGCCATGCTCTCAAGCAATTCCACTGAAAACTGTCCAACCGGTAAGAACTAGACCAATGCTCCTACATTATAAGTATAAGGGAAGTAGCTGGTAAAGCTATCATATACTTTGGAACCTCTTCTCCACCAAGACAAATCTTTAATGCTTCCAGTTCCAAATCCTTTCTAAATTGAACTCAATCAATTTGATATCCCCATATAATAGTTTCTAGAACCATTGTTCATATATCCTCTTCAGATAAGTTTCCATCACACCAAAGCCCTACTTTGGATGCCCATAAATGTTCTCATAACTATTATTCTGAAATTGATGACTTTAGAACAATGACATGTGATAATTTTATTATACTCTCACTCAGGGAAATGTTAGAATGCTAACTACTAGGTCTATCAATTTTCCAAAACCTATTGTCAATACTGAGCAAGATACTGAAATCACATCCATCACTGGTATTAGTCATTATCTTGGAATGATCCCCAAATTTTATGATTTTATGCAGTTTGATTCCATAAAAAATATATAAGATTGATTTATAGTCTCAGCTTGTTACCCTTGTTGGTGAGCAAGAAGCCCCATCTGGATTTAAGCTTCTTAATTGTGCAAACCTATGTGCTTGAAAATATTTTATCCTCTCAAGGGATATCAAGCATCAACAAACCCTAGCTAAATTAGAAAAAAACATGTTATGTGCTGCTCAATTATAAAATGATCATGATTACATGGCTAAACTTCTTCAGATTGAAAAATATTTAAACACCACTTACACTCAACAAGTCCAAGCTGAATTATGAGATCTTCACTCTAATTATAATCAATTTAAGGTACAAGTAGAAGCATGGTGGGCACAACAACAAATAATTTATAAGCAAAGAAATAATTATGTATATGATTAAGTGCAACTTAACCTTGAGTGACATTTTGTATTAGCTTTTGGAGGGCCTTGCTAATGCATTGTTGGAGAAAAAAGATTAAGTTGTCAAGCTTAAGGTAGAACTAAGAGAATAGGCTCTCAAATAGGTTGGCTCCTCACTAATTGAGGATAAAATAAAGATTACAAAAACATAATCCCAGGCATTGAGAACAAAGCAATGGATAAACACCCTAATAAGCATGAGGGATGGTGATATAGATAAAATACATAAGGAAACAAAAGATCTCACTACAAGGATCCTGAAGGAAATGAGTAAAGGAGAAGTGACAATTGAGGAAGATGTTGATTTGGAAGATATTGTAGATATTTCTTCACATAAAATTGATATGATTATTTTTTATGTTCCTTTGATAGAGAATGGTGGTAATGAGAAGGATGATGGTACTGAGAAGGATAAGGAGACTTATTATTTAGAGAAGAATTATATTGTTGCATAAGGTGTAGAACAAGGAAGTGAAGTGAATGCACTTTCTTCAGATAACACAAACCAAAATGTAGAGAAAAGCATTTCAAAAAACACAGGGAATATTGAAGTGAATGTAGAGATTGGAGGTGGAGAAGAGAAGGAAGAAGATAATCCTAAGAAAGGTTAAGATGCGGTTGAGAAAAGAGATGAGAAGCAAGATGTTTCCTTCAGGAGATAAGATATAGGTGAGGGATCCTTTTATTCCTTCAAATAACTATTAGGTCTACATATGCAATTTGAGCCTATGGTGACACCACAACTATTACAAATTCCAACCCATCAAAGGAAAGTTGACTTGCCAAACATTTCACCCCTTCATAAGTTTCAACTTGGGGACATCCTACGTGAATCTACAAGAAAATAAATACAATAGAAACATGTAAATGAAACAACCCTAATTGATGATAAAATGAAAGTAATATAGGAAGAGATATCAAAAGTAAACATTGATACCTCTTTAACTCTAGAGAAAAAATTGAAGTTACTTAATGGAATCCTTCAAGGATCATTCATCACACATTGAGTAGAAAGTAGAGAAAGAGGCTTTAACAAAATTGAATGATAAAAGAATGGCAGAGATATTTGAGTGGTGTGGTAATGCACACAATTGTAAGAAAGTATTAAAGAGTTCAAACATGTTATTGATTAGGCGATTGATCTTTATTAATTTTGTTTAGCATGGCCTGATTCTACAAAGAGCATACAAAGTTAGATTGACTCAATTGAGTCACAAATCTTTCATTTGTCCAGAGCCTATGATTTGATAAAGGATAGGGATGGCTCCACTAAAGTTCAAGTGGAGAAACTTCTTAAATTGCAGCTATCTTTTTTACAGGTTTAGAGGGATGAAATAAAGAAATAATATAGTTTGTTGAGAAAAATAGTAAATTCGAGGTTGACTTCATTGTCTAGAGAGTTAGGAGAAGCATAGAAGATAGAACAAAAAATGAAAATACTTGATAATATAAATAAGGTTGAAGATTTGTATATACAATTTGAGTGTCAAAGCCAAATTGTTTCAATAGAAAAGGCAAACTGGATGCAACTCTATCACATCTCAAGGTAATTTATAAGGGTATCTTACCCTCTAAGGGAGTTGTCAATGCATATATAATAAAATTTTGTGTTTGTATATAGTTTTGCAATAGTTTGAAATATAATTTTTGAAGGGTTCATGTACATAATATCAATCTTTGAGGGATCTTCTTTTAAGGGGGAGGATTTTGTAATAACTGTGCATAATTAGGGGGAGTATATGTAATATTTTTTGTTGTAGATATTATGCTCTTTGTCCTTGATGTCATAGGGGAAGAGAAGGTATAATGGAATTTTTTTGTCAAAGGAGTATTTACAAATTAAAGGAGAGGAGACTTGTAGATAAAGGTGTGTTTCCATTAATGACAAATGGGGGGATTGTTGGTAATATGTGTAGCATGGTGTTGTCATTGATGTCAACTCAATATGTGTTGTCATTAATGTCAACTTATGATTGTTGGTGAAGTTTAAGTGATAGACAAATGTTGTGCGATGAGACATTTGAGAGAGATTGTTTGATATGTATTTGATATGATTAAAGACAAACTAGAAATCCGTCAGAGGTATCCATGGTAGAATATCAATCCAAATGATTGGTAAGTATATAGTAACCCTTTTTTTTAGTTATGAGATGTAGTTGCATTTAAGGAGGTTGTTCTAGATCAGTTGCATACTTGTCTTGTTGAGAAAATTTATTTAAGGTATTTACAGTGTAGTTCTTTATGATTGAGAGTTGGTTTTTTGGTCAGCATTGCCTTTTCCAATTACGTTGTTCTAAAATTATGTTTGGTAGTATGTTAGGTATCTAACCTAAATTTCAAGTCATATACATATTTACAACAAAAGTTATAAGTTTCTTCTCTCCAGACTACAGTCTAATAGTGTAATGAGTCATAGTTGACTCACTAGAATGCTTTGCATTCTTGTGCAGTGATTGGTATGCTTGTGCAAATTTGGGAACATGTTCATGAGGGTATAAGGATTCAATGATATGAGTTTTAGGTAAATTGGTGCTCTGCATCGCTATATCTTATACACTAGAGTATCATAGACTATCTAGGTTACCATGTTTCTACCTATTCAGTGAGTTTATTCTTTCAAGCGCTAGCATTTAATGATTTATTTCTTCAAGAGATGATTGTAGAGAGGTTCTGGATGGTCTGAATTGCTTTCATCTTGGTTTGCATGATGGTTTTGGCTTCTCCTTGGTGGTGTTAAGACAGACAACGAATAGTTTCAATAGTAGTGTTGATATTTGGATCGATAGGTTGAGTTTCTTCAAATACAATTGATCTTGACCTATTCTAATTTCATTCAAGGATGAGATAAGATGTGTTTTGGGTTCAACTATGTCTTGGGTTGGTCATAAACATATTTTTGTTTGTGCTATATGTGTTTGAAGCTGACCTATATTAGGTCACACGTTTTAGTTGATAATTCCTATTGGTGTTGATCTAATTAATGCTTTGAGGTGTTGTTGATGATATATAAGAAAGGGTAAATCATTTGTGAAGTGTGTTGAAAAGCGTGATGTGTGGGATGGTCCAGTGATGTATCAGTTGAGCATGAAGCGTGTGAAATCTGTATGACAAAGACATTATGCTACAAAAGAGGACTGCAACATCATCAAATGTCAAATGCTTCTTCTATAGTAATTCATTTTATCTTTTTCATTGTAATTTTCATGTATCCTACTACCAAATAATGAGTCTCTTCAACAAATTCTCAATTCATTGTATCTTGCTTTGCAAGTCTTTTCTAGGAGCAGTAAACTTTCTTGGGAAGTGAGCCCTAAAACAAATATTGTAACATTTATTTCATATAGTGTGAGTTAATTCTCATTGTAGTTTTTCCATATAAAAATCTTGATGTTTTTGTGTGGAGAATGCTTTAGTTATGTTCTTTACTTCTGTAGATCTGATTGAATGCTTAAATAATTAATGAATGCATAACTTTTAGTTAATGTTGTTTCACCCCCCCTCTCAGCATTCACTTTAATTGTCATTGTGTATTTGGATGATCTATCTATAAAAAGAACTAACTTTGTATGAAGTTCCTTTGAACTTTTCCATTCAATTTGTGTAAAGTTTATAGTAAATTTTAATATTTTCTTATGTGAATGTTTAAACTTTAGGATTTACTTTGTATATGTTTCAAGTTTGTGTTTGAATAAGCTATGTGTAAAATGAAAAAACTTTATGTGAAATGTGTTTTAACTTTGACAACCACTTTATTATATTTGTACTTTGGCATGTTCTTTTGTGTTTTCACTTTCACCTTGTATGAAGAGTGCACTAACTTTGACATTCACCTATATTGCATGTTTAAAATTTAATGTGGAAGTGTGTTTGAACACTTTACTGAAGACTTCATTCTCTATTATTCATTTTTCTAGTTGTGTGGGCAAAAGCACTTTAAATACCCCTTAATTTCTTTCCAAATTCACTTTCCAATGTTTCCTTTCCAAATTTGTCCGGGCAAAATTGACTACTTTTGTGTCATTGTTGTATATTTTGGGTTGAGTTGTGCATATTTAATCTCTCAATTTTCTTGCTATCCCCTGATTACATGGATATATTCATGTTTTAGAATTATGGCTCTCCCTTGATTCCATAGTGCCTTTAAATATGGTAGATGGTCAGAGATGCAAAAGAGTGCTAATTACCATAAATAATAAGACCATTCTATGTTGCTTCCCAACATTTACTTTCCAAAATTTCATCCCCTCTCTCAATCGTTGATAACTGATATTCACTTACTTTTTGACGAGTTGTGCACATTTCAATTGCTCTCAATTTGCCTATTGTCCCTTGGTTTCTTGGATGTCTTCTTAGATTAAAATTATGACACTTACTTGGGACCACATTCTCATTATACCATCTTTAGAATTAGTGCACATAGTGCTTTGGAATGTTGTGGATGGTCCAAGATGGAAAAGAGTGCTAATTACTGTCAATAATCGGTCATTTCAGTTATCACTTTATAGTAAAGAAAAGGATACATTACTATTGTCAAGGTGGGCAAGCATCTATTTATTGTAAAACATTTATTCTAACATAATTTATTAATCTACTTAGATAACTACAAGCACTAAATAATTGAATATTTTTTTGTAAACACAATTTATAAAGTGTGAAGATTGAAAGTTGAAATTTTAATTTGAACGTTAAAAGTGGGATTCTTCAAATATTGTTGTTTCTATATTGTGATTTCTTAAACATTAGAATTTGTGAATTAATCCTCTTGAATTATCACTAAATTTCTTCTTGCATGTCACTATTTGCTTGCATCCATTGAAGATTTTTTTCATTTTGACTTGCCATAAAATGGGAGATGATGGCCCATCACTTATCTCTCCACATAGATTATATCTGGACATTTTGGCATCTATTGAAGGCCTTGTATATTCATTATTTGGCCATAAAATTGCAACCTAAAATAGTTCAAAATTTAGAAAACATAATTAAGCCTCTTGAATATTGGCCAGATAATCTCGATGTGTTCATGAAAATTCAATCCTCACATTTTGGTGTCATGTCAATCAGTGAATATGATGTAATTATGGTCCACTTGAATCTTATCCTTAAATTGGATTGGGAATTTTATTCAAATGCCCTCTCTTGAAGAAGTTCAAATGGTTATGTTTTTTGTCATGAAGTAGGATTTTATCTTGTTTTTCTTTGCAAAATACCCAACAAATGTAGAGTAGGCAGTAGCTTGAGTTTTAAGACACCATCTTGTTGTAAAGTTGGAAGTGTATGAACAATGCTTAAGATTGTATAAGTAGACTATTTAGAGGGATTCAAATAATTGATTGAAGAGTAAAGTAAATGCTATCCAAATTTAAAAATAGAGTTTACTTCCCACTTCCATAATTTATAAAGTTTCTAATTGAATCTAAATAAGTCTGAGCTGACTTATTATGGTTGTACTATAAAGAAAATAAGCTTACATTCATGGTACAATTAGAAACAAGTGTTGTAGGGTAGCAAAGTTCCTACCAAAGATTGGCAGAATAGTTTTGGTTTTAGTTTTGTATGATTTGAACAATTTTGGTTTTGGATTTGTATGATTTATTTGTAGACACTGGATTTATAGTAAAAGAAGTCAAGATTGAAATGCACTTGTCCAAATCACTTTTGAGATGAGTATTGAAAGATTGACTTAGTACAATATTGGTGTTTAAGGTTGCAAGCTATTCAAGCTTCTTTATTATTTCATGTCAAAGAGAGTGTTTGATGTGTTGATATAGATTGGATCCACAATACCTACCACTATTACAAGTAGGCAAATTAAATGTGTCAAAGAGAGTGTTTGAGGTCTTGAGAAATTCTTGTGATTGAGCCCACAATGCCAACCACTATCATAAGTAGGTAAATTAAGTTCAAAGATTGATTGAATAGCAATTTTTGACTCCATCTTTGAACATTGTTTTGTGCTAGGTACCTTCTAACTCATTGACCAAAATGAGAAGGCATATATTAAACCCATCACCTCATTGAAGAAAGGTACAAGAATGGAAATCATTTGTGTTGACACCATGATTAAAATTCTTTTTAACAGAGAAAATATAGTAAATATTATGGATCCACAATGGAATTCCTATACTATATACAATGGTTATAAGGTCATGTCTTTCCACTTGTGAGATGTCTATTCCTTAATAACTACAAATAAATGCTGAGAGAACACCTTCAAATGAAAGAAAAAAGAGGGCTACTAATAATTGAAAAAAAACAAAAAAACATGTATTGGTTGGTGGTACCAATTGGAAAAAAATGAAGTATAAAATGTTGATACCATGTAATAAACTATATATGTTTGTGTACCTAATAAGCTCTCACAAGGTGAATAATAATGCAAAGATTTCTTATGTCAATTAACCATTGAAATGGACCATAGAAACCAAACCCAATAAGTATATTTCCATGTGTATTGCCAAAAGTTGCATACTCAACTAAGCCTATGGACATGTAGAAAAGAGTTGTAACTGTCTTGCCCATTCTTGTTGTTTTTTTCATGGTTTTTTTCTTTAGAGGAGATTTGAGGGTGTCCTTCAAGAGACCTAGTTTGTGGTTAGTTAAATATTACTAGAGATTTAGTTTTATGTGTTTCTATTAGCAATTTAATAGATTAATTATTAAATAAATAACATCTTCCAGATTAAATATGAGGATACTAATAATGGATATTAGATTCCATTCAAAGGGAGTCAATGCTTGGGGGTAGTGTAAGGAGCTCCAGAAAAATAGTGAAATGGTCTCCTCAACCTATGGGCTTCCTAAAACTAAATTTTGACGGTTCATCCAAAGGGAACCTAGGAACGTCAAGTACAGGTGTTGTATTAAGGGATCATAATGACAACTTAGTTGTGGAAAAATCAATCAGGCTCTCTTGGAGCACTAACAATCAAGCAAAAGCTCTATCATTATTACATGGCTTGCAAATGGCAGCACATCTAAATATGAAAGCACTAGTGATTGAAGGGGATTCATTATTAATAATTAATGCTTGTAGAGAAAAGTGGACATGTAATTGGAAAATCAATTACATCTTGAGTCAAGATTGGATGCTTCTTAGATCCTTTGATTCATATCAACTAAATCATGTGTACAGAGAAGCAAATGAAGTTGCAGATCATTTGTCTAATATGGGGAGCATGCAAGAACAAGATGTTGGATATTGCTACTACTAGGATATGTTATTGTCATTGATGTCAACATATTCATCTGTCTTGGGGTTGCAGAGAGTTGTTTTGTGATCTGGTGATTATAGTGAGTTGATCTAGTTGGTTTATCTGTTTGGGATGTTGAATCAACTAGAGATACTTCATTATTTATTGGTTTTAATGATTCAGAAGTTTTCTTGATCACATCATTTGGTCCAGTTTGAGGTTTGGTTTTTTTGTTCATGTGTTGCAGTATTCTGGTATATGATCTGTTGTGCTTCGGTATGATATGATCTTTGGTTGCAAATCTGGGAGAATGTTTTGGATGTTCATGTGTATCTTCATTTCAGATGGTTTGTGATTTGGTGCTCCACAAGTTATCTTTCTAGTCTAAATTGCTACTGGTAAGTGTTCTTGAGTGGTAACGTGTTGATCGATGAAGATTTGAATAAGTGGTGTTGGTACAACTATTGCGGATGATTCTAACATTCTTTTTGGTGTCCTAATCATGTCCTATTTTTTTTATGGTCCATATTAATCTTTGTGCACATTATTGAAGATCTTATGGGTTTGATGATATTCTTCATGTTTTGTGATATTTTCGGTGGTGTAGCGTGTTGTGGTTGATCTTGGCAAGATTTCTAGTGATGTTGTGTGTTCAAGGATTTAATTTGGGTCCATGCTATGTTGTCTATGGCATTGCATTGGTATGGTGATTGATTTATGTATCATGTGATATAATCTTGTAATTAGGTGTTTAGGGTTTGGCCGACCTTGTAGTCATGGATGATGAATTGTATAAATAGGTGTCATATTCAAGTAATTTGTGTGTTGATGTTGAGTCTGATTTATCAAAGGGTGGTGTATGTGCGCATAAGCATATTCATCTTTCGATGTGGTGTATTGAGCAAATATTATTGCAAGGCAGACAAATGAGCTTAACCGGAATTGTCATCAAGCATTAGCAGATGCTATCTTTGTAGTTCATATAATCCAGATTGTAGTCTGAATATTGTTGTAAGGTAGTGAACCTTCCCTGAGGGTTGGAGCCTTCTAGGTCATTGTATTTTGAGCAGTGAGCTCTAGGCAGTGTGCCTAAATGCACGTGCATTCCCCATTATAATATTTACACATTCTACTATAGAGTATCATCTTATTGTGGGTAGGTTCCCACCGTGGTTTTTATCTTAACTGGGTTTTCCACATAAAAATCTTTGTTTTATGTGTGTTGTTGTCATTGTTGTTATCTTTCTTTTTGCTGCAGTTGATCATATATGAGATTATGTTTAATTTGTTTAATCCGGTGAAAACTAATTCACCACCCCCCTCTTAGTTTTCCTTCATTGTTGTCGTCAAACCCAAGAAGATATATTATATATGAATGAGGATGAAAGTCTCCTCCCATTTCTAAAGCAAGCCATTTTCAAAGATATAAAGGCATAGTCAAACTCCCTTTTTGGCCACGCCTTCAATCTATTTTTTTCTAACTCTTTTGTTTGATTTTTGTAGGAAAATATCAGTTCTTTCATTATGTGTCCTCCTTGTGAGCACCCTCAACTCTTATCTTATCATCAAGGTACTTACTTCTCCATGTTGGTGTTGGCATTTTTGATGTTTATGTTGTGATTGTCATTGATGGACACACACTTGTATTGAGATCTCCTTTATATGTATGAGCTAGAGCTCAACCAGTATTTGTTCCAACCGGTATGTTGTATTCTAGTCTTTAGACTATTGGTGATTTTGCAGAATGTGTTTCCCGGTCTGAAGCGGCATGTCGACCCCAAGTGGTTCGTAGATCTCAAGCGGTACGAGGGAAAAAAGTGGCATAACACATTCTTACCAGTCTTCATTTTTGTCAAACCGGCAACCGGTATTTTGTATGAACTGGTAATACTTTGTGATGAGTTACCAACTGGCATTTTGTGATGAGTTACCAATCCACCGATTGATTGACGGTGCTTTTTATGTCGTGTTACTGAGTATGTCTAGATTCATTGAACCTAAGAAATTGTAATGTAATCCTATTGGACCGACATGGAATTAGATTCCTTTAAAAGGACATCATGTCTAGGGTTTTAAGTTGTTGCTGAAAGGGTTAATATCATGCTAGGGTTTAAGGTGGATGTTGAGTTGATGTAAGAACGATCTTACCTTAGAAGATCAAGCTGTAACTGAGAGAGAGAGTTAGAGAAGACTGAAGTAATGCTGGAATGCATTAGCAGTGAGCTATACTGGATCTAATCAAGCAGTTTGTGCTATTAGATAGATCAAACACTTGTTGATTACTCACATCTTTGACAAGTCTGTAGCCCTTAATCGAGTAGGCCCAAAAGCCTTTTGTAAAATCCTCTAACAAGGTGGTTCACTTCTGTGAATCTAAAATCCTCTAACAAGGTAGTCTTTAATCGGACTTATCTCCTAACAGAGATTGAGATTCCTAACAGGATCTGTTCTGGTGAAGAACATTGTAAGACCTTAACCGGTCTGACCTTAACTGGTTTGGTTTCTATTCTGCAGATAGTGACTTGTGAGTTCCATCTCACCGTGGTTTTTCCCATTTGGGTTTCCACGTTAAATATCTTGTGTTATGGTTGTATTGATTTTGTGGGTGAATGCTTTATTTACATTTTGGTTTGCATGTATGATAACCGATCTGTCTGTTAAACTGTTTTACCGGTTTATCTTCAGACTGTTTAAGTGTTTAAGTACAAAGGTTTTTGGCATACTAATTCACCCCCCCTCTTAGTATTCATCAATTGGTATCAGAGCGTACCTTTCTATAAGTTTAACCACTTGGAAAGAGATATGGGGGAATACACCTTGAGGGAACTTACTCAATGGCTCACTCAGTCTGAGCAAGCCTATGATGATCTTATAGTCAGATACAAGGCATCTCAAGCTAAAAGGAGAGAACATGCAGAGAAGCTAATGGAGCTATCTAAAAATAGTTCTAAAGATGAAGCAAATATGGAAGCCATGATTGCAGAAGTAAATAAGCTGAATAATTCAAACTCCAATTTGAGAAAGGAGTTGGAAGAATTGACTATCTGGTTTAGTCAATTGAGAACCGGAGGAAAGCTGAAGATCTAGTAAAGGACAAAGATCATGAGATCTCCAAGTTGAAACAAGAGATTAGTGCACTGACTACTCGCCTTCATGAGAGTAGAATGGAGAAAGGAGTACAAGATGAACTGAACATAGCCATCTTTGAAAATGCAAGCCTAATGGAGACAAATACTGCTATTTCCAAAGAACTCTCTGAGTCAAAGGAAATACTTGCTAAGTTCAGCAAAAGTACTGTCAAGCTAGAGCAAAAGCTTGAGTCATTTAGACCGGTAAAGAATACCGATGGACTTGGTTTCTCTGGACATGAGGAAGGAGAATCCTCAGGAACAAATGTTGAAGCATCAAAGAAGCAACTGGCACTCAAAGGAAAAGGTAAGCAAAAATTCAAACCTATTTGCTTTAATTGTCTTAAAGAAGGACACACTGCCAATGTATGTAGGAGCAAAGCCTACAATAATTTTCCTTATTTTATCAACGATGTACCTAGATCCAATAAGTTCAATGGTCATTGTTATGCATGCAACAAGTTTGGGCATAGAGCATCTGAATGCAAATCTGTCATGAACAATATCGGAAGATATCCTTAGAGGACCCAAGGAGCTTGTCCAGAATATTTTGTGAACCGGAACCCTAACCAGTTTAATGCTTACAATTATCAGTCAGGCAACAATGGTTATCAACCGGCAACCGGATGGAGAGCAAACTATTGGATTTGTCATGGACATGGTCACACTGCTGCTACATGCAGAAGGAAGAATGGAAACATGAACAATGGACCTTGGAGAGCACCTGGATTGGTTTGCTATCACTGCAACAAACTGGGTCACATTGCTAGATTCTACAGAAGTAGAAAGAGTATATCTGATGATATACTGGTCACTTAGAAAGGAGAAATTGATGTTGAAACAGTTCAAGCGGACATGAACAAAACCTGGAGGAAGAAACCAACAATGTTGGAAGAGGAACCAGTTTCTGCACCTAGTGTGGAAATATCAGAACCAGCAAACTAAGCTCCAAAGAGGCTTAGGGGGAGAAAACGGTGAAATGTTTGTGAACCCTCGGTTACACCGATAAAATACCTTAACTGGTATGTGATACCTGTCGCTTGGCAGAAGACCAAAAATGGTAAAAGAGGCAAATTAGGGTCTACGCCCTAATAGAGGAGCATTAATGGCAGTAGGTGAGAGACATGTATAAAAGCATATTTCAAATCATTTCTCACTATCTGTTTTCGAGCGAAGAAAAGGTGATTTGAGCTAAGATTTCAAGAAATTGACAAGTCTTGAAGGAGATTCAAATTCAGTTTGCAAGCGGTCGTGGAGAACACAAAGCGGTGATTTGGCAACCGACGGAGAGTGGAGTGAAGCAGAATTAGGAAGCCCTAAATTTACATTTTAAAGGTATTTTTCATTTTTCTTGAAATACTTTACAATGGCTTCCGCATCTCATACCAGTTCTAGTACATCCATTGAGTCGAAAAGCTTAATTCAAAGGAAGTCCAAATATAATGCCTTATCACAAGTTCTGGCTGGAGTCATAGTTGAAGAGGGAGTTTCAGATTATATTGATTGCAAAATAGAAGACCTAGGGTCTTTAGCTATTCACACCCAGTTAGGCTTATTTTGTGGCAAGGACAAGAAAATCAAACCAGAGTTTAGTATCCTAGAGAAGAAGAAACTCCATAATGCAGTATACTTTCTGGAAGACTTTATAGAGGATCATATCAGGATCATTTTGAGTAGAGTCCATGGTGACAAGATGTACCTGGAGAGGACGCATGATATCATGCCACAGGCAATTCATGCAGTCACCAGTTTCTGTAATACAGGGGAAGTGCCAGCCTTAAGAACGGTAAGCAAAATGGAAATGGCCAAGCTCACCAGTTCAACAAGTGACTCATGGGGTATGATAGTTAATCCTATCAAGGATGATCTGATGAAATATGCCTACATGGTGATAGGCTACAGAACATTCTCAGCCAGCAGGATTAATTCTGTATCTGTTGCAGCGGTAAATGTCGCTTACCGGATGATTAAAGAGGACGCATCATTTGACCTATGCACCGGTATGTAGAGGCAACTCTTGTCTAATCTGAAGTTGATTAAACAGGATAATACACTAAGATTCAAGTTTGGACAACTACTGGTTGGGTTTTTTTCTATTTCCAAGGCTACTTTCCTAGAGTAGGAGATGTCCAGTGGTCTCCTGACCAACCGATAACCAAGCAGATCAAGGAAAGCATACAAGCCATCGGAACCGGTTACCCTGAGGTGCTGAAAAAATATTTTGATGAGTTCAGAAGGAAGATGAGTCAAAGGGTAAGGATCTCAGGTGACATCGTTAAGAAATACAAAGATGACATATGTTTCACCATCCAGGTGGACAAATACCTAATGGAGGCTGTTGAGCCTAGAATGGAAGAAGTGGAGCCAATGGGCTATGAGGTGATGTATGATATGCTGGAAGGGTATGCCTCAACCCTTATTGCCTCGCCTCTTGATCCTAAGGCTAAAAGGACCGGAACCTATTTGGAGAGGATTGCACCGGGCGAGGAACCATCTGTTAAGAAAGGAAAAGAACTGGCAGCAAAGAAAGCCAAGGTAGCGTCTGCAACATCAGCACCGGCTACTACTGCAACTCCAAGAGTGACCAAGCGATCACCAGCAGAGAAGAAACCGGAAGTGGCACCGGCAAAAGTCTTCGAAAGAAAAAGAAAGACTAAGTCAAATGAACTGGACTCTGAAGAGACCGAGTCTGATGAAAAGCCAAAGAAGGTAAGACAGACAAAGAAAATGAAGAAGAATGAACCGGCAGCATCTGCACCGGTAAATATTGATATCTCCTCATACAAACCTTTGACACATTATCAAAGGACAATAAAGAATATTAGGAGAAAATTACTTCACGATTTAGTAGATTATTATGATGATTTTAGTGATGAGGAGAAAGAAGAAGTATTACAGAAAATCATTATTTATTTGTGTAAAAATGACCGGTCGCCATCAGAGATAAAATCTCAAACACCGGATTCTTTATATAAAGCATTAGATAATAAATGGCGCATTGCCATTGAAAAAGAACATGAGATTAGGGAGAAAGTCTTTGCACAGTACTTTCCCGACCTCTCAAATTCAGAATTATTTGATGTTTTGGATCAGAATAAAGGACTCTTCTTCACAAGGAGAAGAAGACTCTGGCTGTTAGAGGGGAGAATTGATGATGTTGAAAAAGACACTCATCAGCATATGGACTATGCTATCAATTCTCACAAAGCACGAATGGCCAACCTCCAAGTGGAAAAAGAACCGGTTGTATCCAAACCGGATGAAGTTTTTGATGAAGAAGGAAACCTGGTTGAAGAACCAATTGACACTATTGATGTCGATGCACTGGACATAGAAGATGTCACTCAGGACATACCTTATGAAGGAACAGAACAAGGGCAACAAGCCGAACAGGGCAGTGAGAAAGCCAAGGACACACAGGAAGCGATTGAGGAACAGACAGAGAAGAAGAAGAAAGATGAAGATGAGAAAAAGCGGAAAGAGGAAGATGAGAGGAAAATGAAGAAAAGAAGAAGAAGGAAGAGGAAGAGAAGAAGAAGAAGAAGGAAGAGGAAGAGAAGAAGAAGAAGGAAGAGGAAGAAAAGAAGGAGGAAGAGGAAGAAAAGAAGAAGGAGGAAGAGGAAGAAAAGAAGAAGAAGGAAGAGAAAGAGAAAGAAGAGGAGAAGAGGAAGGAAGCAGAGAGGAAAAAGAAAGAAGAGGAAGACAAGGCACAAGAACAGAAGAAGGAAGCAGAGAAAAGGAAGAAGGAAGAAGCAGACAAGGCAGCGCAAGCAATGAAGAGCACACAGATGGAGACTTCGAAGGCAACCAAGAGTCAAGCCAAACCGGCTGATATCTCCAGTCCTATCGATCTCCAGTCTGTAAGTGAGTCAAAACTTATGCAAAGCATCAAGGTTGCTCAAGAGCGCCTTGAAATCATTCGAAGGAAAAAGAAGCAAGACATAATTCAGGCGGTTGTAGACACCCTTACTGGTTTGATCCTAAGTACCAATCTTCCTAACACTGAATCATCACTAGCACAACTCAAACTACTATGTACTGTAGTGGATGATCAGGTGCAGAGCCTGGAAGAAGCAGTTGAGGCAAATGTCAAGAAAGAGCATCAAAAGGCTCTTAACATTGCTCTGGTGAAAAAGTTGAATGAGCTCCTGTCTAAACTTCTGAAAGACCAAAAGGATATAAGGGATGCTTTGGATGAGGGAAACTTGCTACTAAGCAAAATCTGTCAACCCCATCTATTTTGCGATGATGTGCTATCTCAAAAACAAAAACTTCAAATGGACTTACAGTCCTACTTGAGCACATTTAAGCCACCCTATGATTCCTTTGCAACTTATGGGAAAACCGTTCACCGGTTCCAGATCCAGTCAGCCAAAATGGAGCAAGAGATCAGTACATGGTCTAGAGATTTGCAGGAGCTACAACTGGTTTTACTTCCATGTCTGCAAATTATTCAGAAGTGTTATCTAAACCTAGATGCCTTGACAGTTACGCAGGAGCTGAGCATAGTTGATGCCATGGAGGAACAGGTATCTCAGATGCAAACAGAGAAAGAAGTGGCAACCTCCCTACTTGAGTCCTGGTCTCTATCCATGAAACAATTTTTGCAGGACTATAAATCGGTTTTTGACAAGTATTATTCATTGTTGTCATAAACTTTTATTTATATCAAATGGAAACAGGATTGTTCAGCGGTACTTTGTCATTGTTGGCAAAGGGGGAGAAGTACTCTATCTATTTTAGAGACAAATAGGGAGAAGTGTTTGGTTTTAAAATTTTGATATATGCTATATGCTCTGATATCTCAACGTTTATGTTCTGTTTGCAAAATTGCTATACATTGTATTGATTAAGGGATAGTGTATATGCTTAGGGGGAGCAATTTTGTTAATGGCATGTTTTTTATTGTAAAACACTTAGATGTCAAAATTTTATTTTCCTAAGTGTTGCCATCAATGCCAAAGGCGGAGATTGTTGGCATTTTTGATGTTTATGTTGTGATTGTCATTGATGGACACACACTTGTATTGAGATCTCCTTTATATGTATGAGCTAGAGCTCAACTGGTATTTGTTCCAACCGGTATGTTGTATTCTAGTCTTTAGACTATTGGTGATTTTGCAGAATGTGTTTCCCGGTCTGAAGCGGCATGTCGACCCCAAGCGGTTTGTAGATCTCAAGCGGTACAAGGGAGAAAAGCGGCATAACACATTCTTACCAGTCTTCATTTTTGTCAAACCGGCAACCGGTATTTTGTATGAACTGGAAATACTCTGTGATGAGTTACCAACCGGTATTTTGTGATGAGTTACCAATCCACCGATTGATTGACGGTGCTGACACACTGACGGTGCTTTTTGTGTCGTTTTACTGAGTATGTCTAGATTCATTGAACATAGAAAATTGTAATGTAATCCTATTGGACCGACATGAAATAAGATTCCTTTAAAAGGACATCATGTCTAGGGTTTTAGGTTGTTGCTGAAAGGGTTTATGTTGTGCTAGGGTTTAAGGTGGTTGTTGAGTTATTGTAAGAGCGATCTTATCTGAGAAGATCAAGTTGTAACTGAGAGAGAGATAGAGAAGACTGAAGTAATGCTGGAATGCATTAGCAGTGAGCTATACTGGATCTAACCAAGCAGTTTGTGCTATTAGATAGATCAAACACTTGTTGATTACTCACATCTTTGACAAGTCTGTAGCCCTTAACCGGGTAGGCCCAAAAGCCTTTTGTAAAATCCTCTAACAAGGTCGTTCACTTCTGTGAATCGAAAATCCTCTAACAAGGTAGTCTTTAATCGGACTTATCTCCTAACAGAGATTGAGATTCCTAACAGGATCTGTTCTGGTGAAGAACATTGTAAGACCTTAACCGGTCTGGTTTCTATTCTGCAGATAGTGACTTGTGAGTTCCATCTCACCGTGGTTTTTCCCATTTGGGTTTCCACATCAAATATCTTGTGTTATGGTTGTAATGCTTTTGTGGGTGAATGCTTTATTTGCATTTTGGTTTGCATGTGTGATAACCGGTTTGTCTATTAAACTGTTTTACCAGTTTATCTTCAGATTGTTTAAGTGTTTAAGTACAAAGGTTTTTGGCATATTAATTCACCCCCCCTCTTAGTATTCATCAGTTGGTTGCCTGCATCACATGGGTTATTGTCCACCGAGGGAGGGTTACACAAATCAGATTTTGTATTGAAACTCAACATGGGATGTATGTTGATTTCTCATGGTGATTTATAACGAGTTCATGTCAACAACAAGAATTCAAACCTTCAAGTCTGGAGATAAAAGACTTCTTTTGCAAGATTTACACTTGTTTGCAGCTTTTTGGGCTAATTACATACTATGATAGCACCCAATGTGCAGGAGATATTTGGTGGGTATGGGAAGAAGTACCTACAACAAGTGCACCACAGAAAGACATCCACTCTTGTGAGCGCAACCACTACCTTGACAAAGAATTTTTCAATCTCCATTTGTTTCAAGTATTCAAAGCTGGGGTATTTTGTATAGACTTATCGATCCATGATCAATATTTTTTCCTATCCACAAAGTAAAGAGCCATTCAAATCCTACCTATCAAATTATTTGAAAATACCGCAGGGCAGTAGAGTGTAGTAAGTGTCATTGAGACTCAATTTGGAAATCAACTTGATGATCCTGAAAATGGCTTGCGCAAAGATGATTCATGGTCCTTTATCTGTGCTTCGTATGTTTTTTCTTGTATTTGGGGATCAAATGACAGATCGGGATTAAATAGTTTTCCTGAGATGAGTTACATTTTTTCCTTGTAATGCAACAGCTTGATACCAAGTTATTGCTAGTACTATAATATTGGCCTTTTGTAATCCAATTTTATCTAGTTACTATTAATATAATACGGCTATAGCTTTTTATCAATTAAAATAAAATAATGGATATTAGATACTCAACTACAAAAGTAGTTTTTCAAGCTCGGGTAATCATAACCATAGATAATAGATGCTTGTCTATAGTAAACTGATGGCTTATGTATCTCTATGAAAGACACTTAATTCCTATAGTGCACTAAAGGCACTAGAATCTCTTGTCCTCTCCTCTATTCGTGGAGCTATGTAATCTAAAAAAATTGGTAGGGACAAAAAAGTGGTTTTCTTAGTCACTAATTAAAAAGTCACAATAATCTGATGGTGCACTACCATAGGTTATCCTAGAACACTGGTAATTTTATTATAAGTGGTCTATATTTTTGTAATATAACAATAAATAACAATAAATAACCCTTGTATATAACAATAAATAACCCTTTTCTTCTGAGAAAAAGATAAGATAGTTCAACTAACAAAATACAAGTCAAATGGACAAAGATATCCATTCACAACACTCATATAAATTTAAAGGATTCTAGGGCTTTGAATGGACCTAGTTATCTATAATAGCATAACAACATCAGTGCAATTACAACACACATTTGAAGGATGTAGTATACAAATCATATAGCTTTTACATCGACCAAAATCTAATCCAACTTCTCTATTTGGATGAAAAGACCTCATGCAAGGACCTTCACAACTATATCAAAAAAAAATAAAAATATCATGTATATTGATTACAAAGACATCAATATCACGAATCTACTAGTCATGAAGCTATAGAGCAAATTTATTTAGAGGAAACCCTTGAAGAACCATAATGGTGATATTGATTACAAAGACATCAATATCATGAATATGCCAATCTTAGAGTGATACAATTAATTGAGATGAAATCCTTGAAGAACCACAATGGCATTCACAAATGACAAGATAAAAGAAAATCTATAATTCATTTATGAAATCAAACCATGTCTTGAGATATATGTACATTTTCTTGTGAACTGTTATACTATCTATGAAACTTATTTAGAACCTACAATGCTAGTATTACTTTTTTGAACAACTTTTGAGGACTGCAAATTTTCAAAATATTTTCATAATCCGCACAAAATAAAAAACATTTGAATATCCAAGTGGTTTATGCAAAGCCACATCTGAATGCTCAATTGACTAAGAGCACAACATTGAAGTACCCCATATGATAAAAAAATATCATGAAATAAGAGTTCCCCATCATTGTCACAAATGACACATACTAAATCAAACAAATCATCTTCCTCATTAATCTCATCCAAACCATCCTTTCCTAAGTTCTTGTTAGATTCTTCATCAATGACTATTTTTTTTTCTATTTTAAATTTGGAATTGTTATACTCATTCTATCACAAAAATATGCAATCTAATTATCAACTATTAATGTGACAAATGATTATATTCAAGCATGCGGTCAATATCCAATAGGTAAGTACTTGGTGGCTTTGGGGTACCTCGAGCTCGATAGGCAAATGTATGAGAGGGTAGGGGTTCCATGGTGGAAACAAGCATGGAACAAATTTTATTGGCCCAAATGAAATTTTTTTTGGTGGTTGGTTGTTCAAAATAGATGTCTGACTTGGCATAATTTATGCAAGTGTGGCTTCCATGAACCTTCTATTTATGTGTTGTGTCTTAATAGTGAGGAATGTATTCCTCATTTTTTCTTTCAGTGTTCTTTCTCTAGGGAGGTTTGACATCTTTGGTGGGGAGTTTAGAATCAAGCCTATTTGAATGCATCCTCACTAGCTAAGTTTTGGAGCCATTTGGGGATGTTGAACACAATGTACCACTGAGAAGGGGGTGAATCAGTGGTTTCCAAAACTCTTAACCTTTTGATCCTAAGAGTGAGTACCAGTTAGCAGTGCAAACACTAAGTAAACCTATCGGTGAGATAAAGAAAGAGATCACAATGCAACCACACAAAGGCACATCACATGACACCAGTATATACAAGGAAAACCCAAGATGGGAAAAACCTTGATGAGAAAAGATGTTGGAGTCTACTGCTCCAATCCAGCCTCACAATGAAAACACTGGTTACAACATTTTTGGCACCAACCCCTACACCGAGCTCCAACTTAGTGACAACAATACATTATATCAAAATAATACAATAGTTGTATCCTGGTTACAAATGGGTTATGTAACCTCTTCAAGTAATCTCTCTCTATCGGTTTCTCTCCTACTCAGCTTTGTCAGTAGTATTCTTTGTCGTCCACTCTACCTCCTCTCTATCGGTTCACACTCCCCTGCCTCACTAGTTCACTCCTATCTCCTGTCACACTGCCTCCTCCTTGTTTGATCTATGCTTACTATCTTCCTCTCTCTTCTTAGATTGTTGTTGTTGCCTTACCAGTTTAGGCTCTATCGGTTATCTATCTTTCCACTTGGTTATGAGTGACTTCTTTAGTACTAGCTCAACCCTTCTCTATCCTTCACCTTGATGGATCTCCTTCAACACTCTCTCTGCATGCTTCTTTCTTCTCTGCCTACTTCACTCTTCTCTAACTATTTCACTCTTCTCTACCTACTTCTTACCAGTGCAAACCCTACCAGTTTATACTACTGTTACACTCTATAATAGTTTACTGGTTGCCTTGGCCTTACAGGTTAAACCACTTTCAATCCTCTTACTAGTTGTACCTCCAAATTCTCAGTTTTTTCATTCTCACAGTTAGATCGACTCTTTTCATTCAACTAGCATCATACCTTTTGGTAGCATCAATCAATCTGGTCTTCTGCCTGCATACTTATAGCTGAGCTTTCCCGCCAAAACACAACTTCAAACTATTGGCGGGCTAGGGTTTCTTCCACTGATCACAAGGAGTATCGGATCCAATCAGATCTTATTTTGTACGAAGATCAACAACCTGCAAGAAGTCGAGCATCACCTACCATATCTTCTTTCTTTCAAGGCACATTTACTATACTTGACAAACATGGACAGTTCGTTGGCTTGGCACTTGGTCAATCACCATAAATGGTTCGGCATTTTGAAGCACCAACTTCGATCTGCACCTAGAAACTTTGCATCGATCGATGCATCCCATCGATTGTTGGCATTATACACTCAGATGAGAATAGTTGATGTTGTCATTGATGGTAACCAACTGGTAACACGGTTCACAGCTCACCAGCAATAGACATCATCTACCGGCACCGACAGGCACAACAAGATTATTCTCACCGGCACTCTGAGCCGACATGGAAATTATATTGTTTTGTATTGTAATTATTTGTATAGCCGACATGATGTATTGTAAAGACTCAAAGATGTATGAGATCTTATAGGTCATTTTCTAAGTGTAAAAAGAATGTATGGTATGTAAGCGAAGTAAGGATATGTAATTAGGTAATGAATATGAGAGAGAATATTTGTATATGCATTTTGATGTAATAATTTTATGAGAGAATAAGAGCAGAGCAGAGCAAAGAAAGGTTTATGGTAGAGGTATTTGATAGAGCTTAAACCAGTACTAAATCTAGCATTGCAGATGCTATTTTGAGCAGTACATTGTCATTGGATTTAATCATCCAATTTTGTAGTTAGTGTGACTCCTTTTTGTGATTGAGAAGTGAGTTCTAGGCTGTTGGCCTTCTTGCATGTGCAGGTCCCTATTGTATAAGTAATATTTATTCATATTGACTAGTGAGTAAATATTGTGGGTCACAAATCCCACCGAGGTTTTTCCCCTATGGGTTTCCTTGCCAAAAATATATGCGTTATGGTGTGCATTGATGGTTATACTGTTATTTCTCTTTATTGCTTTATTGCGTGTTTATCGGTACATTAATTTGGGTTGTGAAGTTGCAAACAAGTTTAAATCTTTTGTAAACCTGGTAGACACTGATTCACCCCCCCCCCCCCTCTCAATGTCTTTGGGATTGTTCAAGCATCTAACAATTGGTATCAGAACCTAGTCCTCTATTTGTAGAAGCCTAACAGCTTGAGGAAGATTCTGAAACCAGTACCGATAAAAAATTTGAGACAATATTTGGAAGGAGCTCTTGAAGATTTTGATGTAGAAAAATTGAAGAATATCAAACTGGAAGATGAACTTAGAACTGCTCGGAAATTTATCAAAGCACTTCAAGATAACCTGTTTATAGCAAAGAATAAGAGAAAAGAACTACATGTGCAATTGCAAAATCAAGATGATGAAGAAAAAGAAACTCTCAGAGATATTGCAGACAAATTGAGACAAGAGAACAGTAACATGAAGAATGAGATGCAAGATTTAACCATGAGACTATGCAAGGATATTGAAGATAGAAAGAGGAATGAGGAAGATTTGGCCAGAAGACTAAATGAAAGATCGGATGAATCTCAAAGGCTTAGTTATGAAAATGATATGCTTAAAACTGATTTGATTCACATGCAACATGACAAAGAGGAACTTTTGAGACAAGTTAGCACTTTGGAAAGTGAGTTGGTCACTGAAAATGAATACAAAGACATTCAAGAAGAGCTTAGATAATCTTGATGATATGTTGAAAAGTCAGAAACCTGATGGAGAAACAGTTGGACTTGGATTTGAACATGGAGAAAGTTTTAGGACTACAAACAATCATGATCATAGCAAACCGGTAAGGCAATCTAATGCTTATAAATTTAATGGAAAATGTTTTAATTGCAACAAATTTGGTCATAGAGCAAATCAGTGCAGATTTAGAAATAATCAGAATACAAACTTACCCACCGGTCAATGTTCCAAATGCAATAAAAATGGTCTTAACTCAAACAATTGTAGAATGAATGTGAAATGCTATGTTTGTGGTAGATTTGGACATTTATCTAATCAATGCAGAACTCAAACCAGTCAAGGTTATGGAAAGGCTATTCAGAGAAACAATGTAACTTGTTATGCATGTAACAAGATTGGGCATATTGCAAAATTTTATAGAAGCAAGACTATACCGGTGAATAATAAAGGATCCAATAATAAAGGCAAAGAGAAGGTGACTGAAATCAAGCAAGAATTTTCAAAACAATGGATTAGGAAGAGAGATCATAGAGGAGATGAATTTGTCACTGCACCGGTAGAACAAGGTAATCCTGCACTGGCAGGAGATTCTTCATCTAACTAAGGAATAATCCTTAGGGATAAGGAAACAAATTGAAAATCATGCATTTACCCTCGGTTGATGGTAAGAAGTTATATTTCTTCTTTACTGACAGATATGTGGAGTCTTCACTTCACCGATGAAGCATTTATTGCGGTTGTAAGTCAGTTTTTGGTTATATAGACATTGTAACCTCTCATTTCAATTCACCAGGCATCCAAGCATTCAAAGAGAGCGAAATTGAGAAAAGGCATTTTAAAGATGAAGCAACAAAGGTCTTTTCAGAGCATTCAAAGATTTCATAGTTAAAAGGTATTTATCTTTCGCAATGGCATCTTCATCTTTTTTTCCCGAATTCATAGCAAACCCTACTATTATGGAAAACATTAAACGACCTAGACCCGTTTTCAATATTATTCCTAAGATAGCAAAACAAGATGATTCTATTGGTGCATTCTCTAAAATCTCGAAGGGAGTCACATTTACTAAAGACCCTAGGGCATACATACATTGTTACATAGAAATTTTAGGGCCTAAAGATTTGATGAACATGTACATGAATGTAATCACTGACAAGAATGGGGTAGTGAAACCGGAACATAAGGTAGTTGAGGATTTAGGTTTCATAGACATCCTCCATATGCCATAATTCTAAGATGAAGTTGTATGCTATGTCCTGAGCAGGGTTCACGGAGACTTTATATGGTTGGACTCAATATTTAAGATTACCAAGGAAGTTACCAGAGTTGTTATTGGTTTACCCTCCACCGGTTCTAGCCCTGACAAGAAGAAGAAAATCCCTAACAAGGAAGTTATGAGCTTAACCGGAGCTACATTTGACAACCAGACACTTAGGGTCAATGACATAAAGGATAAAAATGTTAAATTTGCTAGCATGGTCATTGGATATAAAGTTGGTCACACAAATAGATTGAATTTTGTATCTAGTTCATGCATTCACAATGCACAGGAGATGATATTGAACAATGCAAAGATTGATATTTGTGAATGGTTAATGGATGAATTGATAGAGAATTTGCATAAGATCAAAGGTGATAAGAAAGGAACCTTCAAATTTGAAAGTATGTTAGTGTGTTTAATGCTTTACTTTTCAAAAGAGATCCATGACATAGGTAACAAGGATTTTGCCTATGATATTTTTGTTGGAAAATAGATAAAGGAGGCAATTACCAGTATGGGAGCTAACAGTGATGAGTTGGTTAAAAATTACTTTAATAATTTCCAAACTAAAATGAAACAGAGGGAAAGGATTCCACAAAGCATCGTAGATAAATATGACAAACAAATATGCTTTGTAGTGAAGAGAGATGAAATCTGGATGGAAGCAGCTAGACCCAGAACTATATGGATTACTGAAATGGGATATGAGGTGGACTCTCACATCTTGGACTTGTATGCAAAAATACTCATAGATGCTCCACTGGAACCAACAGAGAAAATATTTGGAAATGTTGAAACCATTGAAGTGATGTTGCTATGATGAAGCAGAGAAACAAAAGAGACAAATTCATGAAAGATGCTTCTAAAATGGTAAAAGATGTTACTGTAGACACCTAAAATTGTCATGTCTAATTAAATAAATATTTTATTTATTTAATTACTTTAGCTTAATTCTTCTATTAATTAAATAAATCTTTATTTATTTAATTAATTCATTTATCCTCTTCTAGCCTTATTTCTCATTTAAATAAATACATTTATTTATTTAAATTATCCCTTTCCTAAATTAAATAAATATTTTATTTATTTAATTGCCCTACTTCTTCTATTAATTAAATAAATCTTTATTTATTTAATTAATTCATTAACCTTTTCTACACATGACACATGTCATTCATCTCTTATTTCCTACACTACCTACCCCTTTCATTATTTTGGTATTTCTTATACCTACCCTCTAATCCTAGCCGACCTCTCTTTTTACACCTCTCAATCTTAACCCTCCATTTTCTATTGTGTCTTCTATTTAAGGAGATGCTTTCTTCATTACCAAACCCTAATGACTAATTTTGGAGGACTTGGCTACACTACGATCCTACTTGCAACCACATTCCGTTCTTTGTTGAGCTCTTGTGCATACAAAAATCTGAGAGCAAGCATATCAAACAAGATCAATGGAGATAGGAAGAATGGAGATCAAAACCCTAGTGGACATGTGATGGTATAATCTTTGTGATTTTTTGAGTTATTTTGCATTGTCTTAGGTTATCTTCATATGTTATGGTGGATCTTTGTTCATTGTTAGGCTAGGGTTTGGTGGTTGAATCCATTTTAATCTTTCAATATTGTTGTTTATTGCTATCCATTTTCACCATATACATTTTGGCACGCCCGGTGGGACTCTTGTCCCTTTGCATTTAACATTTTGTTGCAGATTTTGCATTTTTGAAGTTGCAGATCGGACGATTTCGACGACATTTTAGGTTTTTTCGCGTCTGCGAGTGTTCGGATCGCGTTTTTGTATTTCAGAGGCGTCTGTGACATCTTTTATCGCGTCTGTGTTTCTGTCATTTTCTATTTTTGCAGGTTTCCGAAAGTCGCGTCTGTGATCCCGAATCGCGTCTGTGAACCCTCTGATCGCGTCTGCAGAATAAAAAGGCGTCTGTGTTCTGAAATCACGTCTGCGAATCACAGAGCCGCGTCTGTGTCGGACAGACGCGTCTATGTCTGGTATAACAGCGTCTGTGCATTCTGTTTTGCAAAAAAAAAAAAATTTCAAGTTTTTCGATTCGGGTTTTCGGATTTTGTACTTAGGGTTTCAGATCTGGTTTATTTTTGGCTAACCTTTGCAGATCTAGCTAACCTGGTTTGTGCAGCTTGCTTTGGAGACAAATACGTTTTTGTTGAAGGCCCCTTTTCACAAAGTCTTTTTGGGTTTTCTTAAAATTTACCTAACTTGTGTGCTTGCAGGAAGGGGTTATCATTTGAAACAACCCAAACTACTAACAATTTTGTTGCAGGGCCTTAGCTAGGGTTTTGTAATTTTATTTGTGTGCCTTGTCTTCATAGCTTAGCAAACACTTCAATTGGTGCACTAAAATTGAACCATTGTCTTTTGTGTCTTGAGCAATAGGCTCTTTGTGTTTATTCTTTAGAGGGCCTGTCTTCCCGTGTGGTCCTTAGGACTACTAGTGAGAAGAGAACGACCCAAGTGGTAGCAAAAGAAAAGCCATCTTCTTCCAAGCCACTATAATCAAATGTATTCATGGTGAAAACTATGAATAACGTGTGCTGATTAGTTCATACCGACACTATGTCTCCCCATAAACCCGTTTGATCAAATTTATTTGATCATTTGTAGGGCGTAACCCCTACCGGCTGGGAGCCTTCTGTATTTACAGAGCTGAAAGTGCCGCATGTATGGCCACACGAGCGGATGCCCTTACTAGCACCTCATTGTTTTAGATGCCCAAATCCTTCTAGTTGTTGAGGCAGGAGGTCGGACCTCTGGTAGCGGCCCACACACATACGGTTCTTAGTAGAGATACAAAGTTCGCCATGGGGAGTTTTCATGGGGACTGATGCTTGGCTGACCCGAGAAGTGAGTGCCGAGGGTGGAGCCAGTGAGGTCAAGCATCTAAGTATCCGCTCTGAATAGCGTAGCCTCGGGGGTAAAACCCCATGTGGGATCAACAATTATTGTCCTGGCCAGCCATAAGAATTGTGCTTGACTTATGATAAACACTCAAACAATCAAGACAAAAACAGCAAAACATTGTGTCTTTTGTGTCTTCAAGTGTATGCAAAAACTTTTTACATCAAACAACACACTTTTTGGAGTCTAAACAGTCTGCAAACATTGGGTCATCAACACTGTGTCCTCTTGTCACGAAAAACAGTCAAAAAATCAGATTTGGTCACAGCAAAACAAATTCACAGGTAGGAAAGATTGCACTAAGGTTACAGAAACGCGTCTATGTCTGTTAAAACCGCGTCTGTGTCTGATAAACGCGTCTGTGAAGTACAGAATAGCGTCTGTGTTTTTTATCAGCGTCTGTGTCGAACAGAGACACGTCTGTGTCTGGAAATAGCGTCTGTGAAGTATACAGGCGCGTCTGTGTCCACAATTGCAAAAATCTGTCAGTCTTAGCAAACATCAATAGGAAATCTCAGAATCACGTTTGTGTCAAACAGAATAGCGTCTGTGTCTTAAAACCGTGTCTGTGAAGTATACAGAGGCGTCTGTGTCAGGATTTGAAAAAAGTTTAACAGTCAAGCAAACAAAGAAATCAGTTTCGGCACACTTGAGCTTCCTAGGTTATCTCTTCAAGTTCATCTAGCATTCAGCCTGTTCTAAGGTCTTACACAGTCCATCATTGCTTCATACCTCATTTTACAGTCATGCTTGTCTAAACTTGAGTCAAAAAGGTCACTTGCTTGTCCTCACTATACTTTGTCAACACACTACATACTACAACACTTTGCTAAGTGATCCCTCATCAAGGTTTCTTACCTTTGGGTCTCATTTGGTCTTACTTAGAGTCAAGGTCAGCTTACCTCATCAAGAGAAACTATCCTCTCTTTGGAAGTCACACCTACTCTACAACATACATACTTGGTCTTACACTTTGGACATTGCAAGTAAACTTCAGATTCATTTACACTCCATACAATTCTTGGTCTTACATACTCTTGTCATTTTCGTCTAAGTCTCTCACATATTGGTCTAACACCTAGTTCATGGTTGAAACCCGTCTTCAAAAATCTAGGAGAAAAGCTAAAGAAGCTCAAGGACCCGTAAACATGAGTTCTTATGAGTATGACAATGATGTCTTCTACAATCCTGAGCACACTACATTACCAGACATGAATGTTTATAGACACAATCCAAATATGGAAAGCGCAAACGCTATACACAACGCTACACACAATGATAATGTGGACAATTCTTCAATACTATCAGCAGACATACAAGAATCTATAATGGATCCTCAATTCAATAGATTGGTTGAAGAGATAATGAGGAGAGATCGTCAATACTTTCTAAACATGATGGCACAAAGTGGAGCTAAGATACCACATGATTTTGACTTATCTCAACTTATGGAAAGTAGACCTTCACAACAAACTCAACCAAATAGTGGAGGACCAAATAATATGATGCCGGAGTCACCATCAGTTTTGCTTCAGAAACCAGCAATCCCACATACACAAGCTCAAATGCACGATACTTACACTCAAAGACCATCATGGAGGCCTTATGTTCAAACACATGCTCAAGATATGGGTCAACCAAGACAAATGGATACTCAAGGACTTCCTCAAAATTTTGACACAAGGAGACCTCATGCCAAAATTGGGGGCAACACAATGGAAAATGAAAGGCCCATTGAATATGGTTTATACACACAAAACAGATATGGGGTTCCTCAACAAGAAATTATGCCAAGTGCTCCATACATGTCGCAACAATATAGACCTCCATATGGACATGTCTACGATCAGTATCATCCATACATGCAACAAGCTCCTCCTCAAATGGGTGTTTCAAACATGGGATATGCTACAAGAAATCCATCTCCTCCCAAAAATAATTTGGAGCAACAAATTAGAGATCTACAAAAGAAAGTGGAAGACATGGGCACATCAAAACCCACATATACTATGAGAGATATATGCCCTTATCCCTTTGATAAGAGCATTCCAATGCCTCCGTTTCCTCCGCACTTTGCAACACCGAAATTTGACAAATATAGAGGGAGAGGAGATCCCAAGGCACACATAAGACAATTCTTCACAGCTTGCATTGAGGTAGCGGCAGAAGAAACATACTTAATGAGGTTGTTCCCACAGAGCTTAGGAGATCAAGCGATGGAATGGTTTTCTCAATTACCTCCTGGTATTAAGTCATGGGGTGACTTGGCAGAGGCATTCATTCAACATTTCTCTTACAACATTGAAACAGATGTCTCAGTTACTACCTTGTGCAATACGAAACAAAAAGAAGGAGAATCTTTTGCGTCATTTTTGCAAAGATGGAGGAACTTAGCTAGCAGATGCTCTTGTGAAATCCCGCAAAAACAAATGGTGGAAATGTTCACACAAAATGTTAACAAGGCTATTGGTTATGATCTCAGAAAAGCTTGTTTGTCTACATTCAAGGATGTCATTGAAAAGGGCCTAGCAACAGAAAGAGTCTTAATTGAACAAGGAGTTATCAAACTATTCAAAGAAAACAAAGAGGACTTTAAGGGAAAAGACAAACCAAAGTTTTGGAACAAGAACAAGAACACAGTTAATGATGGTGTTGTTGATGCTAACACAGTGAGACCAAAGTTCATCTTTTCTGGATCAAATTCTACCAACAATCAAGTGAACAATCAAACGGCTGCTAGACCACGAAGGAAGTACACTCCATTGGGAGAACCACTTGAATCAGTATTCAAAAAGCTTGTAGCAAACAAAGTGATCACGGTCCCAGATTTTCCTCCATATGAACCAAAGGTAAAACTGAATTGGTGGAATGATGATGAATATTGTGAATTTCATAAGAGCAAGGGTCACAAGACAAGTAATTGCCATCGATTGAAAAACATTGTACAAGATCTCATTGACAGAGGAGATATTGAGATTGAGGGACATTCATCTAACCAAGAGCATGAGGTGTTTAAGGAACCATTCCCAAAACATGACAAGGGAAAAGGCAAAGTCACAGATGATCAAGCCAATTACACCAGAACATCTTACAATTATGATTCCACTATTAATCACATCTCAATGGACAATCATATTTCTACCATTACTATCAAAAATAAAAATCCTGAGAATCCTCCTCAGCGACCTAAAATTGTCCTAAAAGGTGTGGGATCTTCATCCGAAGCTACCTCTGAATGTCATGTTACAACCCGTCGAGGTAAGATCACATTGCCAGGAACCTCTTCTAAGAATACCAATCTTCCGTCAACTAAGCCTGAGTACGATCTTGTAGAGCAATTAGGGAAAACACCCGCACTCATCTCTATTCTTGAGCTCTTACGTATATCTCCTGCACATAAAGCTGTCCTTGACAAAACCTTGAGAGATACTGCTGTCCCTACGGATCTAAACGTGGATCAGTTTCAAGCCATGGTGGGATACCTATCCGTTCCACACTCCCTCACATTTACAGAAGCCGATGACGCCTCCATAAGTCAGCCTCACAATGCACCTCTACATATTGAAGCCTTCATACATAAACACCGAATAAAACGAGTCCTGATAGATGGAGGAGCAGGTCTTAATATTTGTACATTGAGCACCATCAGACAATTGGGATATTCTGACAAAGCTGTGAATGCTACAAACCAAATCACTATTAAGGCTTATGATGATGAAGAGCGCTCGTCCAAGGGCACGGTCATCTTACCACTCAGAATAGGGCCAGTAACAAAGGACGTGATTTGTCAAGTCCTGGATCTAGACCTCACGTATAACATATTGCTAGGACGTCCATGGATTCATGAAATGAGAGCGGTCCCATCAACATACCATCAGTGCATAAAATTTCCTCATAATGGAGTCGAGGTAACGGTCAATGGTGATCCAAATCCATTCATATATTGCAATAACTTGAGATCACATACTGAGATTATCATTCCCAGCAATCGTGAGGCTACTCCTTCTTCAGCATATATTGATCCTGAGTCATTAAAGCCCTCGACATCCAAACAAGGTGAACTTAGAGCCAAGTTTCAAGACAAAGGCATGGGAGAATACACTCTAAATCAAACAATGTTCTTACGACAAGTCATGAACTCCCCCAAGGAATATGGGAGACCACATCCAAATAAGCAAATCTCCATCATGCTCCTCAAATGGGATCCTACCGTCTTTCAAAAATGGGGCGAACTAGAGGAAGAAAGTTTATATAAAATGCTATATAAGGACGCTGAAGATGATACACATGATCAAATTATAATACCCTGTGAAAACTATGGTAAAGGTTTCAAAATTCTGCAGAGATTCGGGTATGATGGAAAAAGTCCTCTCGGACTACGCAAAGAAGGTGTCATGGAGCCTCTACAACCTAAGCTAACTACAAGAAGGGAACGCTCTAAGGGGCTTGGTTTTCTAAACCCCAAGATTCAACACAAGAGAACAAAACAGATATGGCGAGTCAAAGTGGCTGAAGTTCAACAAGAGGATAATTATTCCACAGACTCCAATGAGTGGGAATGGGGTTCAGACAAATCCTCCAGCGATTATGAACTTAATGAGACATTTAGAGAGCCAGATGAACCTACAGAGGAGGAGGAGTTTTACAAGAAATTCAGAGTTGGTCAAGAACCGACCCATAAGGATCCCGCACAAGCTTCGTTTCAGGGCCCTAGGTCAGGATCACATAGGATGAGGACACCTGTCCCTGAGGGTGCTACTAGTGATGATAATTTGGACTCACTCACGATCGACACTGATGAGGAGAGTGCCATTGACGACCTCGATGACTACCTTGACATACCTGAATATAACCACATCTTCACTATTAGCCTTGCGGATTCTAAAAACACTAAAGACCTTCCCCTCGTTCACCCCCAACTCATTGACTGGGATCAGGATGGACCACCACAGATCGATACATTTCAAAATGACGAAGCTATTGTGGATTATCTTGGCATTCGCGATGATCTTCCTCTTGGAGACCATAAAGCAGGATACGCCATAGAGCTAAATAACATGGCATACTTTGGTGAGGGTGTCGGGCCTTCTAGTCGCAAAAATGTGAAAATAAAGACAAAACAAGGGTCTTATGGCGAAAACCACACTGTGGCGCTCTCTGACTCTAAAAAAGTAAAAAGAAAGGACGTATCTGAGGGTGAAAACCTCTCTGAGGCGCCCGAAGATGGAAGGCTTGACATTCTCCCCGCATCATACGAGGAAAAATCATCCATGTTGGTAGAGGAGACTATAAAGACAAACATTGGTACTGCAGAGGTTCCACACAACATATTTTTGGCTCAATCATTGACAGAGGCCGAGAAAGCAAGGTTCATAAGCTTCTTTAAGGAACGACAAGTCAACTTCGCATGGTCTTATGCTGATATGCCTGGACTAGACCCCGACTTAGTAATGCATCATTTAACAGTCAAACCGGGGGCAAAACCAGTAAAACAGAAATTGAGAAAAATGCATCCACAGGTGGCATTATTAGTCAAGGCAGAGCTGGAGAAATTACTAGATGTCGGATTCATACGCCCAATTGATTATCCTGAATGGATCTCCAATTTAGTACCTGTCAGCAAACCAGATCGCAGCATCCGAATATGTACAGACTTCAGGGATATCAACAAGGCTTGTCCGAAGGATGATTTCCCATTACCAAACATTGATTTAATTGTTGATCTCACAGCAGGCCATGAGATGTTATCTTTAATGGACGGATTCTCTGGATATAATCAGATCAGGATTGCACCTGAAGATCAACATAAAACATCATTCACTTGTCCATGGGGAACCTTCTGCTGGAATGTCATGCCCTTTGGGCTGAAAAATGCAGGTGCCACGTATCAACGAGCCATGACGACTATCTTCCATGATCTCATGCATGTAAAGGTGGAAGATTATGTCGACGACCTTTTGGTTAAATCAATAGACAGAAATACACACTTGGACATACTTTCAGTTGCTTTTGATAGGCTGGAAAAATACAAGGTAAGATTAAATCCAAAGAAATGTGTCTTTGGAGTAACCTCCGGGAAGCTCCTAGGATTCATTGTGTCTAAAAGAGGAATAGAAGCGGATCCAGCAAAAGTCAAGGCTATCTTGGACATGCCGCCACCCAAGAATATCAGTCAACTTCGGTCTTTACAAGGGAGACTCCAGTCCATACGAAGATTCATAGCACAACTTGCAGATAAGTGTAATCCTTTCCAGCACCTGCTACACAAAAACATTAAGTTCAAATGGGACGAGAACTGTCAACAGGCTTTTCAGGCACTTAAAGACTATCTTTTGAACCCGCCAGTTTTGATGCCACCAATTCCGAATCAACCATTGCTACTTTACATATCAGCTACTCCAACAGCACTGGGGGCACTACTAGCACAGCAAATACCTGACGGCAAGGAAAAAGCAGTCTACTATATCAGTCGCACATTGGTGGGATATGAGCTCAACTACACACCAATTGAGCGTGCATGTCTCGCTGTGGTCTTCGCTTCACAAAAATTACGACATTATATGCTCACGCACAAGACCAAGTTGATTGCCAGAATTGATCCACTAAAATATCTGCTCAACAAAGCTACACTTACTGGGCGACTGGCCAAGTGGGTAATGATTTTGAGTGAATTCGACATTGAATACGTGAACAGAAAGGCAATCAAAGGACAAGCCATTGCAGATCAACTGGCAGATGCTCCCATGATAGATGATGTTCCTCTACAGTCAGAATTTCCAGATGAGTCCATTCTAACAATATCACCTGCAAAGCCATGGCAACTATACTTTGATGGCTCATACACACAGCACGGGGCAGGAGCGGGTATACTCTTTATAACTCCCCAAGGCGATTCTATACCAAAGTCATACCGCTTATCATTTCCTTGCACCAACAATATAGCGGAATACGAGGCATTAACAACGGGGTTAAGAATTGCAGTTCAGTGGAAGATCCAGGAACTTCGTGTTTTTGGCGATTCTCAACTTGTCATCCGTCAAGCAACTGATGATTATCAAACAAAAGATGAAAAGCTAATGCCTTACAAACAACTGGTAGATGATCTGAAACAACACTTTGCAAAGATAGAGTTTGAGCAGATACCAAGAGAACAGAATCGCGCTGCTGATGCCATGGCTACAATTGCTTCACTCATTGACCTACCACAAAATGAGACCTGTTATGAGTTCCTGGTTGACAACCTGCTGATTCCGTCATATGAGATCACTCTCACGGAAATGATATGTGTTGTTGGTCCTGAATCCCAGTTATATGGTTCCATATTCACATACCTTCGCGACAACATCTTACCTCCCGATTTATCGAACAACCAACGCCGCACTTTCATCCGCCAATCCTCCCGATACGTTATCCTAGCTGATATCCTATACCGACGAGGTCTAGATGGCACCCTCCTTAGATGTTTAGAGAGTGACGAAGCTCAGATTGCGTTACGAGAAGTGCACGAAGGGATATGTGGTCCGCATACTAGTGGTCCTACCTTGGCCAAGAAACTCATCAGGACTGGATACTACTGGCCTACTATGGAAAAAGATGCATATCAGTTTGTCAAGAGGTGTAAGCAGTGTCAAATTCATGGAGACCTCATACACGCACCAGCATAAGAACTACAGCCACTTGCATCTCCTTGGCCCTTTTGTCAGTGGGGACTCGATCTCATAGGCAAGATTCACCCTCCTTCTTCCAACGGACATAAATTCATTATCACAGCCACAGAGTATTTCACAAAGTGGATTGAAGCTGTGCCTCTCACGCAAGTTACTGGGAAACAAATCGCTACTTTCATCCTGAACTACATCATTTGCCGATACGGGATTCCTACTTCCATTATCACTGACAACGGGCGTCCTTTCAAGAATCAGGATGTTCGTGAACTCTGTGAGCGCTTCCATATCTCTCATCGTTTCTCCACACCATATTACCCCCAAGGTAATGGCCAAGCTGAGGCGTCTAACAAAACAATTCTCAAAATACTTAAAAAGACAGTCGACGACGCTGGCCGTAACTGGCATGTCCAACTCAATCCCGCACTTTGGGCCTATCGTACCAGTGTCCGCACACCTACAGGAGCTACACCTTACTCACTTGTCTATGGTGCTGAAGCCATCTTGCCTATTGAGGTCGAGTTACCTTCTTTACGGGTCTCCTTGAGAAACATAATCAACGATGAAGACTACAGGGTCTCTCGCTTACAAGAACTAGAACTGCTGGAGGAACGATGACACACTGCTTTTAATCATCTCAAGGCTTACCAACAACGAATGAGTCGCAGTTACAATCACAAGGTCAAGCCTCGCACATTTGAGGTAGGTGACTTAGTCCTTAGAGAGAACCCCAAGAATCAGCAAGATAGAGAAAAAAAGGGCAAATTTGAACCCAACTGGCTTGGTCCTTACATCATCACAGCAGCATATGGATCTGGGGCATATCAGCTCTCAACTACAGAAGGTGAATCCTTGGAGGATCCTATCAACAGCATGCACCTTCGCAGGTTCTACACATAGCTTTTCAGAGCATCCTAATTCAAAAATACAAAAAAATCAAAAAATTTCAAAAATACAAAAAAAAAAATTATAAAACGCAAAAAAATCGTTACTTGGTGAAAACCTGGCAAACAGGCGCCTTGTGACAACAAAAAAATTGAAAAATCCACAAAAGTAAAGAGAAATAATTTCGTCCAACGGTGAAAACCACTTCGGTGGCGCCCTGGGCAAGTACCATGGTGAAAACTGGGTCACCAGCGCCATGCGTAGAGACTTTGCTCCTCCCTCCTTCAGGAATCACTTTCATCCTTTCACTTTGCACACACTCACAACTTATTCGCTCACAATAAACTTGCCCATTCCCATCATGGCTTGTTATTGATCTACCCAAGATTGGTTAGCCATCCATAACCCTCCCCCTTTCACTCCCTTTTCCATCCATAATAAATCAGATCCTATCTGTGACTACGGCCAATTCCTACGTCTAGTAATGGGTGTGGAACTGAGCACATCACATGTTTCGAGGAATACAGTTTCTTTCAGCTCTCTTCAGTCTATCCGCGCACAATTCGCAATAACTGGCATGTCCAACTCAACATTTTGCATCGCAGATCCGCAATAAAATAAGGTATCAGTTTCATGGATTCAGTCAGTTTCCAAGGAGACACAGCAGCAACAATGGGCTTCAACAAAATCAAATCTTTTAACAGACTCAGACAACATATGGTTCAGTGCTATCTATCCTTTTTGTGAAAGTGAACATTGTGACCACAATCAAAATTTGACGTAAACAAGTGACAAGAGACACAAACTTGAGGACTACAGTGGATGTGGGTGTCGAGTCTTGGTTTTCTTTTGGTTTTATCTTTTTGGTGACATGTCTTTTAGCTTTTCCGGGATGTCTTTGACTAGAGATTCTATCTCCAGGATGTCTTTGACTAGAAAGGCGAGGATGGGGTATCGTCACTTATTTGCATTTGCTGTCTGTGGATTGTCTTTTAGTAATACTATGACTTGTCCAAGGATATGAGGACACTGTGAGTCTAGTGTGAACTGGGGCATTCCTTGTTTGTGACTGTCTTATCTCCATGCAAACGGGTACAATGACTTTCTGGGCCGAACATATGCCTCGATTGTCATAACCTACTTGCCATAATAAAGCTCAATGATGATAACGCACAAGAAGCTCTTTCACGTTCATATCTTCTGTCTTCCATCCCCCTTTCTTGATTGACTTCCATTGTCCTTCTCGAGTCCGCGTAGCCCGCTATCACATGACTGAGTATAATGACACACCAAAAACATTTGCATTTCATATAGTTGCACCTGCATCACCACATATAAGCATTTCATACATATAGATATTATAATGGCATCACATCCTGCATACAACACATGTTAGCACATCTCACATTTTCATTATGTAAATAATCATTTGCATCACATACATTTTCATTCGCATCATGCATCACATATACAACATAAAAGAACAAAAATATATGGCCTTGCATCATATAAGCATCCATATCATAAAACATGCATCACATAAGAACATCTCATCACATAAGGTACACATGCATATAGCTGCCGCAAAAGATGAATCATCTCATATATATAATCAATCAAATGTGTCATAATACAATGATGTCAAAAGAATCATATGGCTACAAAAAAATCACCCGCAGGTGTCTACAATACAACAATGATACATCTACTGATACAATGGGAGCCCACTATAGCTATGAGGAACTCCCTCCCTCGGAGCCACCTCGCCTCGACGGAGTCTGAGCTGTAGATGGCCCTGCCCCTGGATCCCCCTGTCCCTCTGGTGGTGGTGGAGGCCCCATAACCCCACCGCTGGATGCCTGTCTCCTGCGGCTCCCTCCCGTAGCCGTCGCTGTGCGCGACGACCTCTGGAAGCTCCTAGCCCGCTGCTCTGCTGGCACGGCTGCATAATATAGATCCCTCCAGTAGGCGATCTCCTCTCCCGCTCGCAAAACATAGGTGTAGCCTGCCCCTGCATCCTCTGCTGCCCGCCTACCTGCCCTCAGAGCTGTCTCGGCCTCGGTATATCTCTGGATGGCCTGATCCCTCTCCCGCTCTGTATCTCGGACCCTGATCCTGAGGTGGTTCCTCTCTCGAACCAAATCCTCAATCTCATCTGCCTGGCCCTGGCAGATCTCCCGCAGCCTCACCACCTCATCCTCCTCGGAGTCTCCGCTCTCCGCCCCTGCCTGTGGCTCCTCCTCTACAGGTGTCTGTCCTTGTGCCTCTGCCTGCACCTGTCCCTGTGCCTGTATAGGTACCTGTGGCTGTACCTGTCTCTGTCCCTCTGGCTGTACCTGTCTCTGTCCCTCTCTGGGACCCTGTGCTGCTGGCACCTGTAGGGGCAGTCCACCCCGTCCTCTCACCACTGGAGCTGCTCTCTCCTGACCTCCCTCCCTCCGAGGTGCTACCCGTCTCTCTCCCACCACTCCCCTCCGCCTCCGCCGGCCCCTACTTGCATCCCCTCCTCCCTCATCATCATCTCCTCCACCCTCTCCATCCACTGGCTCTGCCGGATCTGTCAACCTCGGAAATGGATGCTCTGCCCAGTACGCAGAGTACTCTGCGTCCATCCCTGCATCATCTACCTCTGGCCACATGTCCCATGGCATCGGCATCATCTCTGCTAGCTGCATCACTGCCTGATCATAAGATAGCAGTGGGCCAAACTGCACCTGATCTCTAACAGTACGGGCATACATACCCGAGCCTCGGGGCATCCTCTGAATCCGGCCATACTGCCTGCATACCCTATCCACCAGCTGTCTCTCTAATATATAGGGCGTCCGCCCAATCAGGTACCTGCTCCGGAAGGTGTAGGGCAGCTCCAGTGCATCGTCCCCCCACTCCTCGCACCCCAGGTACGGCCTCCAGATCACCATATCAATGTCATCAATGACTCTCCTCCAGTGCTCCAATCTCCCAATCCGAGGCTGGGATGTGATCATGGCATACAAATGAACAAAACTCTGTCCCTGTCCTCTGCCTCTGAAATGAATCGGCCTCGTCACTGGAAGGTGCTCATAGGCCCACACCTGCAATAGAGTCACACCGCAGCCCAGCCCCACTGATCCGTGGTATACAAACTGATGCAGCTCATAGTACAAATGTGCTAGGACACATGGCCCCCATGCATACCTAGTGTGCTCTGCCATCAGCGTCTCCAAGGCCCCTCCCCAGCCCACTGCCAATCCTCGTGTGGCCCTGTCTAGACACAGGTATCCACTGATAACTCCCCCAATAACTGCCGGCAATGCCAATCCTGTGGCAGTCATGGTGTCCCAGGCTACATGCCCTGCTCTCATCTCCAACTCAGGATCCTGAAAAACCCGTCTCAAGGCCTCCCTGTCACCGTCACGGTCGTAGGGGATCAACTCTCCATCAATGGGAACATGCAGTATCCTGTAGACATCCTCTAATGTCACTGTCATCTCACCCATCGGCAGGTGAAACGTGCATGTCTCCGAGTGCCATCTCTCGGCCAATGCCGTCAGCAACCCCATGTTTGCCCGAAACTCAGGCACATAGAGCATATATGTGAGACCCATCTCCTCAATGGATATCATGTCCTGAATGGACAACTCTGGACGCAGTCTCTGAGTCGATGGGAATCTCTCCCGTGACTCCAACATCGGCAAATACTCCTGCAGTCAAGCAAATCAATCTTGTCAGTTATCGTGGCATTCACTGTTTATCACAAAATGCTACTCGCTACCCAAATGCATATGGCTATCTACCCTAGTGACACTCACTGTTCATCACAAAGTGTTGCTATTTATCCTAGTAGTGCTCACTGTTCATCACAAAGTACTACGTGTGTGACATTCCCTGTTCATCACAAAGTGTCACTCACATTCGCACTCCCTGTTCATCACAAAGTGCTGCATATCCTGGTGCTCCCTGTTCATCACAAAGTGCCTTGATCTATTCTACTCTTCCTAGAGGACCTGCTTGAAGTGTATCCTCTCAGCAGTTTATCCAATCGACAGCGTATGTTCATCACAGAACTGCCGATTTGACCTAAAGGACTAAAACCATGCATTTAAACACATAAACGCACTTTTTCAACACACACGCGCTTTTAACTCATAAACGCGCTTATAGACTGCATAAACGCGCCTCTGCAACACAGACGCGCTTTCTAAACACAAACGTGCCTATGCCAGACATAAACGCGACCAGGGAACACAGACGTCCCTGCATGACATAAACGCTCCTACAAAGTACAGACGCTTCTACATTTCACAAACGCGTCCGCATTCAACACAAACGCGGTTCCAGGCACAGACGCGCCTGGACCTGACACAGACGCGCCTGTCGGACACAGACGCGCCTGGCGCTGACACAGACGCGGTTGCGCGTTTTTGCACTTTTAAACTACCCTATTTCTAGCGCATTTATTGCTCCTAAACATGCATTAATGACAAAACTTGAAATGCGTGAAAGTACGAGGAGGTTTTCGGGTACTTACTGGCTCTCCTGCATCGGCTGGTCGCTGGAATCGGCAGACACGGTCGAATCTATGAACGAATGCCATCGCTGCTGACTGCTGCTGCTCTTTTCTCGCTCTGCACTGTGATCTCGTAAGGGTGTGAATGACAATGAGGATGTCTTTTGCCCGGGGTCTATCTTATAGCCTACCCTAGCCCTCGCCCTCATTTCCCGAGTCAGTCTTCCTCATCCCGTGACTTTGTCACTTTATCCAATCAGTCCATTCTATCCCATCTTTCTTATCGCGAGATTGTCTGCAATCTTTCCAGACTTTTTCATCCAATCTCTCGAGGGGGCATATCATTCCCATCCTGGGGCAACTCTGTATCAGTTCATCTTATCTTCTTTGAAACAACGCGACAAGCCGCATTGTCTCAAAGAGGGGCAAAATGTAGACACCTAAAATTGTCATGTCTAATTAAATAAATATTTTATTTATTTAATTACTTTAGCTTAATTCTTCTATTAATTAAATAAATCTTTATTTATTTAATTAATTCATTTATCCTCTTCTAGCCTTATTTCTCATTTAAATAAATACATTTATTTATTTAAATTATCCCTTTCCTAAATTAAATAAATATTTTATTTATTTAATTGCCCTACTTCTTCTATTAATTAAATAAATCTTTATTTATTTAATTAATTCATTAACCTTTTCTACACATGACACATGTCATTCATCTCTTATTTCCTACACTACCTACCCCTTTCATTATTTTGGTATTTCTTATACCTACCCTCTAATCCTAGCCGACCTCTCTTTTTACACCTCTCAATCTTAACCCTCCATTTTCTATTGTGTCTTCTATTTAAGGAGATGCTTTCTTCATTACCAAACCCTAATGACTAATTTTGGAGGACTTGGCTACACTACGATCCTACTTGCAACCACATTCCGTTCTTTGTTGAGCTCTTGTGCATACAAAAATCTGAGAGCAAGCATATCAAACAAGATCAATGGAGATAGGAAGAATGGAGATCAAAACCCTAGTGGACATGTGATGGTATAATCTTTGTGATTTTTTGAGTTATTTTGCATTGTCTTAGGTTATCTTCATATGTTATGGTGGATCTTTGTTCATTGTTAGGCTAGGGTTTGGTGGTTGAATCCATTTTAATCTTTCAATATTGTTGTTTATTGCTATCCATTTTCACCATATACAGTTACATAAGGTTTGATGAATCTTAACGGTATTATTGCTAGTGTGACAAAAAGTCAATAAGAGAAGATATCGGTAGCTCACATTTCCCCTGTGGTGACTTCTTCTGATTCTGATTATGAAAAGGCGGCTGAATTCAAGAGAGTGGACAGGAAGAAAAGAAAACCCTCACCGGCACCTAATACGAATCAGTTCTTCTTTTGTCTCTAACTTTTTTGTTTGATTTTTGTAGGAAAATATAAGTTCTTTCATTATGTGTCCTCCTTGTGAGCACCCTCAACTCTTGTCTTATCATCAAGGTACTTACTTCTCCATGTTGGCCACCCACATCACATGGGTTGTAGTCCACCCAAGGGAGGGTTACACAAATTGGATTTTGTATTGAAACTCAATATGGGATATACGTTGATTTCTCATAGTTATTTACAACGAGTTCATGTCAACAACAAGAATTGAAACCTTCAAGTCTGGAGATAAAAGACTTATTTTGCAAGATTTACACTTGTTTGCAGCTTTTTGGGCTAATTACATACTATGATAGCACCCAATCCGGATCACATACCACATCCAGACCTAATCTAGATCACAGGATTTGACATCAATGACAACACATAACATAACACTAGCAGTTGCTCACAATATTGTTTAAATTCACTTGAATTGTATTCTCCTCCTTGATCCAATCTTAGGCATTTGATCCTCATTTCTGACTCTTTTTCCACCATCTTTCTGAATACCTTGAACCTGTGAAAAGCTTCAAACTTGTGTTTAATAAATGTTACCCATGTCATTCTAGTATAATCATCTATGAAAAGAATAAAATACCTTTCCCCATTTATAGACCTTGTCCTTGTAGGACCACACAATTCAGTATGAACAAGTTGCAAAGTTTTAGTAGTCACATGTTCTTTTGTTTTCTAACTAATTCTACTTTGTTTATCATTTTGACGCTCTTTGCAAACTATATTTTCAGGTTTATTTATAGAAGGCATGTCTCCGACATTCTGATTTTTGCTAACCTTGACAAGATTATCAAAATTTACATGTCCCAACCTTTTGTACCACAACCAAGTTTCTTCAGTTTGACTCATAAGACAAATTTGACTATCATAATCATCATTGGATACATTTTGTAAATGATAAATATTACCCTTGATTCTCTTGCCTGCTGCAATAAGTCTCCCTGATTTCCTTTTTACTTCACAACCCTAAGAATGAAAAGAAACTTCATAACCATTGTCACAAATTTGACTCGCGCTTAAAATATTATGTTTCAACCCATCAACATAGTAGATATCATGGATAGATTTTTATCATTTAACAACAAAGTTTCAATACCTTTGATTTGGATAGAAGAATTATCACCAAACCTAATAAATCCTCCTACATAGTCTTCAAGCTTTGTAAATTTGGTCGTGTTCCCTATCATGTGGTGAGAGAAACCACTATCAATAATCCACACATCCTCTTGTTGGAGATTTTTGGTAGTATGCTACAAATATGTGCTTGAGAGATAATTGAGAGATGTGTTGTCATTGATGTCAACATATTTTGCTATCTGTGATAGTGATGCTGTGAAGTATAGTGAGTTAGTTTGTTCAATATGGTGAAGATCAGAGTTTGCAGACTAGAGGGTTTTTAGAGGGATGCATGTAGTTGATTCAGTTCAATTTGTAGAGGTCCGCATGAAGATTTGATTGAGTTATGAGAATCTGTGTTGTGGCTAATTTTTTAGTTGTTCAGTGGTGGCAGAATGCCAGTATTTCGATTTATATTGATTTTCATTTTAATATCGTGTTCTATCGATTTGGAATTATGTTTGGGACATTGATTTGTGTCCTCAATTCAAGGGGTTCATCATTTGGAGATCAGAAAGTTATTTTCCCAGGTTGACAATCATTACAGTTAGTGTTCCAGAGGTTCGGTGTGATGATGATGATAATTCTAGTAATCTGTGTTGTGCAGATGTCCGGTAATTCATGATGCTTGTGGATGTTTATGGGTCATTTTCCTTTTGTGTTGGTGGTCCGCATTGATCGTAGAGCCCATAATTGATAACTTTCTTTGATATATTGGTGTTATTTATGTTCTTAGCCAATCGAATGATTGAAGCATGTTGTGAATGTTTGAGGAATAATTCTTGGAGGTGTTTCGTGTTCAAGGTAGTGATTTAGGTCCATGCTATATCCTAGCCGACATTGCTTGACCCGCATGTGATATTGTAGTGTGTGTGGTTATATCATTGTAATTGTTTTACGTGTATTGAGTCGATCTTGTTGATTGATCCAAGGTTGATGTCATGTATAAATAAATGTAATATCTTTGTAATTGTGTGTGGATGAGAATCAAAATGTGTGTGAGTGAATAATGTATACATCTTTCGGAGGCAGAGAAGAAGTGTGAGAAGAAAGTGAAAGTTGTTATGTGCTTAACCGGAACTATAACCAGGCATTAAGGAGATGATATTCTTTAGTTCATGATCTTTCGAATGTGATCTGAATTTGTTTGTAAGACAATGAGTCTTCCCTGAGTTGTAACCCTTTCTTATTTTTAAGCGATGAGCTCTAGGCAGTGTGCCTGAATGCATGTGTATTCCCCATTATAATACTTTTATACTTCTAATAGAATAAAATCATATTGTGGGTGTGTTTCCACAATGATTTTTCCATTGATTAAGTTTTCCACGTCAAAAATCTTGGTGTTTTGTGCTCTTGATGTGTTGTTGATTTATGCTTTCATGTTTAATTATCAGATCTAAGATTAAGTTCAAGTTGTGTAGGTTTTTGGTGACAATTGATTCACCCCCCCCCCCCCCTCTCCCCTCAATAGTCTTTTGGTATAAAATCTATTTCATCAATTGGTATCAGAGCAGGTTCCTCCTAAGAAGCTTGACCTCTTAAGGTGATCTGGGATGGCAACCTATAAGAAGGATAGTCCAAGATTTGATGGCACTAACTACTCTCTTTGGAAGAATTGCTTGGAGTATCATTTGAGATGAATTGGTGAATCTTACTAGACAATTACCAAAGACAAGTATACCATTCCTCCAAATGGTCCTTCAACTCTGGATGAGATAAAGGAAGTTGAATACAATATTAGGGCTAAGGAAGCATTGCTGAGTTCTCTGACTAATTCTGAGATGACAAATGTTGTGGAACTCAAGACTGCTCATGAGATCTAGAAAACGTTAGAAACCTTGTATGAAGGTGATAGCTATGTGAATATTGCCAAGTTGCAAAGCCTTAAGGATATATATGAGATGTTGAAGATGAGTGAAGATGAGAATATCACTTCCTTCATGCAGAAAATAAAAATGAACTTGTGTGCAATATCAGATGTGTTGGTGGAACATTGGAAGAATCAGAAATTGTTGCTAAAGTACTCAGATCCTTGCTTGCATCCTACAAACACAAAGTTTCTACTATTGAGGAGATCCAAATTGTGACTAATGTGACTAGAGATATGTTGATTGGTAAGCTTTCAGCCTTTCAATTGAGTGAGTTTAGTGACTCCCTTCCTAAGGCAGAATCTACATTCAAGGCCAATGCTTTTGAAAAGGGGAAGCAAAGATATGATCTGGGAGAAATTTCTGAAAGGAGCATATCCAGATATGAGAAGGAAATGAAGGAAATTGAAGAAGAGCAAGAGATTGAGAATCTTGAAGTCCTTATTGCCAAGAGATTACCCAAAGGAGTTGATAAGTATGAAGGAAAATTGTCTCTTAAATGTTTTTCTTGCAATAAGATAGGTCATTTTCCCTCAAGGTGTCTGAAAAGAGTTCCTAAGAAAACTTACAAGCCTAAATTTCAAAAAAAAATGTTATTATGTTGTTGATGAAGGTGTGACAAATGATGAATCTGATAAAGGAGGTTCAAGTGATAATGAATGGGTGTTTATTGCTATCAAGGAAGATGATCCAAAGCCTACTGATTTCGCTAATTGCATGAATGTAGAAAGAGCCTTAGCTGCACGAGTTGAAGAAAAAGATGAATGGGTGATTGACAGTGGATTCTCTCATCATATGACAGTTGATAAGAATAAGTTTGTGTTTGGAAAAGTATGAAGGTGGTTTTGTAAGATTTGGTGATGACAAAGATAGAATAATATGTGGTAGAGGATCCATTTCTCTTGATGGTAAGAATAATACTAATGATGTATTGTATGTAGAAGGTCTAAAACATAATCTTTTGAGTGTTGGATAGATAGTTGACAAGGGATATGATCTTCAATTCAAAAATGACAAGTCTAGAATCTTGGGGAGCTCTGGAATTGAGGTTGCAGCGGGTACAAAGACCAAAGGTAATATCTTTCACTTAAATGTTGTTGGTAATAGCTATTTGATTGCTTAGATTGATGAAATTTGGTTGTGGCATAGAAGGATGTGTCATGTGAATTTTGATAACATGATCAAGATAAGTTCTACTCAGGCAGTGAGAGATCTTCCTAAGTTGATAAAACCTACTAACCCTATATGCAAGGAATGACAATTAGGAAAACAAATTAGAGTTACTTTCAAAAGTAAGAAGCATTTTTTAAATGGATTATTGGATCTTATGCATACTGATTTGTGTGGTCCTTCTAGATTCAGAAGCTTGCAAGGAGATAGATATTTCATGTTGTTGATTGATGATTATTCTAGGATGGTGTGGGTTACTTTCTTAAGGGAGAGGTCTGAATCTTTAGATAAGTTCAAGATTTTCAAAACTATGATTGAGACAAAAATAGGTTTGAAGCTGAAGTGTCTGATATCTGACAAAGGTGGTGACTTCATTTTTGATGAGTTTAATGCATTTTGTAAAGAGCGTGGGGTAAAGAGACAATTGCCTACTCCTAGAACTCCTCAACATAATGGAGTTGTGGAGAGGAAGAACATAACTATTCAAGAAGATACTAGAACCATGATGTTTGAAGGAAATGTTTCACATGTCTACTGGAGAGAAGTTGTGAATATTGTTGTTTACATTCTTAACTGAGTGCATATCAGAGGTGATACTGGTAAGACTCCTTATAAACTAAGATTTGGTCATATGCTCCTACTATTAAATATTTCAAAAAAATTGGAAGTAAATGTTATATCAAAAGGGATGAAGATCTAGGGAAGTTTGATGCTAGATGTGATGAAGGAATATTTCTTGGTTATTCTACCAAAAGCAAGGCCTACTGGTGTTATAATAAGAGATTGGGAAAGAGTTGAGAGTGCAAATGTAAATTTTGATGATGGCAAGGAAAGGAAGCCCAAATCCTCTAGATATGATTTAGATGGTCAAAATGATAGCTCAGATAAAGGGAAGCAACCTCAAACTCAGAACCAAGTGTAGATAGTTCTGGAAGAAGGAACAAGTGCAGTTGTTGAACAAAGATCACAAGAAGTTGAAGTTCAAGAAAATCCTAAGACTCCCATGTATGTAAGGTTGAATCATTCTGAAAATAAGATTATAGAAGATATAAATAAAGGTGTTCAAACAAGAAGAAGAGTTGCTAAAGATCAAGTTTATTGTTTGATTTCAAAGATTGAACCTAAGGATGTGAATGAAGCATGTAAAAAATAACATTGGATAAAAGCAATGGAAGAAGAATTGATGCAAATTGAAAAGAATAATACATGGGATCTTGTCCTCAAACCTAAGGACAAAAATTTAACTGGAACTAAATGGGTCTTTCGGAACAAATTGAATGAGCAAGGTGAAGTTGTTAGAAACAAATCCAGACTTGTTTGTAAAGTATATTCACAAAGGGAAGGAATTGATTTTGAAGAGGCTTATGCTCCGGTGGCAAGAATTAAAGTTGTAAGGTTATTTCTTGCTTATGTTGCTTACAAATATTTCAAAGTCCATCAGATGGATATCAAGTCAGCATTCTTAAATAGTGAATTGGAAGAAGAGGTGTACATTGAGCAACCAAATGGATTTCAATTGTCTGCTCAAGGTAATATGGTTTTTTGGTTGAAGAAAGAATTGTATGAACTCAAGCAAGCCCCAACAACATGGTATGTTGGATTGGATAAGTATTTGATGAAGCTAGGATACAACAAAGGTACTATTGATAGTAATTTGTACTTTAAGATTGACAATGATAACATTCTAATTGTTGAAGTTTTTGTTGATGATATTGTTGGCTTGATGATGATATGTTTGTAGTAGGTTGATTGATGACTTTATTTATGTTGTCATTGATGGAAACCATGTTTTGATAGTCATCTAATTTATCTAGACCAATCGGTAGTGGATTTTGTCAAACAACAAAACTGCTAAGTTGTTGTTAAACCGGTAAACAAGAACAAAGCGATGATCAGACAACTGCTACAAATAATTGGAGACGAGTTAGATGTTGTGGTTTGGAACATAAGTTTATGAAATTGGCATGACTCTTTGACTGGAACCACATGAACGGATTCAAAGTATTGAGCAAGTTATGACCGGTAGAACAATGACAGTCATGAAGAACAAAGAACCGGTAAGGCAAAGACAGTTTGATCAGATACCGGTAGACATAATATTATATTTTTAGCTATGTTTTGTGTGGCCGACATATGTAAAGTGTTATGAGCAGGAAAATGAATAAGGTATCTAGATTCATTGAATCTAGGGAATAGTTCCAAGGTTCTTCACTGACCTAACAGAGATTGTTATAAGGGGATGAATGTTGAATGATTTTATGGATCAAGAGTGAGAATGCAGAATGAATTTGAGATGTCTATGATTGGAGAAATGAAATTATTTTTGGGATTGAAAATTACTCAGTCAGAAAAAGGAATCTTTATATCTCAGTCCAAATATGTAAAAGAGTTATTAAAAAAGTTTGGTTTGGAAGATTCAAAGCCAATTGGTACTCCTATGGTGACCGGATGTAAGTTGACTAAAGATGATGATTTTCCTAAGGAAAAATAGACTAGATATAGATCTATGATTGGTGGGTTACTTTATTTAACTCAGACCATACTTGGTATCATGAATGTCATTTATCTTGTTGCTAGATTTCAAGTTGTTCCTAAGGAATCTCATGTTGTAGTTGTTAAAAGAATTTTTAGATATTTGAAAGGAACATTTGATTTTGGTCTACGGTATCCTAAAGCTGATGATTTTACTTTGAATGCTTTTACTGATGTTGATTGGGCAAGAGATGTTGTTGACCAAAAGAGTACTAGTGGTGATGCATTTTTCTTGGGAAAAAGATTGGTTTCATGGTTGAGCAAAAAGAAGAACTTTATTTCTCTATCTACTACAAAGGTAGAGTATATTGTCATTGCTAACAATTATACTCAGGTGGTATGGATGAAGCAAATGTTGAAGGATATCAGAGTAGTGTATGATTATCCTATTTCTATATATTGTGACAACTCAAGTGCAATTTAAATTTCTAAAAATATGGTGTTGCATTCAAAGACTAAGCATATATCCATCAAGTTTCATTTTTTAAGGGAGAAGGTAAATGGGAAGTTAATCAGATTGGAGTATGTGCCTACAAAGGAATAGATTGCCGATATCTTCATGAAACCTTTGCCTAAGGATACTTTTAAGTATATCTCAGAGAGAAGGTAGGTGTGATTGCCCCTCCTAATCAGAACTAAGATGCATTGGTATGCATCAATCTGGTGCATTTCACAGCCATATATTCTGATCTGGATTGATGATTGGTGGTTGCTACTCAGGGGGAGTAGTCAGTAAGTCAATTTTTTAGTTTTGATTGCAAATATGTACCTTTTCCATTGATGTCAAAGGGGGAAAGATTCATGTGAAAAACTATGTTGGGAGAGAGTCATGAAAAGGGGAGAGAGCAATATTAGAGAGTTATTAATTTTTCCTTGTCATTGATTGTTTTTCACATCATATGTTGCCATAAATGCCAAAGGGGGAGATTGTTGGAGATTGATAGTAGTATGATGCAAATATGTGCTTGAGAGATAATTGAGAGATGTGTTGTCATTGATGTCAACATATTTTTCTGTCTATGATAGTGATGCAGTGAAGTTCAGTGAGTTAGTTTGTTCAATATGGGTAAGATCAAAGTTTGTGGATTAAAGGGTTTTTAGAGGTATGCATGTAGTTGATTTAGTTCAATTTACAAAGGTCCACATGAATATTTGATTGAGTTATGAGAATCTATGTTGTGGCCATTTTTTCAGTTGTTCAGTAGTGGCAGAATGCCAATATTTTGATCTACATTGCTCTGCATTGTAATATCTTGTTCTGCATATTTGGATTTATGTTTGGGATATTGATTTGTGTCCTCAATTCAAGTGATTCATGATTTGGAGATCTGCAAGTGATTTTTCTAGGTTGACAATCATTATAGTTAGTGTTCTTGAGGTTCGGTATGATGATGATGATGATTCTAGTAATTTGTGTTGTCTAGATGTTGCAGTGGTAATTTATGATGCTTGTGGATGTTTCTAGAATATGTGTCTTTTGTGTTGGTGGTTCGCATTGATCTTAGAGCCTGTAATTGATTATTTTCTTCGGTATATTGGTGTTATTTATGTTCTTGGCCGATCGGATGATTATAGTGTGTTGCAGATGTTTAAGGCATAATTCTTGGAGGTGTTTCATGTTCAAGGTGGTGATTTAGGTCCATGTTATTTCTTAGCCGACATTTCTTGATCCGCATGTAATATTGTAGTGTGTGTGCTTATATCATTGTAATTATTTTATATGTGTTGAGCCAACCTTGTTGATTGATCCAAGGTTGATGTCATGTATAAATAAATGTAATATCTTTGTAAGTGTGTGTGGATGAGAATCAAAATGTGTGTGAGTGAATAATGTATACATCTTCCAGAGGCAGAGAAGAAGTGTGAGAAGAAAGTGAAACTTGTTATGTGCTTAAACTGGAACTGTAATCAGACATTAAGCAGATGTTATTCTTCAGTTCATGATCTTCTAGATGTGATTCAAATTTGTTTGTAAGACAATGAGTCTTCCTTGGGTTTTAGCCCTTTCTTGTTTTTGAGCAGTGAGCTCTAGGTAGTGTGCCTGAATGCATGTGCATTCCCCATTGTAATATTTTTATACTTCTAACAAAGTATAATCATATTGTGGGTGTGTTCCCACCGAGGTTTTTCCCATGACTAGGTTTTCCCTGTCAAAAATCTTGGTGTTATATGTTGTTGATTTATGCTTTCATGTTTAATTATCAGATCTAAGATTAAGTTCAAGTTGTGTAGGTTTTTGGTGACAACTGATTCACCCCCCTCTTAGTTGTCTACTAGTATCAAAGCTATTTCATCACCTCATTTTTGGCATGATAAGAAACTTGCACTATCATTGAGTTTTCAATGTTTGTAACTATCTTAGGTCTCTAAATAGATTTTCTCTTGGCTTTCACTACTGAATCATATTTTGAACAATCTCTTTTTGAGGATGCAACTTCAATTTGCTCCTTCCTATCTTGAGGAGAAAACCTGCAAAATATGTTAGTATGACCAAACCTATGACATTTGAAACATCTTATACTATGATATTCAAAATATGATGCCTTTCTTTGTGTAAATTGGTAGTTAGAGGCTTTATTTCCATATCCGCTACAACTGAAGCAATAACCAAAGAAATGTGACTTTGACCTCCATGGATATCTTGGTTTGTTTAACCATGATGACCTAGATATGAAACCTTTATCTTTCAGCTTTAAACATGATGTGAAATTCTTGTGTGAGCTTGTAAAATCTGATTTTAGACTGAATTATTTATCCTTTTCTATATTAACAACCTTTAGGTCTTGAAATCCAGATTTGAAAATATCATACAATTTTTTGTTACTATTAGCATTGTAGCTTTGTCCAACTTCAAACCCTAGACTAGAAATGTTTTTACCTTTCCATTGTTTGATCAAAATATCTTCTAGTCTAGTGTTGTCATATTTTTCAAGTTTCCTTTTCAAGCCGACTATCTCTACTTCAAGTTTTTGACGAGTCTCATTTTTTTATTGCTAATTCGGCCTTAAGAACATCTTCAACTCTCTTATGTTCCTCAACCTGTCTTGTCAAATCGACCACTAATGATTCTAAAGCATTGGTTTTATTGGTTAAGGTTGTTGTTTAACCTTCTTGTTCACAAAGATCCTTTTTTAACCTTTTGACTTATTTAAGATTGCAGATCGGCTCTCCCTCAAGATCAACATTATTTTCACTTTTAGAATTAGACAAAACAGAGCCATCACTCTCCTAATTTTCTGTAGAATATTTGGTAGCCATGAATAGAACTTCTTCCTCGCCACCAATGGATTCTTCAAAGTTGCTATCAGTAATATAACCTTTGGCATACAAATTGATAGGGAGAAGCCCAAAGGAGGACCAATTAAAGCTAAGTATAATCTTCTTGTTAATAGACTCCTTCAAATGAGAGAGGAAAGGTTTTGGTTTTTTTGATAAGGCCCATTTTCAATGTTCACAAGCTTCACTCAACCCAAAACTTCCTCCTTGAGTTCTTCTCATCATTTGTTTATACACTTGCTCAACTCAAACTACCATGCTCTCATTCCTCAGCCTTTCAACTTCAAACCCTGATACCCTTGCTCACTACACATTGTTTATACTGATTCTTAGTAAAATTTTAGCTTCTTCAAAAAGTTTTAGACAAGGAGTTAAAAACTTGCTCTTGGTTTTGTTCTCAAGACCTTGTTCAAGCTCACTTACTCAACACTTACTCAAACCCTTCTTATAGGTCTAAACCCCTAATATAGTAAATCTTCTCAAATTGAGGTGTTAGGAGGCTTTCTTGAATGTTTTCAAATGATTTCCTATGGTTCTTCAAGACCGTTCAGCCTTACACAAATTGGGTTCACACTTTTTACAAAACAAGGCTAAAAAGGGCTACTAGCCAAGTAGGCCTAATTTGAGGTATTTTTACTCATACTGACCAACGATGGCCAATTCCACCTTAGGAGTCATATTGGATGTTGTTAACAATGTCAAGGCTCAAGGATTTTTGTAGTTTTAGTTGTTGAGGAGGTTGTTTGGGGACTGTCCACCATTTTAGGCATTTTAGTAGGGTTTACTAGGGTTTAGACCCAAACAACATTGGAAACCACTACTCCTTCACTAACCAAGCTACCAAAATTGTCAAGAACCTTCTATCACACCATGTGGAGTCCTCCTCTATTGCTTCCCTGCAGGAATTAATCCAAACATATGGCATTCAAACTAAAAATTGTCATTAAATTCACAAAAATAGTGAACTCGCTGTTATGCAACCAAACTGAGAATGCTTTAAAGGAAACTGATGCGCTCCTAAATGGCACAATGTTAGTCTAAGATCAAACAACACAAAACACACAAGAAGTTAGCGTTAGTCAATCAAAAACTAAACACAAATGAAGGCATTCCAAGAGAGATACTAAAAACACATACTAATGAATCTAACTAAAGAAGTAAGACAATGAGACATCTCCAACTGTCTCTTAGCATGAGATTAGCTTCTTCTCCCTTGTTCCTCTCCTCTCCAAGTTCCAAAATAGTGTAGCTCTCAGCAGCTTTTTGCACTATGGATGCTTATGGAGGATTGAGATTGTAGAATAGCTCCAAACATGAAATGAAAAGCTATCTTAATGCTAAAATGATATATTTTAACCAAAAGACAAAAGATTAGATTGTTTATGCTAAAATGCTCTCTAAAATGTCTATAGCTTAGATGCATACAAGTTTTCAGGATCTGGATTATGAAGGAATGAGCTCTATTTATAGGAAAAATGGAGCAATGGATGGTTGAGATTGAGTAATCTCAACAAGGGTCGGGATTGAATGATTTCAAATCCATGTGAGGGCTTTCAACCCAATCCCAGGATGACAAGTGTCAATGTGAGATAGGTTGAGAGGAGAGGGAATAAACATTAAATGCCTGACATGACTTTGGGATTTTAGAGTCAAGGTTGGTTGAATGAATAAACTCTTTATTCAAAGAATAAAGCTTTTATTCAATGGATAAACTCTTGTGCAAATGTGAAATGGATGAATATGGTCAAAACAATAAATGTTTGGGGAGACAAGTTTGAAATAACCATAAATGGTTATGTAAGAGCCATAAATGGTCATGTAAGAGCCATTAGTGGTCTTGGAAGACTTTGGGGGGTTAATTGGTTGAACACACAAAGCATTAAATGCTTTTCAAAGACTTTGGAGTCTTTGAGAAGTGACTCCATTTTGCTTAGGAATGTGACAATAATTAGGGGATGGATTAGGCTAATCAGGAAGGGGTTAGAAGAATCTAGAAGGGGATTAGATTTTGCAAGTGGATTTGGTGGGTGAGGGAAAATAGGATTTTAAATAAATAATTTATTTAAAATAGTTGTGCAACTTGCTTTTGTAGGAAAATACAAGTGGGGTGGGGATAATGATTTAAATAAATGTTTTATTTAATTTATTTAAAAGAGGAATAGGGGGATTTAATTAAATAAATAGATTTTATTTATTTAATTGAATGGAATTTGATTTAATGAATTAATTAAAATAAATTGAATAATTTATTTAATTAATAGAAGAATGTTTGGGGATGAATTAATTAAATATTAATTTAATTAATTGATGGCTAGTGGATTTTTAATCAAATAAATACAAAATATTCATTTAATTAAAATGGACAGATTTATGTGACTACATTTGCCCCTCTTTGAGACGGTGCAGTTTATCGCATCGTTTCAAAGAAAGAAAAACTGGTGTGAAGAAATGCCCCATAAAATGTAAATTTAATGGGTGGTATGCCCCCTCGAGAGATGGGCCGAAAAATTTCGAAAAATCGGGCGATCTCTCGAAAAAGAATGAAAATTGGCAAGGTGATAGAAGGGAAGAAGTGAGGTATACGGGTGAAAAATAGAAGAAATCGGGAGAAACATGGAGAAATGGGGGGCTCGGGAAGTTCACGGGGACCACGGCGATGAGCGGGGCGAAGTTACGGTGACGGCGGGGGGTATAAATGGGGTGAAAGGGGGTAAAATAGGATCATTTGTGACCGCGACCAGTTGAAAACTATAGCTCTGACAGTGACATTTGGAGGAGCAAGGAGGAGCAACGATGCCGTTTCCGATCACCGAGCACCGATTTGAACGAGTCCGCCGGTACCAGCGCCCAGCCGACTATGGACCAGCGGTACGCAAATTCGAAAACTTCCTTTTTATGCATTTTTTGTATGTTTTTAGCTAAGTCCAAGTCAAGTCGGAGCAAGAGCGCTGGAACTAGGTTTTTAGCGCTTTTGCTCCATGAATTAGCGCTATTGTGCCGCAATAGCGCTTTTGTAGGCTAGTTTTAGCGCTTTTGCATGAATTTAGCGCTTTTGCAAGCAAGTTTGAGCGCTTTTGATAAATTAGCGCTACGGCAGGGTCAATTGAGCACTATTGATGTTTAGTAGCGCTATTGCATAGCGGTTTTAGCGCTTTTGATTAATTAGCGCTATGGTGTAGTTAATTGAGCGCTATTGACCGGAATAGCGCTATTGTGTAGCTGTTTTAGCGCTTTTATTTTGGTAGCGCTATTGTAGGGCTTTTTGAGCGCGATTGATGTGGTTGTAGCGCTATTGTTCAGAATGAGCGCTTTTGTAGGTTAAATAGCGCTTTTGCTTTAGGATACAAGATGCCCCAGTTTCGGACAAAATAAAACTCCAGATGCCTAACGATTGATGGATGGCGAGGTGAAGTGGGAGTTGTTTTGAACCATAGCAGCCCGATGAGACTTAGGTCATTTGTTAGGAGAAATGCCTGTTGAAGTCTAGGCGGCCATGATTGCTTACCTGTTGAGACCCGAAGATACTTGATCAAAGTATCTGATGATAGTCTAGGTTTAAACTGAAGAAAGTTTGATAACAAAACAACTGATGGTGGTTTGATGAATGTCTATGTGCAGGAGGATCTACGCGTGTTGCAGTTACGCGAGCGCCACCCCGCGACACAGGGGTTGCGAGATCGTTTGACTCAGATCGAGATAGATTGTATTGCGGCTACTGGGCTCTATGAGGTGATGCATATGCCCGTGATTCGGATGAATCACGGCCTGATTACAGCTTTAGCAGAGCGATGGCACAGTGAGACATGTACGTTCCATCTGGCTCAGGGCGAGATGACGGTGACTTTGGAGGACGTGTGGCGTATTCTTCGGATTCCGATTCGAGGGCAGCTGGTGACGTATGATCGATCCTGGGGGACAGTGTCTTGCCAGAGGATTTTTGATGAGGACGTATTCATTGATGATGGGTCGATTGCCTGGGAGGATATAGCGGCACTATATGAGCCCCTTCCAGCAGTTTTGTCAGGGATCGTGGGAGGGCTTCTGTGTCCAGACAGGCGGTCACATGGATTGGCGATCGGATGGGGACAGGTTATTGAGATGATGGTGACAGAGGGGACCCGATATGCCTGGGGGCCGTGCGTGCTAGCGCACATGTACCAGGAGCTGCACGAGGTAGTGTACCGGGGGAGAGGTTCGCTTGCAGTAGGCATGACGCTGCTGCATGTGTGGGCATGGGAGCATCTACCAGTGACTCGACCAGTGAGTCTGAGATTCCGAGCCGTAGACCAGCCCTATATGTTCATGTATAGTGGTATGATGAGCCAGCCCCACTTGGGGAAGCTAGAGTGGTGGAGGCGAGCATTAGATGACCTAGATGCAGTGATATGGCGGCCATACTTGGAGTGTGAGCCATGGGAGGATGATGCGGAGGCACTACCTTATGTCTTCATGACCCGATTCCTCATTGGGAGGACCTCTTATCACGTAGAGAGACAGGTGCCAGGACGGGTTATGAGGCAGTTTGGACGGCAGCAGGGTCTGTCGAGCAGATCGGGAGAGTATGCTCGAGTTATTCGAGAGCGGTATGCATGGGGTCCAGTGCTACCATATGATCAGGCATTGGCAGAGTTCCGGACACTGCAGGCGAGGCCATGGGATCTACGACCGAGGGTCATTGATGCAGGGGTTACAGCAGAGTATACACAGTATCGGGCGGCGCACCCGATCCGACGGATATCAGACCCAGCTGAGCCGATCCCAGCATTTGAGGATGAGAGAGGACGAGGACGGAGAGGAGGGCGAGGAGGAGGTGGAGGAGGAGGAGGAGGAGGAGGAGGAGGAGGAGGAGGAGGTGGAGGTGGAGGAGGTTTGGGGATGCCGAGGCAGCGGAGAGGGAGAGGTGGACTACCTCTGCAGATATCACAGGGACCATTGATGCAGGGAGGAGTGCAGCTGAGTGGGAGGGGGATGGAGAGAGAGATCCCGATGGATACAGGTGCAGGAGAGGGTGGTGCAGGGGAGTGTGGTGCAGGGGAGGGACCTAGTGGAGGGGGTGATACAGGTGCAGCAGCCATGGATATAGGGGAGTGTGGTGCAGGGGATCTGCGGGAGCATATGATAGGTTATTTGCAGACCCGGGTAGAGAGATTAGAGGCGGAGGTAGCAGCTAGAGATGTGCAGCTATTTGCACGTGAGTCAGAGCTGACAGTGGTGCTACGGGAGAGAGATACTGCGGTGGAGAGATTGGCAGAGCTGCAGGAGAGAGTGCGGACTGGTGCACAGGGGCCTTCAGGAGAGGTTATGAGGGAGATACGGCGAGCACAGGCGGAGATAGAGTACTGGCGGGGGTTATATGAGCAGGTGGTACCGATTAGCCAGCGAGCTCTCAGTTACTCACAGATGCGGCAGGCCAGATCCGAGCGATCACAGAGGATGTAGAGCAGTGGGGGAGTGATGGGTCCTTTGTGGCAGGATAGATCAGGAGATGCAGGAGGGAGTGGGGGTTCGATGAGGCCTCCACGGAGAGATGGATCAGGTGGTGCCGGTACCAGCGGTGGAGTAGGTAGGGGTGGGGCAGGTACAGCATCTGGCCAGAGCGGCATCTGAGAGAGCATTTTTGCATACATGTGTTGTATCATTGTCTATGTTTTGGACTGTATCGTGGATGGCTCTTGGTAGCCGATTTTGTAGACTTCATTGTACTCTGATATATGAGATGATATATATGAGGAGATCCCATTTTGTGATGATATGCATGTGATGATGTATGGATGTTTATGCATGATGATGATTTATTACTTAGATGAATATGTGTACATGTATGCATTTGATGAGATGTTTCTTTTATGCATGTTTTTATGATGAGTTATGATGTGAGATACTGACATATGAATGCAGGTTTATATGTGTATGATATATGTTTTTATGATGAGTTATGATGTGAGATACTGACATATGAATGCAGGATGATATGATTTTATGATGAGTTATGTAATGCTTCATGTATGGAATGCTATGATGATATATGCTTATGCTTTGATGTATGAACAGGATTTGATGATGTTTCCTATTGCAATGTAATGATGAGATGATTTAATGCAATGGTTGAATAAATGATGTTATGTATAAATATACTAGGATATATATGCTTATGTTTTTGATGGATGAACAAGATTGTATGATGTTTCCTTTTGCGATGTAATGATGAGATGATTTATGTGATGATGTCAATGCAATGGTTAGATGAATGATTTTATGTATGGATATGCATCTAGATGTGTTTAGATGAATGTAATACGGATAAACAAATGTTTAAGTGCAAATGTTTATAATGATAATGTGGTAAATGAATGCAGATGGATAAACAAATGTAAAGTACAAATGTTTATATGATGATATTAAAATGAATGCAGATGGATAAACAAATGTAAAGTACAAGTGTTTATATGATAATGCCTAAATGAATGATTTTAAATGTGTTTTAAATATGTTTGTAAGTGCAAATGATAATGGGATGATATGATAACTAATGGGTATAATAACTGCACCTAAATGTAATGATAATGAATGCAATGTGAATGAATCTTACAATGAGCATAAAAAGATACTTAGTAATGAATGAATGCATCTTTTTACTATAAAGAAATGTATGCAAATGATAAATGATGAAAAGGTTAATAAAATGATAATGGATAATCGATATGAGATGAATGCTTATTAAATGATTTAATACAATCAAAGACAATTTAATCCCATGAATGGATCTAATTATTGATGATTGATGCAATGATGAAAATGATTTTACTGCAACTAATGTCAATAATGAACTTATATGCAATGTTTATGTGTAAAAATGACATGAATGGATGTAATGCAAGATGCACCTAAATGCAAGGATGATATGATTATGAGGAATGCAAGGTTGTTTTAAGACTTTGCATAACGCATTGATGATGTATCAGAATACTCGGTCGTGATTGTATCCAAGACCAGCTTTTATTAATCATTTTTACATGTAACAGCCTACATATGAATGAATGGATGGGTGATACGCAACGAAATGCAGTATATACAGATGAGATGGAATGACGATCCATAGTGCTCTATTTTCATCATTGAGCTTTAAAATGTTGGAAGAGAATACAAGCATCTTGACACAATAATTCAAGATGACCTGAGTATTCCTTTCATGGATTTTAATATAGCAAGTTAATACAAACGACTTGATATAAGGGTCAAGTTGATCAGAGTATTGCTTGCGGAACAGACAAGGATTATTTCCTTTCATGCATGACTTGGATCGTCCTCCTTGATCTTAGGCTTGATCAGATCCTGAGACAAGTTCATACCGTACTTAAGAAAATAAAACCTTTATCCAATTTGGAGGAAGAGGAACCAAAGAATGAGCATTGTACCTGCAACCAAACAGTATATATACATAAAGAATAAAGAATAAGGATCCTTGGTAATGGTTCATGTTCATATGGTCGAGGTATACGTTGTAGTCAGCAAGCCGTAGTGATCTATGATTGTATTTTTGCATAAGATCATGTAGCTTGGTGAACTTCCCACGTAGACACCATTAGTACATGCCCCAGAACTTCATCGGAAATAATGCGCAAATGATATAAAACAATGCTGAAAGATCCCGATACAGATAAACAAACAATTATACTCACAAATCAACCAAGTATTTGATAGCCTAACAGAATTTTCTTGTCAAAGAAAACGTCACTTTTGTCTTTGTTTTGGTAAGGAAGGATGCATCCTTGTTTTAAAGACAGGTTTGGATTGTTGATGTTGATTGTGTGGTCGTTTGGTAAGTGGTCATTGTGTGAGTAGTTTTGTCAATGTTTGTTTTGCGTCTGCACGGATGAGTATGTACAAGGTGTTGCCATGTTTTTGTGTGATTTTTGATGGGTTTTCCGATGTTTTTTGGATTTTGTGAAACAATTTTGAATGTTTTTGGTATTTTGAGAGTCATTTTTGAATGTTTTTTGATATTTTCTGGGACATTTTTGAATGTTTTTGATATTTTTGATGATTGCCTGAATGAAGAGCGTAATGACACATAAGACAATGTAGAATCCACTTCCATCAATACGTTAAGGGTATTGCCCCCAGTTTGTAGACCGGACTATGAAAAGGTGGGATGCTAGACGCGTGGAGTACTTTCTTAATTGCAGATCAAATAACAAGCCATGGTTGGGATAGATGGATGTATGTGTGCATGAATGTGATCGCAACGAGCCTGAAAGATACTGGAGCCATTGCCTTTACGAGTGGCGCCTGTTTGCCAGGTTTTCACCATCGCACTTACCCAAGGTGCCACCGGAGTGGTTGTTCACCGTTTGGATGCATGATTTTTTCTTTACTTTTTTGAATGTTTTTGTATTTTCTTCAGGACATTTTCTGAATGTTTTTGGTATTTTTGATGTTTTTGTGAATGTTTTTGGTATTTTCTGGTATGCAGGGGAGCCTGATGCTCTGTACACCTTAGGTATAAAATCGTTTGAGGTGCATGCTATTGATTGGATCTGCGAGCGGTTCTCCTTCTGAAGTAGCCAACTGATATGCCCCGGACCCGAACACAGCAGTGACAACATATGGGCCCAGCCAGTTTGATTCAAACTTGCCTTGATGTTCTCTGTTTGGTTGGTTGCGAGGATTCTCTCGTAGAACAAGATCACCTACCTCAAATGTACGAGGTCTAACTCGGTGATTGTAGCTTCTGCTCATGCGCTGCTGATAGGCTTTGAGGTGATTGTATGCAGCTTGTCGTTTCTCATCAAGTAACTCTAAGTCCTGAAGACGGGATACTCTGTAAGTTTCATCATCGATGAGATTATGCAAGGAAACTCGTAATGATGGTATCTCAACCTCAATAGGCAAGATAGCTTCTGCACCATAGACCAATGAATAAGGGGTTGCACCTGTAGGGGTTCGAATGCTAGTTCGATATGCCCATAATGCTGGATTCAATTGAACATGCCAATCACGACCGGCATCATTGACTGTCTTCTTTAGGATTCTCAATATGTTTTTATTAGATGCTTCGGCCTGACCATTGCCTTGTGGGTAATAGGGGGTGCAAAAGCGGTGTTGGATATGAAATTTCTCACAAAGTTCACGGACATCCTGATTTTTGAAAGGAAGACCGTTATCTGTGACGATGGACATGGGTACACCATACCGGCAGATGATGTAGTTGAGGAGGAATGAGGCGATCTGCTTGCCAGTGACTTGGGTAAGTGGAACAGCTTCGATCCACTTTGTGAAATATTCGGTGGCGGTAATAATGAATTTATGGCCATTGGATGAAGATGGGTGAATCTTACCCACAAGGTCGAGGCCCCATTGACAAAAAGGCCATGGTGTTGTGATTGGTTGCAGTTCCTGGGCTGGTGCATGTATTAGGTCACCATGAATTTGACATTTCTTGCATTTCCTGACAAAGTAGTAGGAATCCTTTTCCATAGATGGCCAATAGTATCCAGCTCGCATGATCTTCTTGGCTAGTGATGGACCACTTGAGTGAGTCCCGCAAATTCCTTCATGTACCGCTTCCAAAGCCTTTGTTATCTCATCTTGTTCCAGACATCGAAGGAGAGTACCATCAAGACTACGTCGGTATAGGGTTTCGGCAATAATGGTATATCGAGCAGTTTGGCGAATGAAGGTTTTTCGTTGGTTATTCGATTGGTTGGGAGGAAGGGTGTGATCGCGGAGATAGGTGTAGAACTCACCGTACCATGGGGATTCAGAACCAACAAGGCGACATATCATTTCAGATTCGGGGATATCATAAGCGGGAATCCAAAGCTATTCTACCAAGAACTCGTAGCGTGTTGAATTCTGTGGAAGATCTAGGAGAGATGCGATAGTAGCCATAGCGTCAGCAGCTCGATTCTGATCTCTTGGTATCTGCTCAAAAGTGATAGTAGTAAATGATGTCTTTAGAGTGTCCACCATTTGCTTGTATGGCATGAGTTTATCATCTTTGGTCTGATATTCATCAGTTGCTTGTCGAATGACCAGTTGTGAGTCGCCATATACTTGAAGTTCTTTTAATTTCCATTGTATGGCTAGCCTGAGTCCTGTGATCAAAGCCTCATATTCTGCTATGTTGTTTGTGCATGGAAATGTGAGCCTGTAAGACTTCGGGATGCTATCACCTTGAGGTGTGATAAACAAAATGCCTGCCCCCGAGCCGTGCCTAGTGTATGAACCATCAAAATATAATTTCCATGGTTGTACTTCTGTGATCATGAATATCTCTTCGTCTGGAAAATTGGAAATGAGAGGATGATCACCTATGAGAGGTGCATCGGCCAACTAATCTGCAATGACCTGCCCTTTGATAGCTTTACGGTCCACATACTCAATGTCAAATTCACTTAGAATCATCACCCATTTGGCCAAGCGACCTGTCAATGCTGCTTTGCTGAGTAAATACTTGAGTGGATCAATCTTTGCAATGAGTTGTACCTTGTGTGTTAACAGATAGTGCCTCAGTTTAGTGGCTGCTAAGATTACTGCTAGGCAAGCTCGCTCAATAGGTGTGTAATTGAGTTCATAGCCCACCAGTGTGCGAGAGATGTAGTATATAGCACACTCTTTACCTTCTGCATTATGTTGTGCTAGTAGTACACCCAATGTTGTACTTGTTGCTGAGATATAGAGCAATAATGGTCTACTTGGATCTGGTGGCATCAACAATGGTGGATTCATGAGATAGTCTTTGAGTGACTGAAATGCTTGCTGGCATTTGTCATCCCACTGAAAGCGGATGTTCTTGTGTAGCAGGTGTGTGAATGGGTGACACTTATCAACCAATTGTGCAATGAATCTACGGATGGATTGAAGCCGTCCTTGTAGTGTCCTTAGCTGACTGATATTCTGTGGAGGTGGCATGTCCATGATTGCCTTAACCTTTGCTGGATCGACCTCAATGCCTTTGCTTGAGACAATGTATCCTAGAAGCTTCCCGGAGGTCACTCCGAAGACACATTTCTTTGGGTTGAGTCGAACATGGTATTGTTCCAGTCTATCAAAGATTTGATCTAAGATATGGAGATGTCCTTCTCTTGTGAGTGATTTTGCTAGTAAGTCATCCACATAATCTTCCATCATGGTATGCATTATGTCATGGAAGATGGTGGTCATTGCTCTTTGATAGGTTGCTCTTGCATTCTTTAGACCAAAAGGCATTACATTCCAGCAGTATGTGCCCCATGGACATGTGAAGGCTATCTTATGTTGGTCCTTTGGTGCGATCTTTATTTGATTGTATCCTGAAAAGCCATCCATGAGTGAAAGCATGGCATGTCCTGCTGTTAGATCCACTATGATGTCAATATTTGGTAGGGGAAAGTCATCCTTAGGACATGCCTTATTCAGATCTCTGAAGTCTGTACAAATGCGGATGCCCCCTTTTGGTTTGCCAACTGGTACAATGTTGGAGATCCATTCTGCATAATCAATTGGTCTAATGAAACCAACATCCAGGAGTTTCTTGAGTTCTGTTTTGACTAGCACTGCAATTTGGGGATGCATCTTACGAAGCTTCTGCTTGACCGGTTTGGCTCCTTTTGCTACTGTGAGATGATGCATAACTAAATCAGGATCAAGCCCAGGCATGTCTGCATATGACCATGCAAAGTTGATCTGACGCTTCTGGAAGAACTCTATAAATTGAGGTTGTTCCTCTGGAGTGAGAAGAGATGCCAGATGTATGATATGAGGATTTTCAGGAGTCCCCACATTGTATTCTTTAGTCTCCTCAATGAGGATCGTTGATCGTTCCTGTTGTGTACTAGCAGGGAGAATGTCAAACCCTTCATCCTCAGGCGCCTCAGAGAGGTTTTCACCGTTGGATACGCTCTTTCTTTTTACTTTTGTTGGATCAAACAGTGCCACAGTGTGGTTTTCACTGGAAGATCCATGTTTTAATGTTATATTTTTGCAGCTAAAGGGTTTGGCATCCGCTCCGAAGTATGCTGCGCTATTAAGTTCAATGGCGAATCCAGCTTTGTGATCCCCGCTTGGTAGATTATCCCTTAATTCCAAAAAGTCAATGATAGCCTCATCGTTTTGGAAGAGGTCAAGACATGGGGGATTTGGTTGGTTCCATTCGATGAGTTCAGGGTGGACAATGGGCATTACGTCATCGATTAGGTTAAGTGCGGGAGATGTATCAGTGAGGGTTAAGACAGTGTGGTGAAGGTAGTTGATGGTACTTTCCCTGTCAGAATCAGGCGTAGGATGAGACGTAGGGTCTGTGGAAGATGTTTCCAGCTCAGGTACCCAAGTGGTCTTTATCTGTGCTTCTCCGTAAACAGGAATGTCTTTGCGTGGCGGAGGTGGTGATGTGTCTTCCTCATCGGAAGTGTTAAGTTGCACTGAATCGAATTCCCACTCATGTGAGTCGGTCTCTGAATCACTCTCCAGCATCCGATTGCTATACCATACTGGGATGTCTTTGGAGTTAAAGACTGCAGGCGTGATTGGTTTATGTACCTTTGTGGTGATCGGTGCTGCAGGAACCGTGATGGGGTTTAAAGGATCTGGTACAGGAAGTATCGGCAGTGTTGCCTCAGTGGCTTCTGTTGGAATGGCTGGTGCCATAGATGCTACTGCGGGTTCCAATATAGTTGCTACTGCTATTGGTGTTATTGATGGGATTACTGGTTCGTTTGGTGGGATGATTGGCATTGTAGATGGTTGTGGTGGGTTTGTGAGCCTCGATGAGGCAGTGGGGATAGTGTTTGATGGTGCTTTGATTATGAAAGGTGTCCTCTTTGCAGTAGGTGGGCACAATGGTGTGTTGGGTTTTCCTTTGAATCTGAGTTTAGGAAGGACTTCTTTTTCAAAACCTAGGCCTGTATTACCTTTGGGCTTGAATTCTGGTAGCAGAGGTTCATGTCGTCCTTGTTTGCAGTATCCCAAAGCACTCTGACCATCATACCCCATTCTTTGCATAATGAGGAGGCCTTTGCCATACTGTTCTGTAGGAAGTGTAACTCGTGGTTTATCAGTAGTGACGGGGTCTTTATAGATCCAGTCTGCTAGGTCCTCCTCTTGTGTTTCTTCCTCTTGACTCTTTCCAAGGATGAAAGGCGTTAAGGCACATGCAGGCGTGATTAGTGGTTGCTGGAGCAACCGTTGGGGTTTACCATGTGTTCTTGGAGAAGTGGGCATTTGTCCCACACAAAAGAGCTGACTCAAGTTGTATTCTCCAGGACCTTCCTCTGCGACTTTCATTTTAAGTTTTTCTTGCTTGGGTATAGGGGTGTTTGAACTGGCAAGAGAGGCGGGATTTACATATGATGTGGAGGAAATGGCTTCCCTATTATTAGGAACAGTAATCTCTGGTTGATGGCTGATATTATGGCAAAAAGCAAAGGGATTTGCATCGCCCAAGATTGTGATCTCTGCACCATTATGTGGGAACTTGATACATTGATGGTAGGTAGATGGAACGGCTTGCATGGCATGTATCCAAGGTCTCCCTAATAATAGATTATATGGCAGAGGAAGGTCCAGAACCTGACAAGTGATGTGCTTTACCACGGGGCCTACTCGGATTGGTAGTACCACAGCTCCTTTGGATGAACGCTCTGCATCATCATAGGCCTTGATGGTGATCTTCTTGAGAGGATCCACTGATTCTATTGCATAGCCCAATGCTGTGACCAACTGTAGTGTGCAAATGTTTAGGCCTGCTCCATTATCAATCAAGACTCGCTTGATCCTGTGTTGGTTGACAAAGCCTTCAATGTGGAGTGAGGCGTTATGAGGTTGCTGGAAGGAAGAGTTATCACTTTCAGAAAAAGTGAGACAAGGTGATGACTTTAAACTTCCAACCATGGCTTGAAATTGGTCCGTGTTCAGGTTTGCAGGGACTGACGCTTCTTGGAGTGCTTGATCCAAGATTGTTTTATGAGAGGGTGACAGACGCAAAAGCTCCAAGATGGATATAAGCGCAGGGGTTTTGTCTAATTGTTCCACAAGATTGTACTGCTTTGGGATGGAGGTGGTGCCTTGTGGAGCTGCCTTTATGGTGACCTTGCCACGACGTGTAACAACATTGCAATTTGAGGTGGGATTTTTGAAGGTGATAGTTGCAATTTGTTCACTGGCATCATACAGGTGATTGACAGTGTAGTTATACGCAGCTTGCGTATAATCAGTGGTATCAGGACCTCGTCTGGACGTGGAAGGACCCCTTTGATCTTGCGATGGAAGTGGATTTTTGAACATCTGATGATCATTATTGGTTGTTTTTGGATCATGTCCTTCAATCTCAATTTCTCCTCGATCAATAAGATCTTGAATGAGATCTTTCAATCGGTGACAATTACTTGTCTTGTGTCCTCTTCCTTGATGGAACTCACAATGTTCAGTATCTCTCCACCATGCCGGTTTGACTTGAGGCTCATAATTTGATAACTTAGGTAGAGTGATCAAATTCTGAGAAATGAGTTGTCGCATCACTGTTTCAATGGGTTCCCCTAAGGGAGTGTATGTGCGTTTTTGTTTTTGTGGACGAGGTCGTGGTTCATCATGAGATGTGATGCGACCTTGATTAGGAGGACCATTTGTATTATTTTGAGGTGGAGGATCTTGTCCTGCAAATCGAACCACAGGTTGTGCATTTTGGATAGTTCGAGCATCCACAACTCCATCATTGACGATATTCTTATTTTTATTCCAGAAGTTGGGTTTATCACTATTGAAGCGCGGGCGAGGACCATCTTTGGGTTCATTAAAGATTTTGATGAGTCCTTTTTTGATGAGTGCCCTTTCACATTTTATACCCTTGGTGATCATATCGTTAAAAGAATCTGTATCTTTGACATCCAGGTGAAATTCCATTTCTTCGTTTAAGTTGGAAATGAAAATTTCCACTAGTTCTCGTTCAGGTAACTGAAGAGAACGTCTGCTAGACATTTGGCGCCATCGTTGCAGGAATACTGAGAATAATTCACCTGGTTTTTGTTTGGTGTTGCATAGATCAGCCATGGTGATGTCGCGTTCAATATTATAAGAGTAATGAGATAGGAACTTCTGGATGAGTTCCTTAAATGTTCTTATGCCACCTGGTAGTCGGGAAAACCATGATGTGGTTGTTCCTCCCAAGCTTTGGGGAAAAAGGCGCATTAAGTATGTGTCTTCATATGCGACTTCGAGACAAGCGGAATGAAATTCTCGGACATGATCGCGGGGATCTCCCTTTCCTCTATATTTTTTGAATTTTGGTGTTTCGAACCCGCGTGGAAAGGGTGGCATATAAAGATTCCTATCAAACGGATAGGGACAGATGTCGTTAAGTGAGAATTGATTGGTCTTAACACCACTATGAAGTTGTTGGGCGAGATTCTCAACTTGTTGCCGCAACATCTCCATTTCGTTTGGAGGAGGAGGTGGTGGGTTACCTCGAGGGATGTTATATCTGATGGGATCTCTACGCCTTTCCTCCTCATGGCGACTTTGTCTTTCTGATGCTTGTCTTAATTGGGCAAGATCAAAGTCTGAGGGGAGTTTGGCTCCTTCTTGAGCCAGTCTTAAGAAGTGAGCATCCGCATTGCTCCTTAGTATTTCATCGAATAATCTGTTAAAATGAGGGTTATGCTGAACCCTTTCGATTGTTGAAGGAGTGGGAGTACTTGGGTTTTCATCATTCCCATTTCCTCCAAGTGCTTCTTGAAATTCATTGAGGTTGTCCTCTTCTTCCTCAATTTCCATTTCTCGTTGCCTTGATCGTGATCGGGTTTGAGCCATTTTGTTTACAAGTTTGGTTTTGAAGTTGATTGAAGATAATGATGAGTGGTGATGAAATGCAAGATTGATTGGTTGGTGATTTGTGTTGTATGGGGATCTCTAGCACTTTTAAGGTAGATGTAACCGAAATTCCTTTCTTTGAATTGCTTGTTTGCTTGATAAGTTTGGATGTGATAAGGTGTAGAGAAATCTGAGATGTGTTACAGATTTTGACTACCTAGCAATGAGAGGATTCACTCATGAACTAGTTTTAACCTGCGTAGATGTGTCTCTTAGGATGAGCTTATCCTAGATGTAGAAACAATCTAAAAGTGATGTGATGTGTTTGATTTGAAGCAATATCTAAAAAGGAATCTTGGGACAAGAACCTCTTAATGTTTTGAGAGTTTTGGGATGGATTGATGATGGAATGATAATGTATGAGTAAGATGACGGATGTTTTGTTTTTAACTTCAATAAAAACTCTATGTCACAAATGGGACAAACTCTGTTTCTTCCCTTTCAGGCGTTGGTGGCACTTCTCGAGCTGTGTTGTAGGTGATACAGATGTTTGGGAAGAAGTTGGGATCAATCTTTCCTCCTTGATTTTTGTGATAACTCAGAGCTCTATATTGCATAAAAGCTCTGCGGTTTAATGATTCAGAATCAAATTCGTTTGTTTTACCTTGAAGGTATAGACGCATGCGATGTAGAAAGACTCTATGGGAGACAAAGATTTGTCTATTGAGATAGAAGAATTTCCTCCTTTTGATTAAAGCCTTTGAGCTTAATGGTCTTCTTTTCAAGGTAATATTCTGATGACACTTCTTCTTTCGCAAGATGTGAAGAATGGTCATAAAAGTTGTGACTCTGTGTTGTTTGCACTTTGTTTTTGGTATTTTTGGTTGTGTTGACAGATGTTGGATGAGTACTTTGTTTTTGAAAGTGATTTTCTGATTTTTCCTTGACAAGAAAACAAAGCAAGCACACAAACACAAGATTGTAGCCTCAAAGGCACAAATGAGTATGGGTCTAGATCAACCCAATCCTTGGACTTGTTTCTGACCCTTCCTTTAGATTTATTTTAAGGTGTATTTCCAAAGCCTGAAGTCGGCTCAATTTGCACTAGGTCTGTAAAACGAACACACTTCAAACACTCTTTATCCCTATGGTCAAATGGCCAGTTGTGATAAATTTAGCCCACATCTTGATATTTCTTCGACTTTGGTACTACATACCTTATGAATCCCGCCGTGGCAAGTAAGGATGTGATATACTAAGTCTTGCATGAGCATAACAAATAGATGATCCCTATGATGGGGGAGTCACCACTTTCATCAAGCCACAAGTGACTTTTCAAAAAGCTATGTTTCTACTCAAGGAAATATGTATGGTGAGTATCTTGGGAGCAAAACCATCTATGCTCTTGCACTAAATTATACCTCAAATATCCTCAATCAATAGAACAGGTGGGCTACTACTTAAAGGTGTTTAGTCATGTTCGATGTTTTTGGACATAAGTTCATTCTGCAGTGACTCACTTAAGAGCCTTGTAACTGGTGGTGGGGCCCATTTGTCCTTTCGGCCAGTTACACTGTAGGAACAGCTATACCCAAGGCTACAGCTTTCGCTCTCACCTGATTTCTATAGCGGCTCGAAGGATTTACCGCTCGAGGTCGTTCCCAAGAGTATCGATCCCTTGGCAGGCCTCTCTTAAAAAGATAAAATGTGAGCGTTACTAACACTTTTCTCTTGCACCTAGGACCACGAGAGCCAAGGGAGAGGATAGTGTGTGTTAGAGGTAGGACCACTCGACTGACTTTTGTGCACAAGCGTGCCAGATACGTAAAACACTTGTTCTTTTTAATCCAGCATTTGCAAAGATGTTTTATCTATTTGGAGATGTTGCTCCAACAGTCATGGTGTTCGTTTTAACTTCAAAGGCAATGTGTTTTGTAATCTAGAATTTGAAATCCTGGTCAACTTAATGGAAAACACGTTTGCATGAAGTAAAAATCGCTTGCAAAAATCAAAACAAGTGGATTGTGTATTTTATTTGCACCAAAATTTGAAGTGTGGCTTGTGATTTTTAGATTTGATGCAAGAAAATGGAATTGTTTGGTTTTAAGCACCAAATAAAGTGTGTTTCCTAACTTGCAAGAAAACAAATGTTTGAATTTTGTTGTTCTTTTTACCTTGCAAATAAAGAAAGATGAATTTTGTTTTAAGCACCAAAAACAAATTTGAGGTTCATTTTATGCACTCCAAAATGAGATGTGAGGTTTATTTTAACTTATGCAATAAGGGAAAAATGAATTCTTTTTAGCCAACTTTTTAAAGAAAGTAAAAAGAAAGATTTTTTTTAGAGCATCTACTAACTCCTTTCCCTGCACACAAAAAGATTAGAACCTGCACCTGGTCAATAGTCAAAGCGTTAGTGTGGGCTTACACAAGCCTAAATGCTGATTTTGGGTTACAAAGCGAATTGGACAACACTCTGTCGCAATAGCGCTATTCTGCTTTTTTTTTACAAAAGCGCTAATTAATACAATAGCGCTAGTCTGCGGTCGCAGAAGCGCTATTTTACACAGTAGCGCTGAAATAATAGAAAAATCCGGAAAGTCAAAAGCGCTAAAATAGTTGCAATAGCGCTAGAACTGTGACAAAGGCGCCAGAATGGAATCAGTAGCGCTAAAACTTTTTCATTAGCGCTATTATATAGACAATAGCGCTAAAATAAAATGTTGCAATAGCGCTAGAACGTGTCCAATAGCGCCGAAGCGCGACCTGTGTGGCAGTTTCAACAAGCAAAAATGTTAATTTTCAAAAACAACAATCAGAAGGTTGCGTGTTCGATTCACGTCGAGTTCACCAAATGATGCGCTCCTAAATGGCACAATGTTAGTCTAAGATCAAACAACACAAAACACACAAGAAGTTAGCGTTAGTCAATCAAAAACTAAACACAAATGAAGGCATTCCAAGAGAGATACTAAAAACACATACTAATGAATCTAACTAAAGAAGTAAGACAATGAGACATCTCCAACTGTCTCTTAGCATGAGATTAGCTTCTTCTCCCTTGTTCCTCTCCTCTCCAAGTTCCAAAATAGTGTAGCTCTCAGCAGCTTTTTGCACTATGGATGCTTATGGAGGATTGAGATTGTAGAATAGCTCCAAACATGAAATGAAAAGCTATCTTAATGCTAAAATGATATATTTTAACCAAAAGACAAAAGATTAGATTGTTTATGCTAAAATGCTCTCTAAAATGTCTATAGCTTAGATGCATACAAGTTTTCAAGATCTGGATTATGAAGGAATGAGCTCTATTTATAGGAAAAATGGAGCAATGGATGGTTGAGATTGAGTAATCTCAACAAGGGTCAGGATTGAATGATTTCAAATCCATGTGAGGGCTTTCAACCCAATCCCAGGATGACAAGTGTCAATGTGAGATAGGTTGAGAGGAGAGGGAATAAACATTAAATGCCTGACATGACTCTGGGATTTTAGAGTCAAGGTTGGTTGAATGAATAAACTCTTTATTCAAAGAATAAAGCTTTTATTCAATGGATAAACTCTTGTGCAAATGTGAAATGGATGAATATGGTCAAAACAATAAATGTTTGGGGAGACAAGTTTGAAATAACCATAAATGGTTATGTAAGAGCCATAAATGGTCATGTAAGAGCCATTAGTGGTCTTGGAAGACTTTGGGGGGTTAATTGGTTGAACACACAAAGCATTAAATGCTTTTCAAAGACTTTGGAGTCTTTGAGAAGTGACTCCATTTTGCTTAGGAATGTGACAATAATTAGGGGATGGATTAGGCTAATCAGGAAGGGGTTAGAAGAATCTAGAAGGGGATTAGATTTTGCAAGTGGATTTGGTGGGTGAGGGAAAATAGGATTTTAAATGAATAATTTATTTAAAATAGTTGTGCAACTTGCTTTTGTAGGAAAATACAAGTGGGGTGGGGATAATGATTTAAATAAATGTTTTATTTAATTTATTTAAAAGAGGAATAGGGGATTTAATTAAATAAATAGATTTTATTTATTTAATTGAATGGAATTTGATTTAATGAATTAATTAAAATAAATTGAATAATTTATTTAATTAATAGAAGAATGTTTGGGGATGAATTAATTAAATATTAATTTAATTAATTGATGGCTAGTGGATTTTTAATCAAATAAATACAAAATATTCATTTAATTAAAATGGACAGATTTATGTGACTACAGAAACAATCCACTCTAACAAGCCAAAGTGACTCTCCACACCCTTGGGAACATGCTCAGACCTCTATCTATCAGATTTGTTCACTCCAATTAGTTTTGGGTGCAAATTTTGAGTTTTAGTCCATGATACTAGCCGAGTAACCCTTACTTGCCTAGTATTCACTCAAATCCTTCTACCAATCATAGCTCTGGCACAAAATAAGACATGTATACACTATGTACTTGTATACCAACTTGACCAAGTCCATTTTTGGGAGCCCAGACCTAGATTAGTCAAGTTGTTGCATTTTTAAGCCACAAACCCTTGACAGGGCAGTGAACTAGCAAAAACTAAAAGATTTTATTTGATAAACCAAAACACAATAAAACCCTAACACAAAAAATGAAAAACCTTCATACAACCATGAAACAAACTCCAATGAAGGTACAATATGAAAATAGTGCTCTGTACGGACTGTTACAACGGTTTAAGCTTAAATAGCATGAAAAACAGTCATATTTCATTAACTCCCTCTTGCTAATACAAAACCAACCCATTTACAATGTTTAAAGTGTCCTTATATAGGCATACTCAAACCATTCCAACCATTGTGGTGTCCATAACTACCTTGTAGAGTGATTTTACAACTTTTCTCACTTTTTGTCAAAATGTTGCTTGACAACATTAGCAATTTTTTACTCTTAGTGCATTTTTGACCTACAAGACAAATATCTTCCACCTAACAATTTTATATGGTGTGAAATCAATAAATACACCTACTCCAATTCTTTTCTAGGCTTGTTACAAGGTTTTTAACACATTTTCACTATAATGTCATTTTTGGCTTACAAGGCATTATGGGCCAAAACTGGAAAGAAAACTTGTGAAAAACTATCTAAACAACTCTAAGATAAACTTAAACTATAATGAAACCTAAAACACACACTTGGACTCTTAGAATAGTCCTTTATTCAATTCATAATCCCATAAGGTCAAACAAGCCAAAATTGTGAAGTTGCTCTTGCACCACAAACTCTTCTTGTTTTTAAAGGATAACTTTCCTCTTATATTGAAAGGCTTGTTTTTATGGGATCTTTCTATGTTTTCTATATCATTGTCATCATAAGGGAATTTATCAGCAAAATGACCTATTATCCACAATTAAAACACTTGAATGGAAGTTTTCCTTTGTATTTTCCTGAACCCTTTTTGAGTTTTCTAACAAAGTTTGCTTCCTCTATATCATTTTTAAATTTAGACTTAATCTCCTTATCTTTCTTTTCAGTCTTGAATGCACTTTCTCTATGAGGAGTTTCTTCATTACAAGTTCTCATCCCATAGGTAGTAAGAGTTCCATCAAGATCATCCATTATCAAGGTATTTAAGTCTTTAGTTCTTCTATTGCAAACAATTTAGAGTCATACTTAGTAGGGAGAGATCTCGTAACCTTTTTGACATCCTTATCATCAATAGTTTCTCCTAGACCATTAATGGCATTGACTGTTTCATCTACTCTGAGAAAGACGTCTGCAACTTTTTCTTCACCAGTCATTTTCATACCTTCAAACTTTTCCCTAAGAGTTTGTATCTTGGCCTACTTTACCTTATCATTGCCATAATAGATGTTATTAATTTTATCCCATACTTCTATGGCATAACTACAATGCATGATTTTTACAAACACTTGTTTTGACAATCCACATAAAATGGAATGTTTAGTTTTAGCATCAGTCTCATAATCTTCTTTACCATCTGGATCAATGGGTATTGTTTTACGCATAGTGTATCCATTAACAAATGAAGCCCACACATCAACTCTTGAATAAATTAAGTAGTTTTGCATTCTGACCTTCCAAAAGGCATAATCAGTACCATCAAACAGAGGGGATTTTTCTGTAGAAGAACCTCCTTAAGTGATGCAGAGTTGGGGGTAAGATCAATCAACATACAAGTTATACTTAAATGAATTCAAGGTGCATTCCAATTACACCACTTGGAGACATTGCTTATTTGGTCTATTTCACACATGTCATCTAAACTTCAAAAAGGAAATATAATATTGGCCTGATCATGGATTCTCACTGTGGATTTTTATGGCATATAAGTCATCATTACATCAAACAACTCAACAATGTATTATTTTATTAAACCCTTGTGACAACATTTACTATGAAAAGACTTGTGAAATAATGTAAAGAAGACTCTCACCAAGTTTTATCCTTTTGGGATCATGCAATACAAAGATATAGTTTTCTTAATGCTTGTTGGAAACCCTAGTTTTATCACAAACCTGCTCTCATAAAAAATGTCATAACTCATTCAAAACTTAATGAAATTGGATCAAATAAAAAGTAAATGAAACTAGACTCATTTATCAACCTTTTTCCCATTGGTTTCACACCATTATTGTATCATACCAATATGTACCATACGTTTCTTTCAGACTGTTACAGGAAAAATCAGTCATTCAAGACAACCTGCACCAAATTGCTTCTAACTTTTGAAAGACTAAATGAAATTGTACCAAAAAACTTTTATATTAAACTAGAATAATTTATTAAAAAAATTTCAATTGGTTTTATGGTTGTATTATACCATCAATGTCCATACCACATATTTTTGCAAACTGTTATCTTCACAAAAAATTGTCAAATTGGACAACCTTCACTAAAATCGCCATATCTTACACAAAACTCAATAAAATTTAATGAGATAAAAATATTTGGAAACTGTAAACAAATATATTTCCATCCATGTATTACAGTGCTCAACATGAGACTGTAGTACCCCTACTTGTTTGAACTCATTAGACTCATATTTTATTATTGTTTGTTTTCGGTGGATACATTACCATGATATGTTATTCAGATTTTTATGACATTATGCTTTATCTAGAGATGTGATGTGTAATTTATTTGCAGTATTTTAGTACTTGTGATTTATGGTATTTTATGGATTATTGCTATGTACTGACATTTTACTTTATCTATGCAATGTGAAATTATATGTTGTGTGTTTGCGAGTGTATTGGATGCAAGGGGACGATTTTCCTTCACTCATTTCAGTGAGACAGGGAACATTGCGATTCTCCTTCATCGGTGTGTATGCTTGTTTTCTATATATATATGTGTGTGTGTGTGTGTGTGTGTGTGTGTGTGTGTGTGTGTGTGTGTGTGTGTGTGTAGTTCGGTGATGCAGGATATTGCAGGTACAAGTACCGGGTAGGTACAGGGTATCGTCTCCACCTAACTTCACAGGTCTGAGCGTGCCTTATATTTTCCGATGAAAGTGGAGGAGATAGTAGTTGACCCTATTTTACTCAGTTACACTCGTGTGAGTATTGTCAGTGGGTCGTCTTGTTAGTTTGTTTGGCCTTCGTATTTGTCATTTGATCTTTTATGGATAATTGCTTGAGATTTGTTTAATTTGAGTGTTTTAGTAGATTTAATTAATTAATTAATTAAGTTTATGGAATTGTCTCATAATTTTATTGTTTATGCATTGAGATTATAAATTTAGTTAATTAAAAAAAATTATTAAATTAAGTTGCAAGCATGATATTAGAAATATATTTTTATTTAAATGGAAAAATAAATTAGATTAATTATATTATTGTTTCCTTGAATTTTAAATAAATAAATAATTAAATAAATGAATGAATAAAAATAAATAAATAAATGAATAAAAGAACTAATTGGAATTAAAGTATTGTTTTAATTCTTTATTTAAAAAATTAATTAATTTGCATAAGAAAAGAAAAGAAAGAATAATGATTTTTAATTATTGCATGTTAGCTTATCTTTTGTGATAAATTTAGAAAAGAAAATAAAATTACTATTATTCTAAATTTAGGTTTTTTGAGAAAAAACTATTGAACCTAGAATTTTAGTTTAAATAGGGGAATAGGTCATTGTTTTAGACACACAGGAACAGGTCAGGAATTTAGGTGAAGGAATTTATTGGAAGCTTATTGAAAAAGTTAGGGCGCTTCTACAGATTTCTTCCAAGAAAGCTATACTAGGTTGGATGAATTCTTAGTTGTGGGTTTTTAGTAAATATTTCTATTTTTCTCTGATTGATGTGTGTGTGTAAAATTATTGTCGAATACAAACCCTCTTCTGGTGAATTCGAGTTTTGTTTTAAAAAACAAATTCATGCCTGACGTGTATTTCTAGTTTATCAGAAGAATGTAATTTTGAGAACATTGAGAAAATTAATAGGGGAAAAATTATTCTCTCTGGTTTCATTTGTCTGATAGTCCTTTAAATAAATCCTTGTGGTTTCTTAGAAATAAATTTAATTGTGAATTAAATTTATTGGATTATCTAAATAAAATAAAATAAAATAAAGAAATGTGTTTGAAATAAATTTTGTGAATGAGTTTTAAATTCTATGGAAATTCTTAGGCAGTGCTACCAGACAGTAGTACTAGCTATCGGCGGTAGCATAGGCTATCGTGCGGTAGCTTAGGCTACCGTGCCAAGGGCTGAAAATTATAATGTTTTAATTTTAATTATTTTCTTACCCCTATGCGTACTGCGATATGGATGTTTCGGGTTTCGTACCCAGGGGTTGGTAAACAGAATAAATTATGTGCTATTTTATATATATGTATATAAATAGATATATGTATATATTCATATATATATATATACATATATGTATATATATATACATATATGTATATATATGTATACATATATGTATATATATGTATATATATATGTATATATACATAGATGTATATATACACATGTATATGTATATATACATGTTTATGTATATATACATAGATGTATATATATACATGTATATATACACATATATGTATATATACACATATATGTATATATACATGTATATATATATATATGTATATGTATATATATGTATATATATTTATTTATTTATTTATTTATTTATTTATTTATTTATATTAGATGTGTTTTCTTTATGGTTATTATATTATTTTAAATGTTATTTAATTATTGGTTATGAGTTGATATATATAATAAGAATATTTTATATATACGATGTATATATATAGGTATGCATAAAATTATATCATAGTCATACAATCAGTTTATAGTTTTGAATGTTTCAGAAAAAGCTTATAATTTTTATATAATTGATAATTATGTTGAAAATACATTAGGAGAATTATTTCTATTTTAAATTATTTTGGACAAATGACAAGATGGATGTATTTGTATTAAGTAGTTGTATTTTCTTATTATTTGGAAAATCTTTATTGCAAATAATTTATGCTTTGGTTGTTTAAGAAAAGATTGCATGTATTAGGATCTTGTGTAAATGGTGTTTTCAGTCAAGCTTAAATTTCATTGGTATTCTGGTTGAATTGTCATTGTGTCCTATGTTATTATTTCTCCTTGACCAGGTGTTGTTGTATAACCTTTTTGATATGAGCCATTGTGTGTTTTTGTCCAAATGGTCAATCTTGGGTTAGTGATTGTGTATCCTTCACCTGTGCTTTGTTAGGATTGGTTATGGTTGTTTGTTACGCCATAGAGTTCTCATAGAGAGAGATTTCCTGTTAGTGTCCTATGAGAGAGAGTGGCTTTCGAGCGGGGGCCATGCCCGAAGTGGATGACAAGATAACCCGTCGAAAGTTAGTTAAAAAGTGATAACATAATAGTATATTTGGGGGGGAGTGAGATAAATATTAATTAAGATAAGTGTACCTTGTGCATAGGTGAGTGCTTGTACAGGGCTCATAATGTTATGAGAAGGCCTGGAATGACATACTTACCACCTTGTCTTCACGAAAGGATTGGTAGGGTCCGCATGAGACTTAGATGGAACCGGAAGCTCGGGAGAGGTTACCAGGAGAAACCCAGGATGGGGGTCAGGACCTATGGAGGTTGTACCATGGTATCCACCGTAAGACATGCGATGACACTCTCTCCTTAGAGTCACTAGTGTTTTGTGAGTTGAGTCACATGGATGTTTGTGAAGTCTGGTAGTCCTTTTGTACTTGTCTTACTTTGCTTGCTTGAGGGTTTTCTACTACTTCCTAGCACAGTGGGGTGGTTCCATTTCAGGATCACATGGTCGGGTGGTAGTGTCACTTCCCATCAGATGTTCTGGATTGTTTCTTCAGGCGAGGAAAGGCTTCGCTGGTGTTTCTTGGTTCGTGGTTTATGTACTAGCTCTTGTTCGAGATCATTGTTCAGTTGAGACCTTGTGGTCTGTTGGCATTATAACAGACAACGGGAGATTGTTGGCATTTCAATAAGGATATTGAGAAGGTTGTTGATTATTATGGATATAACTGATTAAGGATGTTTATTCATCTTAATAATATTATTTTGTCATTGATGTCAAGAAATTGATTTTCTGATTTAGTATGATGTTGCCATATCTTGAGAAGTATGTTTTGAAGAGAATTAAGATGTCGGTAAAAGACACAGAAAGAATGTGATGAATAAGGGGAGGAATGAGTTATTCAATGGGAAACTATTACCGAGTTAGACAATGATGAGATCATGATGTTTAGATTGTTTTGATATCCTACATATGCTATTGTTTGTAAAGTTAATAATATACTATGTTACCGAGCAAAGAACCTAGTCGGTAAAACCTAAGGAACCTAGTCGGTAAACCCTAAGGCTATCGCTATCGGTTAATGAAGGCAGAATGTCTACCGAGTGAAGTTTAGTATTTACCGAGTTGCAACCGAGTAATAATAGAATGCATTGGATGAATACACGTGTTATTTAATGAAGGAAGCTGATGAGCTGGATATGATTAAATGATTGATACAACGTGTATGAAGTTTGTTAAGGATCTATGGCAATGGAAGATCGGCAGGAAGATCTACAGCTCAGATTGAACCGCAATACCCTAGCACAAGTTCCAAGAAAAGTATGCAAGTTCCAAGGCGAGGTAAAATGTTTTCAGATCGAAGGATACATTGAACCTGGTTAAGATTGAAGATCTGATGGCTATGATTGATCATGGGAAATGTGATCAAAGAGATTAAGTGGTTAGCAAATTGTTTATAAATAAGGAACTGTTGATAAACAATGTATACGGGCAAGTGTAAGCACATGGATGCTACATAGTGATTACCGAGCACAGAAGCTTGAAGACCTATTTGAATAACAGAGTAAGGAGCCCAGCAGAGGGACAAGATAAGTCCTATGACTAGATTGTATTGAGCAAATAAGAGTCTGCTTTAGCATTTTAGATGCAAAGTTGCAGACATACTCATTACTGTTGTTTATTTGTAAGTGACAAAAAATATCTTAACCGAGTGGACTTAGTAGTCTTATTTGTAAATCCTCTAGCAAGTTGACATTCTGATTGAGTGTTTGAAACCCTTTAACAAGGTCACCTCTAACAAGGTGAAGATACTAACAGATCTGAGGGAAATTCCTTAACCGGGACACATCTAGCAATTTGTTTGTAATCTTTAACAGGATTTGCTTTTAACCGAGCATACTCTAGAAGAGTATATTTCTTAGTGGGTCCGAAATCCCACAGTGGTTTTTCCCTATTTGGGTTTCCACGTTAAATCTGGTGTTATATGTTTTGTGGTGCTATCTGTTTATGAGTTTGCATGTTTTATAAGGTTACCGAGGTTGAATCTGTTGAATATATTGAAGATTAAGTTTGTATGATTCACCCCACCACCCCCCCCCCCCTCCCTCTCATCTTATTAACAGTGGTCATTGTATCAGACTTTTATGTAACCTTGATATTGTAACTTTGTAATCAGTGGCATTATTGGAAGCCATGTATTTATGGATATTGTAATAGTATGTCAGTGGAATGTATGTTATTTCAGTTGCTTTGATCTTATGTTAAATTGTTTTATGGAAATTAGATACATTGGAGTACTTTCATTTCTTTCATTATGGAATTTAGATGTATGTGTAGTTTTAAACTTAGCATTTAATTTATCTAATTAAATGGACAATTGGTTTTACTGTGGTGTTAATATAATCTACGAATTAATCTTCGTTGGTAACCCTTAGGAAATCATATGTTAGACTTTTGTTGTGTTATTAAACGTGCAATGGTTGTAGCTAATGCACTTAGTCTTTAATATATATATATATATATATATATATATATATATATATATATATGTATATGTATATGTATATGTATATGTATATGTATATGTATATGTATATGTATATGTATATGTATATGTATGTATATATACATATGTATATGTATATGTATATGTATATGTATATGTATATGTATGTATGTATATATACATGTGTATATGTATATGTATATGTATATGTATATGTATATGTATATATATATGTGTATACACACACACACACACACACACACACACACACACACACACACACACACACATATATATATATATATTATTTCACCCTTTAGTTGCCTAGTTGTGTTGTTTTCCTTTAGGGTTCCTGGTGGGGCATTACAGAGACCATCAAAAGGTCATACAATGGCATGTTTCAGACTGTGAATTCTGAAAAATTCAGAAAGCAATGTAAGGATGCTACAAAAATAAGTTCTTTCTTTATTCCATCCTTCTCCAACCCTCTCTAACCTCCAAATTAGAGTTTGTGAACAAAATTTATACAATTTGAATTATATTCAACTACCCAACTAACCTACAACTACCCATAAACAACTTTTAACGAACTTTTAAAAAGTTGTCATGACAATTTTGACAATTTTTGAGCAACTTTTACAATTTCTATCCAAATAACTCAAAGCTTGACATAATGATCTAAAATTATCATGAATGGTCACAAATGACCTTACAAACATTAAAAACACAAAACAAAGAAAAAACATAAACTTTTCCTCTTGTAGGCATATTAGGTCTCAAGGGTGCTCCTGCACTAAGATGCTCCTACACCATACTCCCCATGGAAATGAAGCTCAAGTCCCTTCAGTGACGACTTGCAACAAAACTATGATTTATTTCCTTATTATTTGATTTTCAAATTCTCTTCTCATTTGGTATGCCTTTCCAATGCACTAGGTACTGGAAACATGTATCATCTCTTGAACTTGCACCATCACTATGCTTCATTTTCACCCTTGGCCTTCCTATTCTCCTGCTTGGGTACTTGGACCTGTCAAAGGGAATTTGATGCCCCTTCCAATATGATTTTCTTAATTCCTGTCCTAGAATAAACATAATAACAAATTCCTTGACAAAACAAAATTGATTAGTACCAATATCAAGCATAAAATCTACATAATGTTCCTCTAGTCTTCTTGGGAACTCCTTCCATTTACCATCAATCTCATCATTCAACTAATCTTTCACTACCCTTTGTCCATCAGCAACATTGATTTCATTAACCTCATCCACTTCAACACTATGAACAATGTCAACCTTCATGCACTCTACAACTTGTTCAATGTGATTATTAGATTTAGTCAACTAAAAATGATAAGGAAACTCATACACGACCATATCTACCTTGTCCTTTTGAATTTCTTCCATGCTTGATGATGTCAAAATAATCATAGGTGTTCTTACCTCTTCATTTGTTACCTCTTTTATTGTTGCTATCCTTGTTTGCCTTTTCCTCTTTTAAATGATCATTTTGATGGGCCATGTGATCTTCTTCTTGATTGGTAAGTGCCAATTTTGCATCTCTAGTCTTATTTGCTCCAATTCTTGCTCCATTTTCCCAATCTTTTGTTCAAACTCCATTTTTCTTGCTCTCTCTTTTTCCTCTTTCCTCTTCTTCCTTTCTTCTTCTTTCCTTTTCATCTCTTCTTGTTTCTTCTGCTCTTGTGACTCCCAAACCTACAAGCATCTCCTAAACATATCCATCTCTTGAAGCAAGTCCCTTTAACCTTGCTTTCACTTTTCCTTTGCCTCAGCTAGGTCTCTTCTCTTTTCCTCTACCTATTCTTTTGGCAACCACGTTCTCTCTTCAACCTGCACAAGCACACACACACAAACACCAAAATTTCTTGCCTAGACCTTCTGATCTCTAATACCACTTTGATGCAAAGGTGGGGGTAACATCAATCAACATAAAGGTTATACAAATAAATTCAAGGTGCATTCTAATTACGCCACTTGGATACATTGCTTCTTTGGTCTATTTCACACATGTCATCTAAAATTCGGCAAGGAAATATAATATTGGCCTGATCATGGCCTCTTACTATGGATTTTGATGGCACACAAGCCATCATTACATCAAACAACTCAATAATGTATTATTTTATTAAACCCTCATGACAACATTTAATATGAAAAAATGCACAAAATCATCCATATCTTTCCAAAATTATCAAATAACTCAAATTACTTTGTAAGATCCTTGTGTAAAAATGTAAAGAAAACTCTCACGAAGTTTGAGCCTTTTGGGATTATGCAATACAAAGATATAGTTTTCTTAATGCTTGCTAAAAACCCTAGTTTTATCACAGACCTGCTTTCATAAAAAATGTCATAACTCATTCAAAACTTAATGAAACTGGATCAGATAAAAAATAAATGAAACTAGACTCATTTATCCACATTTTCCCATTGGTTTCACACCATTATTATATCATAATAATATGTACCATACATTTCTTTCAGACTAATACAAAAAAAATCAATCATTCAAGACAACCTGCACCAAATTGCTTATAAATTTTGAAATACTCAATGAAATTGTACCAAACCACTTTTATATTAAACTAGAATAATTTATTAAACTTTTCAAATTGGTTTTATGTCTATATTGTACCATAAATGTCCATACCATATATTTTTGTAGACTGTTATCTTCACCAAAAATTGTCAAACTGGACAACCTTTACTAAAATCGTCATATCTTAGACAAAACTCAATAAATTTTAATGAGAAAAAAATATTTGGAAACTAGAAAAAAATAAATTTCCATCCATATATTAAAATCCTCAATATTATGCCATAAAAATGTTGTACAATGGCATGTTTCAGACTGCAAATTCGAAAAACTTCATAAAGCAATGAAAGGATGCTACAAAAATAAGTTCTTTCTTTATTCCATCCTTCTCCAACCCTCTCCAACCTCAAGATTATAGTTTGTGAACAAAATTTATATAATTTTAATCATATGCAACTACCCATAAAAAACTTTTAACAAACTTTTAAAAAGTTGTCATCAAGTTGCAAAAGTTGTCATGACAATTTTGACAATTTTGACAATTTTGACAACTTTTGAGCAACTTTTATAATTTTTATCCAAAAGACTCAAAAATTGACATAATTATCCAAAATGATAATTAATGGTCACAAATTACCTTACAAACATTAAACAACACAAAACAAAGAAAAAATATAAACTTTTCCTCTTGTAGGCATATTAGGTCCTAAGGGTGCTCCTGCACCATTGAGCCATTGTTACATTGTTCCAAAGACAAGAACAACCTTAGGTTGTTAGAAATAGTACAAGGCACTTGGATCTGATACCAATTTATGGAGTACTAGTTTCACTAAGAGGGGGGGGGGGGGGGAGGATAAATCAGTGACAAGTTAAATTTACTATCAATTTTTGAAAGTAAAGAGTAGTTGTATATCCTTTAAGCATTATCTTTAATTTTAAAAAAAATCAAAGAGTAGTGTTTTACTTCTATCAAGACAAAATTGTAATTGAGAATTAATGTTCAAAAGAAAGCACAAGAACAATGTGATGAGTAAGACAACGACATAATTTTTAGAAGTGGAAAACCCTTAAAGGGTGAAAAACCACTTATAACTTATTCACTATAAGATGAATCTCATTGATTACAAAATGCCTCACTGACATCACAAAAGATAAAGTCTCGCTGACTTAGAAGGAATGTCTTAAATTTACAAATCAAGTTATGTATAGAGATAGACCTCTATTTTCTAGGCAACCCGAATCTTTCTTTCACAGTGTGTAAGGGATACTCTTCAACATCAACTCAAGAATAAGTATTACTGCTTGATCATGCAATTTCATAAAGATTCATGACAGTATAGTGCAGAGACTACTGACACAAACTTTCAAAACATATGTTGATCTCCTTTTCTGCATTTGACATAATGCCTAATTAAAAAAAATATCTAACCAACCATCAGTAAAACATTCACAACCTTTTATCATGCTATGGCATTGATCTTGACACAAAACACCAATTGGTTACAAACTACTTTTATCAGTTATTTGACTGAGTAACTGTCTTCGACTTGTTTTACCCAAACTCAAGAACAACTTTCAAAATTAGATCACTACTTTGTCTACATCCCAACACATGTCTGAAGAGATATATTCATGGAGATAATTCCTTCTTCTTGAGATGCAATTTCTATTAGTTGACAAAAATGCAGATATATAAAACCCTTATATAGGGTTTAACAAAGGTTATAAGTAAAAGTAGAGTGTCGACAAGAGATCTCGACCAAACATGTAAACCATCCCTTCATTATGTAAAAACTAAACATTAAGAGCATGTTCTTATCAAAGAGAACCCGACTCCTTTGAGGAGACCATATATCATTTTCATATGAAATTTTCTGTTTGAGAAGAACTATTAATGAACTCACATGATTTGAAAGGATAAGAACATAGTATACTACAAACTCAAGTAGAAACGACTATAATCATTATCTTATATTGCATACAAACCTTAACTGGCATACATCCACTAAATCATTTTTATAGGACCAAGAAAGTAATGGAGGCAATACAATACACATAATAGAAACTTGACTCCAGTTATCTCCAAACAACATAGCTCCACGGTGTAGACTCACCATACCATAACCATATACAACATATCTCACCATATCATATCATAGTATATATCTCCATAGTAGTTGTTTTTTACATCAAAATTCCAAGATGTCAACAATAAATGGTTTCATAATATTTGCATTCATATCATTAGAAACAATAGAGGGAATACAATCCAAAATGATCCTCTCCTCAACACTAGCATTGGGCGAGTCCTCAAAAAATATTGTTGCAAAGAATCATATAACCTAGTTTAAAAACTAAGTGAAAGAAGAAATTTGAATCCCCTCTAAAGACAAGATGGAGGTAATATAGTTGCCCTATCATTTATCCTTCACAAATTTATTGAAAAAACTCATATTTTTGTCACTTTCTCGAAGCCAATCAATGCAAGATTTTTTCTTCCAACAGATTTCTTCATGTAATTCATATTCTTCCTACTATTTCATTATTGTAGATTTGTATCTCTACAACTCCTCAGAAAAACCTTGGTCTTGAATCTGCTGAGTTATAGTATCCACTTGAGGTTACCCTTTCAATTTGGCCAAGAAGAGGATGCCAAAGCACTGCTTATTCCACCATTTGATCTTATATTTGATAAATTGTAGCCTTTTAAAAAATGAGTACATTGCAATACCAAAATCAAGCTTCCCTTCATGCCACCACACCAAAGTAAGATCTTTGAGTGAGGGGTCCCAAAGGCACATGAACTAAAATTTAAATGAGGGATTCTTAGAAGCTCTGAATTGAGAAGCACTGAGTTTGATTGGCTAACTTGATCAAAACCTCTCCAATCTATCTCTAAATTAATAATCTAATTGGCACCCAACCAAAAGAAAGAAACCAAAAATCTATCAAACTTCTCAACTATAGCCTCCTCCCAACATATTTTGTTATTCTAAGTAAGTAGTCCACTGTTAGGCCTTATGTCAACCAACAACAAGATGTCGATAATATCCCTTAGAAGCATAGCAGTAGGATCTAGCCTGCAGGTGTCCCCCCATTTCTCATCCAATCCAAAAATTACATTGAAGTCCCCAGACAAGATCTAAGGGTGATATGCAAGAAGAGAGTGAACATACTTGACATGAGATCAAAGCAAATTTTTTCCAAGAAAATCATTTGGAGCATAAATATTAGTGAAAATAAGATTCTCACCAAATTCAAGACTTGAAGCAACCATAAAAATAGAATATTTACAAGAGATCCATTTAAGAAGGACAAGTTTATGTAGATCCCACTCACAAGTCACACCTCCTCAACTACCTTGGGCCCTAATACATTGACAATGACCTTGAGTGAAAATTTTAGAGATTCTTTTTATCATACCATCAATCGATATTTTAGTTTCCTAAATAAAAACCATATCTGGAGAGTGATAATCAGTCAACTTTGGCATGGAGCAGAGGAGGGTAGGTTGAGCGTGGGTTGGGTGAGAACAAGTTGGAACCCCTGTACTGTAAATGTGGAGGAGGATACAACCCTCCTCCATACAAGTTTGGTGCCTTCATTTCATAAGCGACCCCTTCACCCTTGTCTCCTCAGCCCTAAATATTATATGTATTTTATTTTACATTGCTTTCTATATCTTTGCCTTTTTATTGTCCATTAAAATGGCCTGACGACCTAGGTTGGATTCGTACCATCAGTTTAATGCTCTTGGACCTAGTGGTGGGACTCACACCCAATGGATGGGAATCTACCCAAGGAAATGAAAGAAAAGAAGGCTAATAACATAGAGGGTAAAACATAGATTAGAAGGAGATGATGAAGGAGATGATGTAGGCTAATTAATCAGAACATAGAGGGTAAAACATCTAAAGATGCCTTAATTAAGAAATTTGTCATCATCCCCAACTCTACAATATTTATTGCTAACTTTGTGTTTAGATTAGAAGGAGATGATGATGTAGGAGGAAGATAAGGTAAGCCCCCTCTTAGTCACCTGCAAAAATTATCTCTCACTGAAATGTGATATGATTAATGTGCCAAATGAGGAAAATGATAGGTTAAAAGATATTTTCATATTCTTGGCCATGGTGGACAATAACAAAATCCCGACCAGGAACTTTTTAGATGAATGGTTTAGCAATGTGTGGTTAATAAATGAGCATTCAAATTTCTTTTGCAGGATGGTGCAAAAAGGATTATTTATAATTTTTTTAAAGAATCTAAAATGCAAGATATGGATACTGTTAAATAATGTTGGAGCATTGGTAACTGTTAACACAAAACTTTGCACCCCTGGTGTTCAAGCATGACCACCAACCTTGTGAAACATGGAATCAACCTCTCAAGTGTGGGACCTTGCACTTTTGTGAGGTTGAATATCTGGAGAAGACTGACTTCCTCTTCAATCTGAATGCGAAGTGTTGGACCAACCCAACAATGATAAAACTAATTTATGGTTTGACAAGGAAAAGGGAGAAAGAGAAGGGTTGCAGGAAAGAAGGGAAAAGGTTTTGCACCCAGACTGAAATAATTATCCATTCCCTGCCTATAGTTGCATAAAACATTAATGAAAACTACCCAAGGATGCACAAAATTCTATTCTACTTAGCCATCTAAGTGTGAGTGAAGGTTGGGAATCAACATAGTCACTTACACTACAGAAAACCAAAGGAGAAAGCATTCGAACAAAGAGATAAACACTTACACAGATTGCAAGAATCGAATAAAGGCATGAAAGCTATTTTTATTGATGAAAGAGCAAGGCAAACTTATAGATGCAAAGAGACATAAGAATTCTGCATGAGAAAAGAAGGGAGAAGATCCTAACCAAATATTACAAAATTACCTTTATAGATCAGGGATAACTTAGATGGTTGCAATTGAGAAAACCCTAACCCCACCCAGGTTAGGTTACAAAAATATCAGAGGAGAGGGATAGATCAGATCCGAGATATGATGGTGTGCTACAGCTAGCTCTGGGAGTGTCCTCTACCTCTGAAAGAGCAAATATCTCTGCAAATGAGGGAAAACCCTGCATCTAGATGCATCTCTATGTACTGGATGGCATCAATAGGCACAAATAAGTCTTCAAACTACATTGAAGAGGCATGGGTGGCATCTAAAAATGGTTATAGGTGTCGCGTCTGAAGTTATGGCATTAAAATTTGGTGGTTGCATTGAAATCAGGTCCAAAATCAGACGACGACTGAGCAAAATGAGGACCTCGACTATCGGGTCGACAACCACCCCTAACAGAGAGTATTCAAACTCCAACGACCACCGAGAAAATTGAAATTCAGTCGTTGATAAAGAGATCTCACGTGAAGATGGACTTGCGAGATCTCGTCATGTAAGCATACTCGAAAGCCCAATCGAAGATTGCTTTATGAAGATCCAACAACCGTGGGTGACTGACATGGCACCCCAGACCCATTTTTCCTTGGTTGTGTTGACCACTGACTGCATTATATTCTTACCCCGCAACATCTCTACGGGTCCCTTTTAACTTCACGGGATAAGAATTTTTCTTTGATTCTATTTTGCTTTTATTATCCCGCGGGACCACTTATGTCTTTGTTTCCTCCCGTGGGATAAGAGTTTATTTTATTTACTCTTTTTTCCTTATCGCGCGACACCTTTTATGCCTTTGCTCAACCTCATGGGATAAGCCTTAAGGTCTTTGTTTTCTTTATCCTTATCCTACGGGCCATTTGTGTCCTCGAATTTACCTCGCAGGATAAGCAAAATGCTTTGTAGTTTTTGTTTGCTCCTTATCCCACGTCATCACTTTTGTCTTTGTTTTCCTTTGCAGGATAAGGGTTTCTCTTCTTTTTCTTTGTTCGCTTAGCCTGCACAGCCTTATCTCGCGAGACCCCTTTCTCCATGTTATTCCAACCCTATGGGATAAGGAGAAAGCCTCATTTTCTTTTGACTTTCCTTATCCCATGGCATCACATTGTGCTCCCCTCGACCCCGTGGGATAAGAGAAAACACATTGTCTTTTCTCAAACCTCTTATCCCATGAGATGTTGCATTTGTCTTTGAACCTTCATAAGATAAGGGTGAATACCCATTGTCACCTTTGTATTCTTATCCCACGGGACATCCCTGTGTTCATGTTGTTCTCGTTGACTGGGGCTCGCCACATTGACCAATAACATGCCATGCCTCTGTGGTCAATAACACAACTCGATTATTGACATGAACTGTTGATATAACATAAGAGGCATGAGGCTCAATAAAAATCATGTTATTAACACATCATATAACCCTTGTGTTATATGACTGTAAAACTATGAAGAGGAATCTAACTCTATCGAGACCAATAACACGAAGCGTTATTGGTCTTGGCTAACATGAAGTGTTAGCCACATTGAAATCCTAGATCTGAGCTCTGCTAAGATTGGCACAAAAATTGCCAACATTTTTGGTGACTCAGAGGGGGTGACAAGCATGCTTGGCACATTGATTAGTAGCCCTATGAAGTCCATTGGGCGCATAGTCAAAACATGAAGCAAAAAGATAATCTCTGCCCCCTGTAACCTGGAAGTAAAAATCAAAATTTGGCCATTTCGGAAGAGATGACCTATGCACGCACACTTCTTGGAAAGCATGGAAAAAAACTAACTAATGATTACATTATCGCAACTCAGAGACAAAGAGAGCCTCTGCCTCTATCAAAGATTATCCTTTTGAAGGAGTTGATCTCCCTTAGTCCATGATCACAGTCACCAACTAATTGCAACATTTGGAATAACCCATATGCATACGTCAGAATATACATGTTGTTGGTGTGGTGAAAAGGAAGCTTACCATTTACCTCGCTACTATAGGGAATCCACATAAAATAAGCTTTTGAAGCTCATGAAGGCACATCAAATGCACATTTGACAACAAGGGAAGAGTATTCCAGGAGGAGGTAAGTGTTAGAAGAATTAACCCTTGTAGGAGAGGAATAAATTTCTTCCCACAAGGGAGAGTCATTGCTATCACAACTGTCCTGCTCTTGGTATGAGTCGAAACCAAAGGAAAGGGCCTCAAACTCACATGAGGGTGACAAGTGTACCATATCTTTGTCTTGATCTGAACGAGGAGGCTCCTCAGACATATCAAACTGGAAACTTTGAAGCTCAGGTACACTGTCAAGTCGAGCAACCAAGAGACTATCTGCATGATCAACATGTTATTGTTTAACAACATTAAACTCGGCATGTTGGCCCCAAGTAAAACATTCAAGATCAAGCACATGATCCATCATGTTGAATGAAACATCTTCAAATTGAATGAAGGTCTCATATTCAACATCATTATATTCAAGGATAGGGGAGAACCAACATACATCATAATCACATGTGCTGATATCTAGCTCATCGGCACATGTCTTAGGTTCATGAGACACCTCACAAGAAGATCTAAAACCTTCATATTGTCTCTTTGTTTCTGTTCTTTCTTCTTCTTTTAGATTAACAACCTTTTGCAAATCCCTATCCTCCTTTGTGATACTAGGGATAGGAGTGTCCTCGTCATGGATGCAAAAGGTGCCAAGGCTTGCACCACTGACCTCATCAATTAGGTCAAACTAAAAAGCATTTGCCCATTCATCAAGTAGGCAGTCAAGAACCTCCTACAATTGAGTTTTTGGCTCCCTAACAAATACATCCTCATTCTCATCATGGAAAGAGCAGTTCATCTCTATGGGGCTTGGGATATAGGGCTCGATATGGTTAAAGGAAAAAGGATCTGCCTTGATGGTCACCTTGGTCCCATACCTTGTTCTTAAACACGTGTGAGACCAGTCAGAGGATAGGTAGCCACCTATCCTAGTAGTGAGTTCCCTTGATAGACAAATGGCAAAGTGAGAAGGGAGGTCAATAACTGAGATATCTTGCAATACGGCACAACCCGAGCAAGTATGGAAGATTAAATTTAGATCCTTAATAACCCCCATAGTCTGAATTGTTCTTCCATCAAGTTGCACAACTCCTTTGTTCATAGGTTCATATTTGATGCCTAGGTGGTCAACCACTGTCTTGGGCATAACTGAGCTACTGGCCCCACTATCTATCAAACAATTATGAACAAGGTTATTCCCTATGATTAAAGAGAAATAGAATGGGGGAGGCTTACTGATTTTTCTTAAATGTTGTGCCTCCATAGGTTGCACCAAGCTTGTGGAAGTTGAAGAACTACAACCCTGACTGGTACCTTCTGCAACATCCATTCCCTTTAGAGTCTCCTGAAGTTGGTCTCTTTGAGATGGGATAGCAAGAGCATTGCACATTGAGACATTAAAGTTGGCTCTCTTCATCTGCTCAACAATATTAAAGGGTAGGGCAGCCTTGGCAAGGACCCTTGTAGCAAATAAGTCCAATCTTGATGTTGTGGGAGCCTTGGATGGCTTGCCCTTCTTGACATCCCGAGTCAAGTCTTTCTCTTTATTTGGATCAGGCGCTCTGTCTGATGCATTTGACATTGGATATTGTATGGTTGCAAATAAAGATGGAGATGTTGCAGTAGAAGTAGCATTAGGGTATATGACCCTCTTCCTTGATCTTGTATTTCTGGCCACAGGGTTACTACTTGTATGATTGATTCCACAAAAATCAGCCTCCTGCCAATTCAGAAAAGACGAATCTGCCTGTGGGTGGTTTGGACAAACACCAAACTATTATTATCCAGATGTTGTTGGCTCCTCCTATGCAACTAAGGCTTGAGAGAACTCACCATTCTGACAAGAGGTCTGATTATGTGGCTGATTAAATTGATTGCACCATTCTTGCTCTTGAGAAAGATTATTTTGTGTTGGCACTAAAGCTTTTGAGGTGCTAGCAGCTGAGGGATTCACACTTTTTAAATGCCTAGGATTACTCCATTGATTCTTCCCTTGATAACTAGGCCTGTGTTGTTGATAGCCCGAATTTAGTAGTTGGTAAGGCTTGTTGGTCAGAGGCAACTCTTTCTTGATTAAAATCGGCTCATTTCCAAATCCCTGCATTCGTTGGTTCATTTTCTAATCTATTTTCTGCATTGAGGCCTCTAAAGAGGCTTGTAGTGAGGTTTGCAACAAGGTCTGGAGCTCCTTAATCTCCAAAGATAAAGGGGAAGGTGTACCAATGAGTGATTGACCTGTAGATGCCACTGATGTAGGCTGTTGTGCAAGAGTCTCTAGGAAAAGAAGTGTTTGAGGCCTAAGAGCTCATTTCCCTGCCTAAATTAAACAGTTTTTTGCCTTGATAGCGATGTCATATACTCTGGGAAGGTTGTCTCCACCCATTTACAAGATCATAGTGGCAATGTCACTATTGAGAGACCTTGGGAAATATAAAAAGGCACCATTTGAAGAGGGCTTGACCAACACTAGGATCCAATCCCAAGTTTTTAAAATTTATAGTTAAAGTCGGCCATGAACTCATGGGGTGCTCTTTTGATTGTAGTTAGCTACTCCATAAGTGACAGATGGTCACTTTTATCCTGAAAATGCTTGCACAATTTCTCCCCTAACTCATCCCAATTGTGAATAGAGTTAAGAGCTAGTCCTTTGTACCACTGAAGGGCCTTTCCCTTGAATGAGGCAGAAAGAAGCCTCATTGCAACATTGTCCTCAGTGACATCAAATATCGTACAAATTCTAGACACATCTTGGATTTGTTCCTTTGGGGAGGTAGATGTCTCTCCAGTAAAAAATGGAATAGCTTTCAAAGCTGCTACTGGAATATCATTTTTTGGGGCTAATACCAAGGAGTTGCCACCATTGAAGGTGACAAACGTATGTGCTCTAGGGACTGCCATATGAAATAAGGGCATGTTGATGTGAATGGAAGGGCCTCTAGGCTGTGTAGATCTTGTAATAGGAGGGGTGGAATGAGACCTAGGAGGTGTAGATACTTATGTTTGAGTTCCCCTAACCGGTGAGAAAGAAAGTCTACCTCTTCTACTCCTGTAATTTGAATAAGGAAACTAGATAAATTGAAAAATAACTCTAGATGATGATCTGGTGTGTCTCCTTGGCATAAAGTTACAACAGGTATCACTGAGAATATGAATTGCTCCTTAAGAGATTTGCCAAGTGCTTGATTGATTGCCTCCAAAGGCTGAATTTGTCAGGAAAAGTATTGAATCCTCAATAAGAATGTAGAAATTGTGTCCCACTTGGCATGCCAAAACTGTGGTATGGCCGGTGACTTGGAATGGAACTGGATTTCTTCTTGACTACTTTAAAGATCAGTCCCACTAGGCGTGCCAAAAACTATTAACACAAAAGTTTGCACCCCTCGTGATAAGGCTTGACCACCAACCTTGTGAATATGGAATCAACCTCTCAAGTGTGGGACCTTGCGTTGTTGTGAGGTTGAATCTCGAAGAAGGTCAACTTCCTCTTCAATCTGAATGCAAAGTGTTGGACCAACCCAACACTGATAAAACTAATATATGGTTGGACAGGGAAAAGAGAGAAAGAGAAGGTTTGCAGGAAATAAGGGAAAAGGGTTTGTACCCGAACTGAAATAATGATCCATACCTCCCTATAGATATATAAAATATTAATAAAAATTGTTGGCATTGATAAAACCAGTTAATCCAGAGAATCGGTATACTTGCTGAGATTTGTCATTGATGTCTAACACTGACCTGTGGAGTGGTGTATCTCAGTAGCAAAGGTGATGACCTGTAAACAACATGGAAACAACATAAGAGACAGATGATCAAGGTTCAATCAGCTCAAGGGAAGACAAACTAAGCTAACCGGTCTGTCACTTAAGAAGATCGGTGTTGAGGTCACATCTTCAGGTTGGTCATTCTGATGATGATGAAGTCATAGAAGGTGACTTAGGCAAGAAGGCTTGAGGTTGTATGCAAACCGGAACCTCAATAGTAAATAGGAGAAGAGGCTTGATGGAAGCACTGTAAACCGACATCAAAGGATGAACCGGTAATGAAGAGTGCAGTGGTATACCAGTACACCAGTGAAGCAGAAGGAAGATAGGTGGACACTGCAAATCTCAGAGTGGTGATTGATTACATAGTTGCAATGGTAAAAGGTGAGTTAGTGAGCTTGTGTCTATGCCAAACTAAAGGTTGGTGAAGTCAACTTCAGTCATCATGTAGTTAAGCCATGATTACTTGCGGATTTTCTAGTTTGCATTTAAAAGACTGAACTCGACCCGGATTTACTATTTTTGGGGAATGAAGTGGCAGAATTGGTTGAGTAGTTGGTGGAATTGTTGCAAGGCATGCAGAGAAAGAGCGAGAAGATTTGAATTCTAAATATACCGAAATATGTGATTGCATTGATTAAGGAAACACTTGAAGGTGACGATAGAGAATGTATAAAGTATTTTGAGTTCATTCAAAATATTCTTGATCGTAAAATTTGCAAAGTGCAAATCATGTGAGAGGAGATCCGAAGTGTAGAGTGAAGAGTGAGGAAAGTGTTAAATGATTAGCAGAGCAGAGTGTGTGTGAAGTAGATCGACAGAGTGAAGAGCTGAGGGTATGAGAAAAGAACCGGTGTAGTGCAGAGTAGACACCACCGGTGGAGACAGAGTATGATTTTTGTTGTGATTTGATCAGGCTATTAGTAGCTATTCCAGCAAATCAATTTCATGTTGCTTTCTAGCCATTGCAACTCAAAATCCCTTAACTAGGTGGACTTTAGTAGGTCCCTTTGTAAAATCCCTTAATCGAGTGTCATCTTATTTATGATCCTAAGACCTTTAAATAGGCTACCTCTAATAGGGTAAAGGTACTAATAGGCCTTAAACAAAATCCCTTAACCAGGTGGCACCTAATAGTGTCTTTTTAATCTCCTAACAGGGATGGATTCTCACCGAGCGTACTCCAGAAGATAGCAAATTTTATGAGTTTCTACTCACACCGTGGTTTTCTCCCATTTGGGTTTCCACGAGATAAATCTTGGTGTCACTGTGTATCTTTTACGAATGCATGTTCTTTTGCAATAACTGTTTATATTGATGAATATTAAGTTAGTGTGGTCTTGAGTTAAAAGGTTTAATTTTGTAAAATAGGTAAAGTGTTGATTCACCCCTCCCCTCTCAGCACCGGTTGGGACTAACAATTGATATCAGAGTTTTGGTCCTTAGATTCAGAAGAGCTTAACAACTTAAGGAAAGATCCAAGATGATGCAAAAGGAGGGTCCTAGGTTCTCTAAGGAGAATTACACCTTATGGTGTGGTAGAATGAAGCTCTACCTAAGAACCCTAGGAGATCAATACTGGAACCATGTAATCATAGAGTACAATGAACCTACAGGGGTTCTCACTGCAGATCAGATCAAAGAAAGGCAAGACAACACTGCTACTATGGATCTAAAAACAACCCATCAGATGTGGAACAAGTTGAAGACTGTTTATGGAGGAAATCCTCATGTTCAAAAGGCTAAATTGGATAGATTGAGAGGAAAAATTGATGAGATGAGGATGCAAGAAGGAGAAAATTTTGAACAATATAGCAAAAGAATAAAGGATGTGGTAAATTCCATCAAAAGTGTTGGAGGAAAACTTGAAGAAGATGATGTGGTTAGAAAAATCTTGAGAACTTTGCTACCACAATATTCCATAAGGGTTTCTGCAATTCAGGAACTCGGATCCTTGGGAACAGTTAGTGTTTCACTCAACTCACTGATCGGTAAGTTGACTGCCTTTCAATCAAGCAACTATGATAACAGTGTACCAAAGATTGATGCTACTTTCAAAGCTTCAATAGTGTATGCACCAACAAGAAGAATAAAAGAAAGTGGAAACAGTTCTTCTACAAGAACCGATCATTCTCATGAAAGTGACAACCTGTTATCTAAAGAATAGGAACAAGATGAGATTGAATCTTTATTGGCAAGAATATTGTTGAGAGGAAAAGGAAAGTATAATGGTAAACTTCCTTTGAAGTGCTCCTCTTGCAATAGAATGGGTCATATTGCATCCAGATGTCTTGACAATGATAGAGATAGGAAGGATAATTTTAGAAGCTACAAGGACAAGAGCAAGAAGGAGTGCTATCTTGTAGAAGGAGTTACCGATGAAGAACCAGAAGGATCTAATGGAGATGGAATTGCATTTGTAGTGGTAAAGGAAGATAACTAAGAGGAAAGTGACATGGCACTAATCTCAAGTTTAAGCTAGTGTGGAGACTGGGTAATTGACAGTGGTTGCACTCACCACATGACTGATGATAGAAACAAATTCCTCAGCATGGAAGACTGCAATGGAGGAACACTGAGATTTGGCAATGATGCTCCTTGTGCAGTAAAAGGTAAGGGATCTATGGCTTTAAATGATAAAACAAATTATGAAGATGTTTATTGGGTAGAAGGACTAAAATATAGTCTATTAAGTGTTGCACAACTTAACAATAAGGGTTACCAGTTAGAATTTAATGAAGGAATATGCAAAATAAATGACAAATCAAGAAGTTTGATTGCTACCGGTAAACAATCTAGAGTTAATATATTTCACCTAGACACCACCGTAGGTAGTTGTCTAATGGAAAAGGTAGAAGACGGTTGGTGTTAGTAGGATGAGAGGGGGGGGGTGAATCAGATAACCTCAATAATAATTACTCTAATCAGATTCAACCTCGATAGCATTAACTCGATATGCAACTTATGACTGTAAATCATTCAAACTCATAAACAGATAAACATGAAACATTAAATCACATTTGACACCAGATTTAACGTGGAAACCCTAATAGGGAAAAACCACTGTGGGATTTTGGACCCACAAGAAAATATACTCTTCTAGAGTATGCTCGGTTAAAAGAAAATCTTGTTAAAGATTACATACACATTGCTAGATGTGACACGGTCAAGGGATTTCCGTCATATCTGTTAGAATCTTCACTTTGTTAGAAGTGACCTTGTCAAAGGATTTGAAACACTCATTCAGAATATTACCTTCCAAGAGGATTTACAAATAAAGTTGTTAAGTCCACTCGGTTAAGAGATTTCCTGTCACTTACAAACATAAATAACAGTAATAAAATATATCTGCAACTTCACATCTAAAATGTTAAAGCAGATTCTATGTGCTCAATGTGCTCAAGATAATCTTGTCATAAGACTTATCTTTCTCCTTGTTGGACTTCTCAATCTATTCTTCAAATAGATCTTCAATCTTCTGTACTCGATAATCACCTCTATAGCATCAATGTGCTTCAGTTTGCCCACATACTTTGTTCAACAACATTACTTTATTTATAAGCAATTCCCAACCGCTTAATCTCCTTAATCATGTTTCCCATGATTAATCTTAGCCATCAGATCTTCAAACTTGACTAGGTTCATTGTATCCTTCAATCTGAAAAACGTTTTATCTTGCCTTGAAACTTGTATACCTTTCTTGGTACTTGTGCTCGGTTAGGACCATTCAATCTATGTTGTAGATCTTATTCTTGAATTTTAATTGTCGTTGATCCTTAACAAACTTCTTGCACGACATTCCTATCTTCAATAAACCTCCGGCTCATTGGCATCCTTCATTTAATAATGTATACACTTATTTAATGCATTATGTTATTGCTCGATTGATACTCGGTTAATATTGAACTTTACTTGGTAGAAATTCTCTTCTTGGTGACTTTTTCTTTCATTAACCGACATCAATAACCTTGGAGTTTACCGACTAGCTCCTTGCTCGATAAAATAGAATAGTATCAAACCTTTACTCATTCTATTACATGAAATCTTTTCCCCTTCTTGTTCAATCTTCGAATACACATATATAGGATATCAAAACAATCAAAACATCATAATCTCATCACTATCTAACTCGGTAATAGTTGCCCATTGAATAACTTATTATTCCCCTTCATTTTCACTTTCTTTCTGTGTCACTTACCGACATCTTTATCCTCATCAAAACATACTTTTTAAGATATGGTAACATCATACTGAATCAGAAAACCAATTGCTTGACATCAATGACAAAATAATAATATTAAGACAGTAATCATCCTTCATCAATTATATCATTCATCTCCAACAACCTTCTCAATATCATCAACCATCAAACTTATTGTAATGCCAACAGTTGGTTTTGGCACAAAAGACTGTGTCATGTGAACTTTGATAGCATAGCAAAAGTCAGTAAAATGAAGTCTGTCAAAGATATGCCTGATATTATGAAACCTAAAAATGTTATGTGTAAAGAATGCCAACTAGGAAAGTTAACCAAGTCTAGTTTCAATAGCAAATCTGATTCATCTGAGAATGTGCTAGACTTAGTTCATACAAACCTATGTGGTCCTATGAGGACCAAGAGTTTATGTGGTCCTATGAGGACCAAGAGTTTCTATGGAGACCGGTATTTCATGTTTTTTGTAGATGACTTCTCAAGAATGATACGGGTTGTATTCTTGAAAGAAAAATCTGAAGCCTTTCACATGTTTAAAGTCTTCAAGGTTTGAGTAGAGAGAGGAACCGGTAAGAATTTGGAATGTTTGAGATCAGATAGAGGAGGAGAGTTCACCTCTCAAGAGTTCATGAACTACTGTGAAAAATAGGGGATTATGAGACAGATGTTTGCACCTAGAACACCTCAACAGTATGGGGTTGCTAAAAGAAGGAATAAAACTCTGATTGATTGTGCGAGGACTCTGATGATTTATAAAGATATTCCACATATCTTGTGGAGAGAAGCAATAAGCATTGTTGTGTATACCTTGAACCAGATATAGGTGAAGAAAGAGACAAATAAAACTCCCTATGAATTATGGTGTGGATACTCACCGGATGTGAGATATTTCAAAGTATTTGGAAGTAGGTGCTATATCACGAGGGATGAGTATTCTGGAAAGTTCGATCCAAAGAGTGATGAAGGAACCTTCTTAGGTTACTCCATAGTGAACTAGAGGATTATCAAGGAGAGTGCAAATGTCAAAGTAGATGAGTTCTCTAAGAAAAATGAATAGGATAGCAAGAGTGAACTAGAGGATTATCAAGGATTCGAGTACATTGTACCGATCAAACATGCTGAAGAGAATCCTATTGTAGTGGCAAATGAGGAAGCATGTGAAGTAGAACCTACACAACTAGTAGAAGAAGCTCCAAGAAATGAACTGGTATTAGCAAGGTATGTCAGAAACAATCACTACGCTAAAAATATCATTGGTGACAAAGATGCAGGAGTATTGACTAGAAGAAGAGCAAGAGAGAATGCCTATCTGCTCTCCAAAATTGAGCCAAAAATAGCAAAGGAGGCTCTAAGAGATGAAGAATGGATCAAAGACATGGAGGAGGAACTAGAGCTGATTAATAAAAATGAAACTTGGACTCTAGTGTCCAGACTGGAAAACAAAAATGTGATAGGCACCAAATGGGTGTTTAGAAACAAAATGGATGAAACCGGTCAAATAGTAAGAAACAAAGCAAGACTACTCTGCAAAGGCTATGCTCAGGAAGAAGGTTTGGATTATGGAGAAACCTTTGCACCAGTGGCTAGGCTGGAAGGGGTCATAATTTTGCTTGCCTATGTTACTTACGATAAATTCAAAGTTTACCAAATGGATATCAAATCGGCATTCTTGAACAGTGTTTAGAGGAAGAAGTATACATAGAGAAACCAAAAGGGTTTGCATCAGAAGATGGAAGAGATATGGTATGCAGGTTGAAGAAGGCTCTATATGGACCAAAAAAAGAACCAAGAGCTTGGTATGAGAGGTTGCACTCCTATCTATTAAGCATAGGGTTCAAGAGAACCAGTGATAACAGTAACCTGTATCTGAAGACCAAAGAAAAAGGAAAACATTTGATTGCAGAATTTTTTGTTGATGACATTATCTTTGGAGGAGATGATGAGATGAGCAGAGGTTTTGCAGAACAAATGAAGCAAGAGTTTGAAATGTCCATGATCAGTGAAATAAAATTCTTCATCGGCCTGCAAGTATCACAGCTAAAGAATGGCATATTCATTAGCCAGACCAAGTACATAAGGGAAAATATGAAAACTTTTGGAATGGAAGATTGCAAACCCGTTGGAACTCCAATGGTTACAGGTTGCAAGCTCTCCAAAAAAGATGAGGCTCATGAAGTGAATGAGACACTTTATTGATCCATGATCGGTAAGTTGCAGTATGCAGTGCACAGTAGACCAGATATAGCACAAGTTGTTGGTTTGGTTGCCAAATTTGCTGCAAATCTGAAAGAGACTCATATGGTGGCAGTCAAGAGAATGTTTAGATACCTTAAGGGGCCTGATGAGTATGCTCTCTGGTATCCACATAAGGGAGATTTAAGCTTAAGTGTCTTCAATGATTCAGATTGGGCAGGGAACATTGATGACAAAAAAAGCACTAGTGGAGGTGCATTCTTTCTTGGAGACAAGATTATGTCATGGACAAGCAAGAAACAAAATTGCATATCCCAATCCACAACTTAGGCTGAGTATGTGGTTGTTGTAATCAATTGTACATAGATAGTATGGATCAAGCAATTATTGGAAGGTATCCAAGAAAAGGTGACTGAACCGGTGGTGATTCACTGTGACAACACCAGTGCTATCAACATATCCAAGAAATCGGTGATTCATTCCAAGACAAAGCATATAGCTATCAAATACCACTACCTTAGGGAACATGTTCAAGACAAGGAAGTGAGGTTGGAGTATATACCAACAAAAAAATAGGTGGTTGATATCTTCACCAAGCTACTACAGAAGGACACCTTTGAATACCTTAGAGGTAAGCTAGGGGCGATACCCCTACTTACATTAAAGTAAGTAAAAAGCGCTCTATATCAATACGTGTGGACTACTCCAGTTAGGGGGAGCAGTCTTGTAAGTGTACTAAAATACATCTTTGGCATTGGTGTCAAAGGGGGAGCAGTCTTGTAAGTGTATTGAAATACATCTTTGGCATTGGTGTCAAAGGGGGAGATATGTTTATAGTGTTTGAGCATCGGTAAGTAGTGATTGAGCTGAAGTTGTTAAAACACAATATTGCCAGTGTTAGGGGGAGATATTCATTACTCATAGTAGAAGTAATGACCAGTACAGAAATAAAGAAGAAATGAAGAAAGTATATGCAAGAGCAACTAATAAGATAGATTCTAAAGTGTTGCCATTAATGCCAAAGGGGGAAATTTTTGGCATTGACAAAACCGGTTAATCCAGAGAACCGATATACTTGTTGAGATTTGTCATTGATGTCTAAAACTGACCGGTGGAGTGGTACCGGTGGAGTGGGGTATCTCAGTAGAAAAGGTGATGACTTGTAAACAATATGGAAACAACATAAGAGACAGATGATCAAGGTTCAATCAGCTCAAGGGAAGACAGACTAAGCTAACCGCTCTGTCACTCAAGAAGATTAGTGTTGAGGTCAGATCTTCAGGTTGGTCATTCTGATGATGATGAAGTCATAAAAGGTGACTTAGGCAAGAAGGCTTGAGGTTGTATGCAAACCAGAACCTCATTAGAAAATAGGAGAAGAGGCTTGATGGAAGCACTGTAAACCGACATCAAAGGATGAACCGGTAATGAAGAGCGCAATGGTATACCAGTACACCGGTGAAGCAGAAGGAAGATAGGTGGACACCGTAAATCTCAGAGTGGTAATCAATTACACAATTGCAATGGCAAAAGGTGAGTTGGTGAGCTTGTGTCTACACCAAACTAAAGGTTGGTGAAGTCAACTTCAGTCATCATGCAGTTAAGCCATGATTATTTGCGGATTTTTCAGGTTTGCATTTAAAAGACTGAACTCGACCCAAAAGTCACTATTTTTGGGGAATGCGGTGGTAGAATTGGTTGAGTAGTTGGTGGAATTGTTGCAGGGCATGTAGAGAAAGAGCAGGAAGATTTGGATTCTAAATGTATCAAAATTTGTGATTGCATTGATTAAGGAAACACCTGAAGGTGATGACAGAGAATGTATAAAGTATTTTGAGTTCATTCAAAATACTCTTGATCGTAAAATTTGTAAAGTGCAAATCCTATGAGAGGCGATCTGAAGTGTAGAGTGAAGAGTGAGGAAAGTGCTAAATGATTTAGCAGAGCAGAGTGTGTGTGAAGTAGACCGCCAGAGTGGAGAGTCGAGGGTATGAGTAGAGAACTGGTGTAGTGCAGAGTAGACACCACCGGTGGAGACAGAGTATGATTTTTATTGTGATCTAATCAGGCTATCAGTAGTTATTCTATCATATCAACTTCATGTTGCTTTCTAACCATTGCAACTCAAAACCCCTTAACTGGGTGTCATCTTAATTAATGATCCTAAGACCTTTAAAAAGGCTACCTCTAACAGGGTAAAGGCACTAATAGGTCTTAAACAAAATCCCTTAACCAGGTGGCACCTAATAGTGTCTTTGTAATCTCCTAACGAGGATGGCTCCTCACCGGGCATACTCCAGAAGAGTGCAAATTTTATGAGTTTCTACTCACATCGTGGTTTTCTCTCATTTGGGTTTCCACAAGATAAATCTTGGTGACACTGTGTATCTTTTATGAATGCATGTTCTTCTATAATAACTGTTTATATTGATGAATATTAAGTTAGTGCAGTCTTGAGTTAAAAGGTTTAATTTTGTAAAACCGATAAAGTGTTGATTCACCCCTCCCCTCTCAACACCGGTTGGGACTAACAAAAACTACCCAAGGATGCACATAATTATATTCTACTTATCCATCTAAGTGTGAGTGAAGGCTGGGAATCAACACGGTCGCTTACACTACAAAAAACCAAAGGAGAAAGCATTCAAACAAAGATGTAAACACTTACACAGATTGCAAGAATTGAATAAAGGTAAGAAAGATAATTTTATTGATGAAAGGGCAAGGCAAATTGATAGATGCAGAGAGACATAAGAATTTTGCATGAGAAAAGAAGGGAGAAGATCCTAACCAAATGTTACAAAATTACCTTTATAGATCAGACATAACTCAGATGGTTGCAATTGAGAAAACCCTAACCCCACCAGGGCTAGGTTACAAAAATATCATAGGAGAGGGAGAGATCAAATCCGAGATCTGATGGCATTCTACAACTAGCTCTAGGAGCGTCCTCTACCTCTGGAAGAGCAAACATCTCCGCAAATTAGGGAAAACCCTGCATCTGGATGTGTCTTTGTGTACTAAATGGCATCTGTAGGCACAAAAAAGTCTTCAAACTATGTTGAAGAGGCATGGGTGGCATCTAGAAATAGTTACAGGTGTTGCATCTAAAGTTATGGCATTGAAATCTAGTGGTTGCACTGAAATTGGGTCCAAAATTGGATGACGACTGAGCAAAATGAGGACCTCAACCATTGGGTCAACAACCACCCTTGACAGAGAGCATTCAAACTCCAATAGCTACTAAGAAAATTAAAATTCATTCATTGATCAAGAGATCTCGTGCGAAGATGGGTGTGCGAGATCTTGCCGTGTAAGCGTGCTCAAAAGCCCAATCGAAGATCAAAACATCATCGTTGGATCAGGGTTTATTAAGATCCAACGGTCGTGGGTGGCTGATGTGGAACCTCAGGCCCATTTTTCCTTGGTTGTGTTGATTGTTGACTACACTATATTCTTACCCTACAACATCTCTACGGGTCCCTTTTAACTTCACGGGATAAGGATTTTGCTTTGATTTTGTTTTGCTTTTGTTATCCCGCAGGACCACTTGTGTCTTTGTTTCCTCTCGCATGATAAGAGTTTCTTTGATCTACTCTTGTTTCCTTATCCCACGGGACCTTTGATGCCTTTTATCAACCTCGTGGGATAATACTTAAGGTATTTTCTTGCTTTATTCTTATCCCGCGGGCTATTTGTGTCCTCGAATTTGCTCCGCGAGATAAGCAAAATGCTTTGTAGCTTTTGTTTGCTCGTTATCCCGTGCCATCGCTTTTATCTTTGTTTTCCTTTGTGGGATAAGGGTTTCTCTATTTTTGCTTTGTTCGCTTAGCCCGCAAAACCTTATCCCCCGAGACCCCTTTCTCCATGTTATTCCAACCCCATGGGATAAGGAAAAAGTCTGACTTTCATTATCTCGCGACATCACATTGTGCTCTCCTCGACCTCGCAGGATAAGAGAAAACACATTCTCTTTTCTCAAACCTCTTATCCTGCGAGATGTCACCTTTGTCTTTGAACCTTCATGAGATAAGGGTGAATACTCGTTGCCACCTTTGTATTTCTTATCCCGCAGGACATCCCTGTGTCCATGTTGTTCTCAGTAACTGGGGCCCGTCACATCGGTCAATAACATGCCATGCCTCGGTAGTCAATAAAACAACTCAATCAATAACACAACCTGGTTATTGACATGAACTATTGATATAACATATGAGGCACGGGGGTCAATAACAATTGTGTTATTGACACATCATATAACCCTCGTGTTATATGACTACAAAGCTATGAAGAGGCAACTAACTCTACTGAGATTGATAACACGAAGCATTATTGGTCTTGGATAACACTTCATGTTAGCCACATTGAAATCCTAGATCTGAGCTCTGCTAAGATTAGCACAAAAATTTCCAACTGTAACTGCATATACAAGGCTCTAAAGTGGTCTCTAGGAGTAGTTAATGATGAAATTATAGCACTTTCATGCCCTAGATGGATAACTATGAAGAATGTGTCACCATTTTTATGCTCAATTTTACCCCAACTACTTTCATCTTTGGGAAATATACAAAGGCAGGACAGAGCCAAAGTGTTGCTCCTACACTTGGAGGCCAAATTACTAGTGTCCATAAACCTGGGTGTTGACTTGCTACAATATACAGAGACTAACATTAGATGATACTTTCTCTTGTGGCATAAAAATATTAGGGGTATTAATGCTTTTTTTGTGTTGTAAAAAAGACCATACGAAGATAAATCGCCCTATTATTTTAAATAGACTTCATAAACCTAAGGCTAATGAGAAAGAGATGCCTTTGGATAAGGTTACCACCTCTGGTGTTAACCCTAATCAAGGAGTTGTCATCGACACCCCCAAATTGAGTATGTTGAGCAATCTTAACTCTCTGCGAGAGGCCATTCACCAAGCCCTATCCAAGGAAGTTAATCTCCTTAAGCCTATCCCCAATTCTAACTCTCACATTCCTCCACCCAACAAGGTGGATGAATTCCTATTTGGAAAAGTATTCAATATTGACCCCCCCTACTCTTCTATATTTGAATATGTTTTCCAAGGCACCACTTTCAAAGTACCTTTGGAAGGTAGACTTGACCCTAACCTCACTCCTAGGTCAAGAAGACCTAGGAAGAAGAATGCTCAGCAGATTATGGAAGAGAAGATTAGAGAAGGCATTTCCAATAGAAATATTGACATTGGTAAGGAGATGGTTCTTGATGATTGTAACCCTAATTCTGATCTTGTTGTGAGAGAGAACCCTAATTTCGATCTCAAGCCCAAACAGAGTGATATTACAAAACCAAGCATAGAGACAATTCCCTTGCAAAAAGCATGGTTCTTAAAATTGAGAACATGGCTCAAAATATCAAGATCTTGCAAAAACCTAGCAATTTGACAAACTTAGTAGAGTGGGGAATGGAAATTTCCAATAGCTTCATGGCTCTATCAAGCCCTGAAATTAATGTTAATTATAGGGTGTTGGAGAGTAGTAGGAATATGGAAGAAAATATTTTGCAAATCAACTCTAAGGTTGAGCAAACCATGCCTCTGCAAGCTCCTACTATTTTAAACCCTGAAGATAAGGAATTAACTCTCCCTTGAACCCTACAACTATACGCGAGTAGAAGATGGCAACAAATTCACTCTCCATTGCAGTTGCAGAGGCTCACAATGAAGGGATTGATAATAGTAATGCCTCCCCTAACCCTAATATCTTAAATGAGAATGAGGCTTTTGAGCTATCTACCCCGAGCAAGGAAATTGACCATAGGATGGATCCTATGGGAGCCATTTGGAGTAGACCTAGTGTGAAGATGATTGAAAAGGAGCAAGGTCCAAAATCTAAATCCACCCCCAATGAAGAGGATAGGCTTATCTCAACTAGTGGGGGTAGATTTGTAGTGACAACACACAACAGAACGACTAAAGCCAAGTTGTCCCCATTCCCTATCCATAAAATAAAGGATATAGAAGAATGCTTTCCTAAATGCTTTGAAAGATTTAGGAAATTAATGGACACAACTGAATATGTTTCTCATGAATTTCAACTGTACATCTTGGAATGTTAGGGAATTGGAATTACCTGATAGAAAGTATGTGGTTAAAAGATTTCTAAACTAGACAAAGGATAAATGTGTTGTCCTCCTCCAAGTAGTTAAAGCTACTCAATTTACCCTATATGTTAACTTGAAATGCATATGAAGATATTCCTCTCAATTTTTCACTAAGCGTGAGTGATGGAAAGGTGATTCCACCATTTTGCTATCTAACAAATGGAATAAATATGTTATTGATATTGTATCTTCACCTTGCAATAGAGTTATATGGGTCATCATAGAGGGATAATTTTTAATTTGTGCTTTGTTCCCTATATGCACCAAATAAACGCAAAAAAATAGGATAGAACTTTGGAAGTGATTATACAATCATCCTAACATCCCATGGATGATTGAAGGGGACTTCAACATGATAGAGCATTAGGATAATAAATATGGAGGTACTAAGTTTGAATGGAAATAGAATGAGAAATACTTTTGGGACTAAATGAAAGATAAATTGAAGCTATTTTAATCCCTTGGAAGGCAATAAAGAGATACACAAAGCCATCTGGTTTACCTCGTGTAACTTTCAACAAGGAAGAAATAGGATGTAATGCAAATTGGATAGATTTTATGTCAACAAAGATTACTTCAATTTTAATAAGGATAAGGATGGCAATGTTGTAAAGGTGGTTCCATATAATCCATCAGATTAACATCCTACCCAGGCTACTATTGTTAAAAACAATGCAATTTCCAGAGCCCCTAACATGAGCAACTCTTTCATACTCAATCTTAACCCGCTGAAAGATGATAATTGCAATTGTGTAATTTTTTATGATCGGATAGATTAACAAATGGGGCTTGCTAAAAAACTTAGCCATTAAAAAATAGGAGCAAAATGTTAATAGCTAGAGAATTCTCTTTTAGACTATAGGGAAAAAGAAGGATATGTACAATATAAAGGTTGAGAATAGTATAAATGATGATTTATTGATCACTAAATTTGTGTTACAAAATGATCCATCAAATGATATGCTAAGTGAGAAGGTGGTATTGGTTAAAAAAGTTTTAAGAAGGATTCAAAATAAGAAGATACAAGGGCTTAAAGTGAGGTCTAAAATGAATTGGATGAAGAGGGGAGAGAGAGAGAGAGAGAGAGAGAGAGAGAGAGAGAGAGAGAGAGAGAGAGAGAGAGAGAGAGAGAGAGAGAGAGAGAGAGAGAGAGAGAGAGAGAGAGAGAGAGAGAGAGAGAGAGAGAGAGAGAGAGAGAGAGAGAGAGAGAGAGAGAGAGAGAGAGACAAAGTTATTCTTTAGGCTTCTAAAATATAAAGAATTCAAGGAGAAGATTGATAAGTTATGGAATGATGACATGGTTGTTCAAGATCGAGAAGAAATAAAACACCTAATCTTCCAATTCTATAAAAAATTATTTCTACTGAAGGTAATAACTACACATGTCAAGAAGTGAGAGAATTCTATAGATCTATGACCCCTAAGAAACCTAATAAGGAGGATATCATCACCCTAAACAAGGACATCACCCTAGAAGAAATCTAAAGAGAAATTAAGGTGCTAAGCTATGATAAGTCTCCTGGTCCGAATAGGCTGCTTGTTGAGTTCTATGAGAAGAATTTGGATTGGATTAGTGAGGATCTATTGATGGTCTACAAGGAATCAATAAATAAAGGTACCCTAGGAAGCAACATAAATAGGGGCTTTATCAAACTGCTCCACAAAGATGTAGACATGACTTATTAAGAATTGGAGGTTGATTACACTCCTTAATGTCTCCTATAAAATCCTTGCCAAAGTGATAGCCTTTAGATTGGTTCAAATCTTCCCTAAGTTTGTCAACGATACTCAAATTAGTTTTATTAAAGGGAGATATATATTAGAGAACTTGATAACTAGCTAGGAAGCCATGAATTGGGTTGAAATGACCAATCAGAACGTTGTCGTGTTTCTACTAGACTTTGAAAAGGCATATGACAGGGTGGGATGGTCATTCCTATTTACTATCTTAAAATATTTTGGTTTCCCTAACAAATTTTGCAACGTGGTTGGGACCCTCATTAAGGATGCTAAAGCTTAGATATATATAAATGGATCTTTATCATATTCCTTTATTTTGGAGAGATCTATTAGGACGGGTTGCTCGTTGGCCCCTACCCTATTTTTAATTGCATCTGATGCAATATTCTACCTCCTAAAAGAGAACTCACTCTCACCTATTGTGAAAGGAATAACATTCAATTTGTTGATGACATAACATTATTTTTGGAACTCAATGAAGGGAACATGGATTCTCTTATGATGAAACTCAATATCTTTTGTGAAGCCTCAGGTACAAAGTTATCCAATGCTAAATATATCGTTAGGATGGCAAGAAGAGCCCCCTCCTTGGTTCAAGAAGTATGATTTCCAATGGGGAGGCCCAAGTAAGAAAGTAAATACATAGGCATCCCCTTTGCCTTTAACCTTTGTCTAAAGGATATGTGGCGTTGGATTAAAGGAAAGATAGATCATAAGTTTGCAAAATGGAACAAGTAGTTCCTCTCATTGGCTCGGATGATGTAGGTTTGTTAGAAAATTCTCTCTTCTTATAATATCTAATATTATTTAGTATGGTTATCAAATCAATGACATGTAGAAGAAAACCAAAATCTTTTTGTGGTCTTATGGGAAAGGTAATGGCAAGCAAAATTCGGTCAAATGGAAGTGGTGTCAACTAGATAAGAAATGGGGGTGGTGGTTAAGACTTAAGGATCTCAAAATCTAGGGTATAACACTTGCTGTAAAATTAATCCTTGAGTAATTAGATAGAGAGGAGCCTTAGAAAGTCCTCAATATGGAAAACATTAGTCTTTTTGTCCCTAAGCATGCCAAGTCTTGGAAAATGCTCTCGTTCAATGATCTCCTTGCAGGTAGCTTCCTAGTGGCTCCTATTAGATGCATGGTATTCAAGTCAATATGGAAAGCTTGGGAGTTAGTCAGAAGTCTCATCTCTCATGATGATATCATCTTGGAAAATAAGAAGATCAATGATAAGGGATCTATTTGGTGAAAATTGTTCAATAAAGAGAAGTCTTTTGCCCTCTTGCAAGGATGTTTTGCCAAAAAGTGGAACCTAAAAGGTATACAATGTTTTAATGACATTCTTATTGAGGGGCAACTTAAGCCTTGGGCTGCTTTGAGGCAAGGGATGACATCCCCCAATCCAATTGGAGGGAATACTTTGTGCTCAGAGAATCTTGTGTTTCCCTTGGCCTCCCTAAGACCTACTTTACCAAGCTGGAGAGTATTGATAAATGTAAATGGACCGAGGGACTATTCTTACCAATTTTAATGTTAAAATGATTTATAAATCTCTTTGTAATAATTATTATTTGAATTCCTATCTTAATATTGTTTGGCAAGTTAACTTGAATGGTAAAAACTGACAAAATATTTTTAGTAGAACCTAGAACAAATGTTTGGAGCCTAAGAAGGCTTGTTTTAAGTGGTTATTAATTCTACAAAAGCTACCATACAAAGTGCATGATAAGGATCCTGCTACTTGTAATATTTGCAGGTAGCTTGAAAACTATAAAACATATTTTCTTTGATTGTTTCATTGTAAAAGAAATATGGTTTCATTTCTATGGCGAATGTAAAGGATGGAAAGTGAATGATGCTTACCATGACATTTTGTTTGGAAAAATAGATGGATTGAATAAGGGGTATAATTTATTTTGGCTAATACTTTCTATTGAGATGCCATGACATATTTGGATTTTAAGGAATGAGGAGAAATTTCAAGATATGAAGAGGGAGCTTACTAAGTTTAGCAAGAGACTCATATCCTTTCATGTTGCAATATAGGTTACTATAACATTGGACATTTCAAGGTTCAAGTTCACAAAGTTTGTAGAAGATGGCTTGATTTGGGTCAACACCTCAAAAGTAATTTATTGGTATACAACAAGGAAGAGAACAAACCCTTTATACAAGACCTGAAAGAGTTTGTCAAAGAATATAATGAGGAAAATATCAAGAAGGAGAAAGGCAAGGAGATACATAATGAAGGATCTGGAAAGAAGGGCAAAGCAAGTAAAGATAGGTTCCACTTTAAACCAGGACATATCTCAATTGTGGAAGTGGTCAATTCAAATGAAGACATTTCAAACATTGACCCTCCTCTTGGATGGAATGATTTGGATTAGTACAATGAAAGCATAAATTTATGAGTCCCACATAGTTGCTTAGTATTACCATAGGGTATATGAAGATAATCAATGTTATGTTTAGTGCAACTGTATACCTTTTGTAACTTTGTATGTATAGTCATGATGCTACCAATTGTCATACTTGTTAATATGGTACAAGTTTTCAAGTATTTTTTTTGTGGCGATACAATTGACAGCCCTAAGTTATTAGCAGACATGATGATATAGTTTTTGTACATGGTTTTATGAAATATCTTTAATATAAAAAATAAATAGTCAAATCTTGAATAGCCCCTATTCAACACCCTTACATTCCATGAGAGCACAATCATCTTTGGGGATGAAGAAATGAGAGTCAATGGTTTTTACTAACACTAACTCTACCAATGTCTCCCTAATCAGTATTACTTTTTTCTGATCCTTCTTGTGACCCAACTTAGGGGTCCTCTTTAGAGATCCCTTTTTAAGGGGTTTTTCTCTATAAGCCTAAAACATGCAAGATCTCACTGGCTCTTCTAGAGTCTAACATTGCCTTTTCCACTTGGGGAACCAGGATAGCTATTGTTGAAGTATTATCCATTTATTTTCCCTCACTTGGCATGGTCTTACCAAAATCCAAAAGAGGTTGGTTAGAGATCATCTACACAACCTGTAGTCCCTCATGTTACAAGATATGACTATCATCTTTCTTAAGATCTAATTGCACTACATCCAAGGAGCCAACACTATAAGTCAACACTATAGGAATACCTTCCTCTAGAGACAAATCTTCTAAGGCATCAAAATGATTAAAAGTTTCATCTTTTTATCTATCCTTGAGGGCTCTCTTCTAGCCTCTCACCTTATTATGTGACTTCACATGAATAAAGCTTTCCTTATCAGCCATCCTCTCAGCTAGAGGGGCCTTCCTTTTGTCAGTCCTAGGAGTAGAATTAAGAGGGACATTAACTAAAGTAGAAGTATGATTCAAACCTCGGGCACTTCCTTTGTAAATGCCCATACTCATGAAAAATGCAACACCAAAAAGGAAGGGCTTTATAATCAAGCTATTGAATCTAGGAGGAGGTTCCTAGACAAATTTCCAACAAATCTAGCAAAATATTATTTTAATCAATCTAAACATAAATCCGAGCATAGAAAGTTACCTTTTTATCTAATGCTTGCTATGATGGGGCCATTGACTTTCCTAACATAAGGCCAATTAAATGCATGATATAATTCCTCCAAAACTCTAGTGGAAGCCTCAAGAGATGAACCAAGATAAGAACATTCAAAGGAAGTTCTTCCATAGAGTTGAAACCTACATGGCACGGTTTAATGAACATACCTACTTGATAGTGAAAATAGGGCCCACCCTCAAAGGCCTTGTTCCTATTGCCATATTCAAGAATATAACCAAAAAGTAATTATTGGCTGCTAACATAATCTCAACATCTCCTTATGTATTCTAGGTCCATCGCACCCACGAATCCAAAAACATCAAAAGGGCCCAAAATCAATAAATTTGCATATTAAAGCATGGTTGCATAAATAACCAACATCCTCGCTAATAGAGTTTGGTTGGATCACTAAGACCAACCAATATACACTTTTCTTCAAACACTCATTTGTTTTCTTGGTACAAGAGACACCATGCAAAGAGGATCCCTCACTGGTTACGAAATTTTTAAGATTTTCCATAGCCCGAACATGTAAATTTGAAGACAAGTCTGCCTTTACTATATTCTCACAAATTATTATTTTGAGGAGCTACCAATCTCCCATTAAAATGCCCTAAAATGCAATGGTACCAAGAGATCAAAGCCCAAACCCACCACTAAAGATAACACATCCTCACGAGAGAAAGGGACAAATACAAAACCCCCAAAGTGCCTTAAAAAACTTGCCAAAATTGCCACCAAAACACTCAAAACCACCACCAAAAGGCTCCAAACTACAACCAAAAATTTCCACAAAACACCCAAAGAAACCATTGAGTAAGCCAATACCCTTTCACAACGCCAACACCCCCTTGTTGTAGAGCCAAAAATCCAAAATAAGCAGAAACAAAGATAAATTGGGTAGGGCTAAGAGGCCTTAGCCTACAACTTTTTTCCTTGCAACAAAACGTATCATCTTGTCATAATATTCAAATGCTTCTAGTTTTTATTATAGAAAGTTTTTATAATTTTATTTTAAAAAATATAATTAACAAGTGCCCCGTAGCGAGTACTTGTCGATTTAATATTGTAATAGAATTAATAAATGTAACTACTATTATCTTATTAAATAAGAATGATCATTTGAATTAGTTGATTATTAGTCTATTTGGTAAGATTGTAGCTATATGATTTAGAAATAGAAATATTCAATGTGATTTGAATTATAATTGTAACTTCGAACTATATACATTGTAGATTAAAAATTAAATGTATTGTAATTTGATTTTAAAAAATGAGATTGTATTAGAAATAGTAAGGTATATTGTAATGTTGTCTAATTATATTCCACTTATATGTGATGCAGTATTACATGATCGAATAACCATAACAAAACTAAAATAAATAATTTTAATATTATAATTAACGAAAAATATTTTTATTTTTTATATTATATTATTATTATATATATATTTTTATCGGTAATAGTTTTTGTATTATATTAATGCAAAATTTTAAGCATACAGAAATGCAGTCTCCCATAGTCCATATACATACTGTAGGCAGCAAAACCCCATACTACCCACAACCATACAGTATGTTCTAAAAAAACATACAACCTATTCAAGTCCAAAAAAGACCAGTTCAATGTTGCTCCCGCCAAACCCAAATATTACAGAAATAGTTTAGTTTTAATAGTTAACTATTATCAGAAAATTTGTAAAAGCATATAAAAATAATAGCCATATGGCCACTCACTCGCTCTCACCCTGGCTCTCCTTCTCCCCTCCCTCCTTGGTGGCTGGAGCTTTACCTCTTGCTGCTTCATATTTCATCTTTGGGATGCAATCCAAACATCCGAAATCGGGGTCACCTTCCAAGCTCGCCAGCAACTGAACAACCCGTCCTTCCTCAAACCTGTCTCTCAGGTCTCTACCGACTTCCATTTGTGCTACCACCTATAATGCCTTTAGGACTTCGTCTGCCCTAATTAGTTTCACACATAGCTTCATAGCTTCCCATCCAATACGAGCACGTTCACGACATTGTTCTTTTATATATCATCTTCCGGCCAATGGACAAAAGGCAACAACTCCTCTTGGTCATCTCCCTCCTTGATATGAATGCCTACTCAAGGCACAACCCACTCCAGAAGTGAGTCAAGATTGAGCAAGTACTCCCCATCAATCAGTTTGGTCAATGTGAGTCTAATCTTCTCCACCTCCGGCTCAAACTCGCATGCCCATACCAGAATCAAGGAGTACATCTCCATATTCATTTGGTATCAATGATGGACATACACCACCTCTTCTGCAAGTATGAGGCGAGACACACTCCACAACTTCTCTGCCTTGTAACGGAAAATCCCCTACATCCTCTTCTCTGTCACCTTGCCCAAGAATGGTACCAACTTCTTATTTGTGCACAGGGTGAAGTTTGCTTTCATAGTCACCTGCAAATTAAAACTGCGCCAGCTTCTGCAATGACAATGTCATAAAAGCCACAAAGTAGTGCAATCAATAAAAAACACACACAAACACTAGCTCACAAACCAAAGGGAAATAAATTCCTTCATTGTTGTTTAGGATGAGTAATGAATACAGAAGTGATAGCATAAATGCCATGAGATTGCACGGAAGATTTGTTGTCATCCTCCACCCGCACCAAAACGTGCGACCTGCCAAAGATAACTACCACATTCAAGGAGCAAGCTCCAACTTGCATGGTGTACTTGCCAAAAAACTTCCCTCGCTTATGTATTGCAGGCTACAAATTCCTACAAGACTACATTTGAGACCACCTCCACAGTCTTCCATCTCCTTTCCACCACTTGGTCGTATAATTGTCCATATCACATCCAATATTAGATAGCAAATCCACCACTGCATTTGCTCCTCAGCTGACATGGGAGACAAAAAATTCCACAAACGATTTGAGCTTCTCTCGGATGATAGATACCCAACGGTTTATTTTCCAGCATGGAGTGTTGCCTTTAGTAATTGCGTTAATAACTACTTGAGAATCTCCTTCCAAATGCAGTCGTTGGACTTTCATATTTAAAGCCAACTCAATTGCCAGAAGTGTTGCCTTGACCTCTGCTTCATTATTCGTACCATCCTGCAAATGTTGTGCTCCTTCAAAGAGGATAGACCCGTTATCATCCCTCGCCACCACCCCAACACCTGAGATTCCCGGATTTCCTCTTGAAGCACCATCAAAATTGACCTTTATCCACTCTTTACTAGGTGGTTCCCATTTAACATCCCCTATATCAGAAAAAGGATCAACCCTTGAGGACCCATTCATGGGTTGACAGTACACAAGAGACCAATTTACTTGAATATCTCTATCTTCATTTGTGAAAGGGTGTTTTTCCAAATTATGATTCCTAGCTGCCACAGAGACAGCTTTAGCTATTGCTCTTTCTACCCTTGCACACAAGCTCTCCACTGATTCCTCTTTTTCTTGAAACAATATCATATTTCTCTCCTTCCAAATCTCCCATACAACAAGGGAGGGGGCTACTAGCCAGAGGCTAGAGAAAACTGACTTATGACAAGGTAGTCTCCAGCTTATAAAAATGTCAAAAATTGACTTGGGTAGCAGGACAACCCAACCCATCTTACCAAGAAGGAAGCTCCAAACCTTTTGTGCCTCCTTGCATTGGAGTAGCAAATGATCCAAAGTTTCTTCTGCCTTCTTGCACATTATGCACCTATTGGGACCCAAGAAGCCCAATCTACACAATCTTTCTCCTGTTAGGATTCACTTTTTCAAAACCAGCCAAGAGAAGGCTCCTACTTTCGGGAGGATAAGAGAGCTCCACATTAATTTAGTTGGACAGTCCGCCCTTCCTTCTAGATTTTCTAAAATACCATAACCAATCTTGACTGAGTATTGCCCTAATTTGGAACCACACCATTTGAGAGTATCTTCCTTGTTAGATAAAGGTGGCGTGTACTCCTGCAAGATGGTCTTCAACATATCTTTATGGTTTGATGTCAAAGGAAGTTTATCCACCTTCTTCCACTCCTAGCGGTCTACCTCATTTGTCCTGCATTTCGTAAGGAAATCCCCTACCTTCAATCCCCACTGTGCTTACGTGACCTGTTTGATTTCCGCAAAACCTTGTCTCTCATAGAGGGCTAGTCTCCCCTCCCAAGAGTCCATCCATAAATTGTCCATTGTCCCTTTACCTAATTCCTACGTGATATGCTCAGTAATAACATGTCTGCAGGACCAAAGGAAGTTCCAGATACCAGAGCCTTTGGGTAGGACACTGATGGTAAAAATTTGTTCCCTGCTCATCTGATCTAAGTATTTATGTTTTAAAATTTGTACCTACTTGTGATTTGGATGAAAGTAAATTTTCCATAACAATTTTGCCCCCATTGCCTCATTAAGCAAAGTCCAATTCCGCAAACCTACACCCCCTGCCTGTTTGGACTAGCAAACTTTATCCCACGCAACCAAGGGGATTTTATCACGTGTTTCTTTGTCATTCCATAGAAATTTTTTCATTCCTCTGTTAATGCAGCTAATCACTTTCTTCGGTATCTTTAAAGTCATCGTGGAGTATATAGGAAGAGCAGAGAGAACCGATTTAAGGAGCATAATTCGTCCAGCCAAAGTGAGCCATTTACTTTTCCAACCTTTAAGACGATTGACACAAATGTCAATAAGACTATGCCATAAAACCATGCGATTTGGCCCACCAAATAAGGGAGTACCCAAGAATTTCCCAGGTAGTATGCCCATTTCGACTCCTAGGATGTTGGTAATTTCTTGTTGTCTACTACCCCCAGTGTTGAAAAATGGAACTTCTGATTTTGCCCAATTAACTTGTTGACCAGGTGCCCTGCAAAAGGTATTTATTGTCCTTCTAATTACTCTAGCCTCTTGAAGTGAAGACTATCCACATAAAAGGGTGTCATCCGTAAATTGTTGATGGGTTACCGGATCCATTCCTTCCGCAATTTTAATTCCTTTCCAAGATCCTTGATTCTTCTGAGAGAGAATTAATCTTCCCAAAAATTCAACCAAAATAATGAATAAAAAAGGTGAAAGCGGATCACCTTGGTTGATCCCACAGGAGCTCTGAAAGAAACCTTGTGGACTACTAGTAACTAGAACAGAGGTCCACACTCCCCTTATACATGCTCAAACCCAATTAATCCATCCTTTGGAGAAACCAAACCTGTTCAGAACTTGGAGAAGAAATTATCGGTCCACCATGTCATATGCTTTCCTGATATCCAACTTGATCATCATACGTTCTACCTTTGCTTATTGTACAATATGAATAGCTTCGTGTGCAATTATTATTCCTTCAACAATCAATCTACCTAGGACAAAACCACTATGTTCTTCTGAAATAATGTGATTTAGAATTGGCTTCAAAATATTTGAAATCACTTTCGCTACCACTTTATAAATGTTATTACACAATGAAATTGGTCTGAATTCGTTAAAAGAAGTAGGATGTTCCACCTTGGGGATAAGGGCTAGAAGAGTGCAGTTCAGTTCCTTTGCTACATGCACCTTTCTCTGCAACTCCTCCACCACAGGCCAAACATCTTTCCTTACTATATCCCAAAAGGTTTGATAGAAAAAAGTTGGGAAGACATCCGGCCTCGAGGCTTTGTCACCCACCATGCTAAAAACCGCCTTCTGAACCTCCTCAAACTGGATAGCTTTCATGAGTACCTGATTTTGTGCTTCTATTATCAGCTCCAGAATAACATTGAGTCCATTTAGTTGATACTCTAAACTGGTATTTCCCTCCTTAGACAATAATGCCGAAAAAAATTCAACTGCCTCTCTATTGATATCCCCCAAATTGTCCAACAAGACATTTTCACTATTATAAATGGAAATGACTTTTTTCCAAGACCTTCTCGCCTTGACCGAATTATGGAAGAATTTTGTATTTCTATCCCCTTCCTTAAGCCAACACTCCCTCGATTTTTGGTGCCAATAGATTTCTTCCCGTGGCAGGATTTCATTGTACTATTTTTTGAGGTCTCGTTCCTGTAAAAAGGTCTCTGAGGACATTCCATTTTGTATTATTGCCTCTTGTAATGTGGCCAGCCTCTCCTCTAAAGCTCGCTTATTAGCAAAAATGTTGCCAAATTTAGTGCAGTTCCACTCTTTAATTTTAGTCTTAACAAATTGCAATTTCTTGACAAAACCAAAAGCCATAGTACCAAAGACCTCAGGAGCCCCAAACCACCATTCCGCAATTAGGTCTCGCAAACTCCCTTCCCTCAACCACATATTTTCAAACTTAAAAGGGCACCTTATGGGGGGGACATCAAATGCTATGATGAGTTCCACCGGTAAATAATCTGAAGCAACCATCAGTTGGATATTTGAGACAAAAAGTAGAGGGGATTCCGCCCAGGAAGAAACGGTCAAGTTTTTCTGCTACATGATTTCCCAAAATCCTACGGTTTGACCAGGTGAATTGTCCTTCCTTGGATTTGACTTCTCTGAGACCATTACTTATCACAAAAATTTGAAAATTTACTTGGGATGAAGTAGGTCCTCTCTTGCCCCCCACTTTTTCATTTGATTCCATTATGGCATTAAAATCACCGCCAAAAATGATAACTCCTTCTTCCAGTTCTTGGATGAGGGAAGAGAGGGATTGCCAAAAGTTTCCTTGTTGATTTAGTTTAGTCTGCCTGTAAACATTAATAAAAAAGAAATCAGCATTCAAGGGTAAGGAATGTATCTTACACACCTACCACATACGGGAGCCGGCGATTACCTCTACCTTATGGTTGGTCGAGTTCCAAAGTATACCCAACCCTCCCGAGGCTCCCTCTAATTCTATGAAAACCCCTGCCCACTGCTTCCAAGATCTCATGAGAAAACTGACTTCCTCTTTATCAAGCTTAGTTTCCTATAAAAACACTACATCCAGCCTTAATTGATCCAAACCTCGTTTGATCAATCGACGTTTGTCAAGGGCATTACAACCCTTGACATTCCAAGTTATGATTTTCATTGTCCTTCAGGAAGGGTAACTCCATTCCCTACTATAATTTTGCTTTGTCCCTTATCACTCCCGACCATTGCAATTCTAGCTTGATTTGACTTTCTACCTCTGGATTTCTTTTCCCCTAGATGAACCTTGTTCCACATAGGCTTGGTTTGCTCTATTATCCTTGTCTCTGGGATGTCTTCCTCGTCCATCCATCCCCATTCATCATCATCTTCATCTCCCTCAGTCTCTCTACTTTCATTAGCTCCATCCTTTTCAGGGTCATTATCCTGAAATTCCTCAGTCTTCTTGGTAAGCTCCGAAGTTTGTCCCATTCCTACAGGAGGTGAAGCTCTGGATTTTGCTTCATCTAGGATCTCTACTGCTTTTTCCACTCTAACTATAGCTTCTTCTACCCAACCTGCACCCTCCAGATGTTTATTTATGAGAGAAACATCCATTACTATCTCATCCTCCGCTGAGGTCCTATTGTTAGTGGTCGTCAAAACCTCCCCTTGAAGGAAAGGTTGTTGCGGAGGTTGTGGTGTGTCATTTTTTGTTTCCTTCCCACCTATTTTATTTGCTTTGCTCACAAATTTTTTTACCTCTTCTTCAATCGTTGTCTCCACATTTTTCCCTTTTGGGCCAATCAGACATGTACCATCCGTATTCCATCTTTTTTGCAATATTTGCATCTTTCACTTGTTTCTTCGACCTCAATCTTTTGTAGCCACTGCCCTGCATTGGTAATGATCTCAATGTATACTAAAAGTGGATATTGGGGTTTCCAACCGATGCAGATTCGTGCATACATACTGAAATATTTTGACTCTATAGCCTCATTAGCTTTGATATAGAAAACTAGTTTATTACCTATTGCTTGGAAGGACTCCTCATTCCAATACTCTCTGGGGTGATTATATAATCATAACTAGTGGGCACCTCTTAAATTGGTGCCAGCAAGGGATTGAAGTTTATTACCTTCTCTATTCTCAGGATCATTGGTCACCTTCTGCATTTTTTTTAGGTCGCCACTCTTTTTCTTGAAAATGTTGCTAGATGGTTTTAGGTCCATATTCTTTATTTTGATGCCCAAAACTAGTAAAATTCTCACTTCTAAATAGGTTGGGCTCACTGGCTCTGACCTCCTCCCCTCACTACTTTTGGGGATTAAAAAAACATGTTCTTATCCTCCCAAACCTTGCTTGGTTTTTGCCATGGTCGTTTACCAGTTCACATCTGCTTGAAACCTTGTTGCATACTCTGAAATTTGTATCTTCGCTCCTTTAAATGCCCCCCCTGTGATCAAAAACCCTGCAAATTCCTGGGACGAATCCCTAACCTCCTACGTCGCTCCATCAATTGTTTTAAACTTTATGGTTGGAACCAAGGATGTAAGCACTACAGGCAAGAAGCCCCACTATTTATCCAAGGTTCTCCCCAAGGCAAAGCATACTCCATTGTTAACACGGTAGAGACAAACCCATGGGGTTTGAACCTAGGTTGTAGGCACTACAGGCAAGAAGCCCCACCATTTCACCAAAGGGTCATCCCCTATATTATTATTATATTAACAATATTACTTTCTTATCAAATTTTTATATTATTAAATTGCATGAGGATAACCCTAACCTAGCTAAAATAATATTATTAATTTATATATTTTAGGATTATTGTTAGGTTAGTGTTATGTTTAAAGTTATGTTAGGTTAGGCTTAAGTTAAATCTTTAGTCTATGGTTATGTTAAGATTCAATTAGAGATATGGATAAATTTAAGGCTAGATTAAAAGTAGTGTCATAAACATTAAGATTTTTATATTATTGTATTTTAATAGGATTATTGTTAGGTTAGTGTTATGTTTAAAGTTATGTTAGGTTAGGCTTAAGTTAAATCTTTAGTCTATGGTTATGTTAAGATTCAATTAGAGATATGGATAAATTTAAGGTTAGATTAAAAGTAGTGTCATAAACATTAAGATTTTTATATTATTGTATTTTAATTATTATATTATTTTTAATTAGAATATGCATTAAATCTATTTTAAAAGATAACCCTAACCTAACTAAAATAAATAATTTTAATATTATTATACTAACATACCCATATTTTAACATATCTATATTTTTACAAATATATATAAGATATTATTGAAACAAAATTTAACCATATTAAAAAAAATGATCATATAAAATAGTTAAAGTTGCCACATATTCAACAACATAACCTAATTCATTAAAATAAAATTGTTATTTAAGATACACAAGTTAAAGTTGTCACATATTCAACAACATAACCTAACTCCCATAAAAATATAAGAATTATGTATATATAAAAAATTAAAGTTAAATATTGTAGATCAAATGTTACAAATAGTGTATAAATAAAAATTATATTAATTATATAAAGTTCATAATAATTACATATTTTAAAAAATATAAATTTATGAGAAAATGGAGTAATAGTAAATTTAGGAGTTGAGATAAAAGTATTAAGAGTAGAGAAAAAAATAAAAAAATAAAAAAAAAACTTATAGTAAACAAAACAAAAAATTAAAATCTAAATGTCACATTTTGTATAGATAAATTAATCAATTGTTTGTTAGTTCATCACAAAATTTAAATTTACACAACATTTAATAAACATCATTAAGAGTCTTTCAAATTTAAAGTTGGGGTTAGGTTAGACTTAGGTTAAATATGTTAAGGTTCAATTAGAGATATGATTAATTTAAGATTAGGGTTAGAGTGTTATGGATAAATATTATTGTATTTTAATTATTATATTATAATTGTACTATAATATTATTGTATAAAATTTTATATTTATTATTATTATGTTGTTATTAGTACTTGTCGTTAGACAATACTATTGTAATGAGTTTTTTGTTTTTCCAGTTAACTAGTTATTAAAAAAATTAATTTGAACCAATCACAAACAAGTTTTCACTTTTAATTTTTTCAATCTTTTTATTTACCAAAGTCTAATTGTATAATTTTTAACATTAGAAATTACGAAAATTATTTTTTTTACACTTATTGGCTAAATACAATTTAGCTGTTATAAGCAGATTTTTAGGAAATCCAAAATAATTAGTTTTAGTGGCAACTATATAGCCGGAAATATATGTAACTCCAGTTAATAAATTAAATCATAATTAGCACTTGCACCAAAATGGGTGCAAGGTTAAGCCGATAGTAAGATATAGATACAAATTTTGAGATAAAGAAGTTGTTACATTGATTATTAAAAATATAAATAGAACTAATTGATTGATTTCAACTCTCTTTTTTCTCTAATTCAACCCTAAATAACCTTCATCCTAGCCCTAGTTCCAACTGTACCCAATTAAAACTTTAACCCTAATTAAAATTATAATGATAATTCTAACACTAATCCTAATTCTAACCCTAACTCTAAAGTTTATCATAACTCTAATTGTAAACCTAGCCCTAATTCTAAATGTAATCCAAATTTTAGTCTAGCCCTAATTCTAAATGTAATCCAAATTTTTGTCTTGTTTTTTTCACTCCTACGTTGTTTTTTAAATCAACTTTGTCCATGTTAACAAATAATTATTTATTCATTGAAAGTTCATTTAATTATAGAATAGATATATTTTACTTTACTTCGATTTAATTTTTTTACTTCACAATTTTTGAAAAATAATTTTAATTTATTTACATTGTTTACTCAAAAATTACTATTATTACGTCGAGAGGCGTAACCTACAGTGGCAGCACAGGGTGGAGTGGGATGGCGTGACCGTGTTAAAAAAAATTTGTTAACTTTTATAAATTGAAAGCCGACAAGTAATATTTAATAAATATTATATCTTTTTGAACCGACAACTAAATAATCATAACGTTTCAAACTAATATAAATACTGATGAATGTGTAGAATTAAAAACATATTATTGTGAATAAATACAAAAAAAAATTATCACCACCGAGTGCGAATAGTGCGAATACTTCAAATAAATTTACGAATAGTGCAAATAGTGCGAATAAATTTACCCAGAATATAGTGCAAGGTGGTGCAAATAAATACTCTAAAAAAAAGTAAGTCATTTTCACTTTATTTTACCTATAATGTAAAATGGGTATTATATATACAATGGATAATGATATCTTTTATTATCTTTTTAGTAAAAGTAAATATTTTTTAATTCTATATTATTTATAGTAGTTTATATATTAAGTTGATATTAAATTAATTTATATAATTAAATAATATGATTAAGTTAATATTTCTCATATATTTTGTATATAATTAAGTTGATATGAACCTAAATTATATAATTAAGTTAATATTTTTTTTAGTTTTTAAATATATTTTATTTATATTATATTCTTTTTTATTTTTATATTTAATTATATTATTTTTATTTATTTTTTATTTTAATTAAATTGATATTAACTTGATATGAACATATTTAAAATAGGTAGTATAAATTATTAATAAGGATATTTTTAAATATGTAATAATTTATAATTAAATTTGTAGGATGCCTCCTCGTCCAAGGACAAGTTTTGAAAATGAAGAGCAACGAAAAGAGCATCGAAGAGAATATGCTCGAAATTATATGAGACAACAACGTGAACAAATGGCTAATGCAGAAAGAGAGGAAGTAAGAATTCATTCAACTGAAGAGCAACAAAGAGAAAAAAAGAGAGAATATGCTCAAAATTATATGAGTCAACGACGTGAACAAATGATTGATCTACAAAGACAAGAAGAAAGGAATCATCGAAACCAAAATGATAGACAAAGAAGTGCTAAACGTAGGGCAGAAATGACAGTGACAGAGATTGAAGAGGAAATGAGACAACATGCAGATAAAATGATGAAACATCGTGCACAAACATCTCAAGATGATGGATATATATTAAGAAGAAGAATACAAAGAGCTATGCATTCTAATCAATTGAATGAGATGGAAAGACAACAAATACAAGTGCGTAATCGTGAAGCAGTTGAGGTTAGTTCCGAAGGGATGAATTCTTTGACAATTGATCGTGTGCTACAAACACCAAATGATAGAGTTCAAAATGTAATGAATGTTGATTTTCAAAATCATATGGAAAATAATAGTTCACAACAAGAATTAACAACTACTCTAAGAAGACAAAGACAATTGCAAAGAACACAAAATAGAAGAGATCAAGGAGTAGTTAATAATGATGGAAATATTGAGATTGATTTGAAGACTTTACAAATGATATTTCGACATGGACTCGATCAACTTTCTACACCAAGTATGTGCTACATTTGTCAAGAGAGTTATCCTGCAATGAAGGTTGTGCGGGTACTTGAGGGCCCTATTTGCAATCAATGTCGACAAGAGAAAAATGAACATCGATTTTCAGCATCAAACAATATGGATCCTGGTCCACAACCATTAGAACTTGCAAATTTAACACAAATAGAAGAAATGTTGATAGCACGTGTCAACCCAATTCTTCAAGTAACACATGCAACTAGGGGTCAATGCAAATATAAAGGACATACCATAAGTTTTCCGCAAGAAGTGAGAGAAATAGCTAAAATTTTACCACATCAGATAAAAGATTTGCCAATCATCATTGTTCGAAAAAAAGATCAACGTGGAACAAATTATAATTTTACAGTTAATAAATAGAGGGTATATAGAGCACTTAAATATAAAATAAAACATGATAAGTTCTATAGAGATGTTCAAATTGATGAAAATGCACTTAATGACCTTACATGTAATTCAGACTACATCAAGCTTTTCCTGAAAAATCAAACATGAGTTTTGGTGGAAGATCAATCATTTTGGTAGGAGATTTGGGACAACTACCTCCTGTTAGTGACAAACCACCTTATGATAGTAATGTGCGTGCAAAATTATTATGGCAAGAGTTTAAGATAGTTGTTACTTTGGATAAGGTGTTTAGACAAGATGGAGAAACTGAAGACCAACAAAGGTTTCACCAATTACTCACAAATATTAGAGATGCACATCCAACTATAGATTGGAAATTATTGATGACAAGAATAGATGCTTCATTACATCCAACAATTAAGGAGGAGTTTGATAATAATATTCATCTATTTGCAACAAATGACAATGTGCATAACCATAATAGAAAAAAGTTATATGCATTGAGAAGACCAATAGCCCGAAGCATTGCAAGTAAAGAAGGTAGTACTAATCCAGCAGGAGGTCAAAATGATGAGTTAGATGTTGAATTATTAATTTCTAAGGATGCAAGGGTCATGTTAACATCTAATTTATGGATAGAAGCGGGTCTTGTGAATGGAGCTTTAGGATACATCCGAAATATCATATACAAACCTGGATGCACCCCACCAAATCCACCAACATATGTTATGGTTGAATTTGACAATTATTTTGGACTTCCTTTTGAAGATGCATCTCCTAATTTGATTCCTATTTCACCAATACAAAGGGGCCGTACACGTCAATTGCCACTACGATTGGCTTGGGCACTAACAATCCATAAATCACAAGGATTGACTCTTTCAAAGGCAACAATTGACATAGGACCAAGAGAAAGGGCAGGATTAACATTTGTTGCTATATCACGTGTTAAGGCCTTGGATGGAATTAGAATCTCACCACCATTTTCATATGATCGTTATGAAAAAATGAAGACAGGAAAGCAACTTGCCAAAAGGAAAGCAGAGGAAGAAAGACTCAAATCTTTGGAAACATAATATTTTTATGTAATGTATACATTGTTGAATTGAACTCTTTTATTAAAATTGGGATTAAATTTGTGTTTTTAAAGATGAAATGTTGCATTCAATATGAATCCCTGTTGTACACTCCATTGAATATGATAGGCATCATGATTTGTAAAGGATAAATATGCTTTATTTAAAACAAAAGGTGATAAATTAATACTTTACATGTCGCGTTGCAGATGCTACTAGCCTGGATATCTTAATACATCTATCTAAAATACATTGAGAGATATCAGTCTCGAGGCGCCTAACTATTCTCAACAACAATTTCAAATAGGTGCCTCGAGACTAATATCTCTCGGCGTATTTTAGATAGATGTATTAAGATATCTAGGCTAGTTTATAGTTATTTTACTCACTTAAAAATTATTTTATTTTATTTTCTTAAAAAAAAAAATTATTTACTTAAACTAGCTCTTTAGCAAATGAAACATCTATAATAAAAGTTTTAAATAATTTTAAAAATTCAAAACTAAAATAAGATAAATATTTAATAAATAAAAAGGTTGTTTATATAGGAATAAAATATTTTTTAATTTTATCACATGGATCTAAAACATTTTATCATATATAATCTTTTATTTTAATTTATATATTATGCTTTCCTTAATCATTTCAGTCGACTTGCCTTTATCGTAGATTTACTTATTCTTTTATCTTAATTTTTTAATTTAATTTAACTTTATTGGTCTCACTCCGCACTTTTAACTCTAGTTAATAAATTAAATCATAATTATTATTAAAACTATACTAAAAACAAGGCAAGTACTAGCCACTATGTGGCACTTGTTTATTTACTTATTATTATAAATATTAGTACTATATTATTAATAACGTTATTTTATTATAAATTTTTTATATTATTAAATTGGATGAGAATAACTAAAGTAAAAAGGCTAAAAAAGGCTCTGTGGAGAAAAATGTGGAGGACACGGATTTGAGCCATAAACATAAGGATGTGGAGGTTGATCCTAAGTATATGGGAAAAGAAGGTAGTGATATGGAGACGGATGATACTGACAGGGCAGAGAGTTGGAAAGATGAGGAAGAGGGGAAGAGGAAGGAGGAGAATAGGAAGATTCTGATCAGAAAAGCTCGGTCAAGGAAACATCCAGAATGGACAGTGGTAATGAGAAGAATAGGAAGAGGATGAGGGTAATAAGGAGGAACCTACCCACAATGCGAGCCCTGGTGATCTCAACAACTAGCCCATGGAGGAGCCGAATAACCAAAAAAATCAGGAGGACAAGGAAATGGAAATAGAGCTGAACAAGGATAAGGAGGATACGAGCATGGAAAAGGATAGAGCTGGTGATGAGATGAATATCGGTATGCTTATCTTGGATAAGCTTAAGTACCAGTCTGATGCTCGTCTGGGTTTCGATAGATGGGTTTATAAAAGAATTAATAAAATGGAGAAAAAGGCTAAACATCAGGAAGAGCAAGGACAGAAAGGTGAAATCAACCTGGAGCAATGGAAAAAGGAAATGGACGAAAATATGGAGAAGCTAGAAGTTCAGATCAGCAAGCTGGAGGAAGGGAAGGCTACCATGAAGAACTTCCTGATATTGATTCTGGAGATCCTCAACTCTGCGACCAGGAACATGGAGGAAATAGCCAAATACCTTGATTGTCCCAACCCTACCAAGTCTATTGTGGACCTTGATGCTAAAGAGGTTGCTACTGAGGCTGGGAATGTGGATAGTGCTCCTGGAGGTGCGCTAAAAGGACCAAGGCAAGATTGAAAAAGGCTGCCTTGGCTTCTTCAAAGGAAATCCCAATTCTCAGGGAGAATATCAAAGAAATGCAAGGGATTAGTGAGAAATTGGCTAATGCCCTTAAAAACATAATGTAATTTGTCTTTTTTTTGTTTTTGTTGGTTGTTGCTGGTAGTGTTGGACTTTTGTGTTGGCTTTTGTCCAACACTTTGTTGGTTTTTTCGTTGTCTGTCCCGTTTAGTTTCTTAATGCTTTTATCTTTTATGGTTCCTTTGTAAAGGGTTTCAGAGTCCCTTCAAAACCTGATTTTCCCGTAATAAAAAAACTAAAGTAATACTGTTAATTTATATATTGCTTATATTATATATATGTTTATTTATTTATATAATATAAATTTTAAAAAATATTAGTGGACGCTCTCGAAGGTGCCAGAAAATCAGGTAGGATCCTCCGAGAGATCAACAACACCTTTATTTCCCTCATCCCAAAAAAAGCCTCTGTTGACACCTTGGATGAGTTTAGACCGATCGGCCTCTGCAATACACTCTACAAAATCTTCACAAAAGCACTAGCTAATAGACTCAAACCCCTCCTTCAAATTATCATCTCAGAAGAACAATTTGGTTTTGTCCCTGGCAAATCCATCTTGGATGGGGTTATTCTTGCTCACGAGGCAATCCAATTCTAGACCATCTATGTTCATCAAGCTAGATAACAAAAAGGCATACGATAAAGTGGACCGAAGGTTCCTATGCAAATGCATGGCAACATTTGGCTTCAACAAAAGTTGGATCAACTTGATCTTTGAATACATCTCAACTCCCCAATTCTCAATTTTGGTTAATGGTTTGCCATAGGGTTTTTTCGCTGGTTCTCAAGGTTTGAGACAAGGGGACCCTATATCCTCCTTCCTCTATATTATCATGGCCAAAGGTCTAGGCATGACCATTTAGAAATCTCAAGAGCTTAGTAACATAGAAGGGATTAAAATAACGAGCATTGTCAATCCAGTAACTCATCAACAATTTGCAGATGATACTCTT